>NC_136806.1:33779869-34177369 GCF_951216825.1 Electrona antarctica
GGGGACCACCTGGAACCCCCTCATTTAGCTGGGTGGGGACCACCTGGAACCCCTCATTTAGCTGGGGGTTCCAGGTGGGTATAACAAAGTGAAATATTAACACAAATTATGACCGCGGTGTCAGGGCCTGGTTAATGTCAAACTTTGGACTTCCAGCCATCATCATCAGAGATTGACCGTCTTAAAAATATGATGTATGCATGCAGTGTATATTTCAGTGCCTATCAATTTAAAGTTGTAGGTCCGGGTAATTCACGTTTTTGAAAGTCAATGCCATTTTTTTGTAAATGATTGTATTATTATAGGCATATCAAATATGCCTGGAGAATGTCTATTTTTTTTCTTTTTGCGCGCTTCTGTCTTCTTCTCTGACACAGCGCAGTTCAACTTCAGCCAGTCAATTAGTGGGACACCGCTGAGAGCGCACATCAAAGGAGAACACAGCTGCGGATAGGTTGTTAATTAAGGCTGAACTCCGATGCAGTTGCAAAGGGAAATAAAGAAGAATAAAGAATGACTTCTGTCCGTGACAATAACCAATCCTACAATTTGAATTCTGTACACACGCACACATAGAGCAAAAATAATGATATGGGGAAAACAAATGAAAATTGCATTTGTTTTCCCTTTTTTCCCAACTTTCCGTAGATGAAAAAAAAACGATGACACATCACCAACACGGAAGCGAAGCGTTGCTTGGTGACAAGAGCCGGTAAAATTACCCCAATCGCCCAGGACGAAGTTCACCGTCCTTTCTATTAGTAACACACAGCGCCCAGGACGAAGTTCTATCCAAAAGACGACGTTTTTTTGATATAAAAACCGATCGCATCGCTCCACAGCCTGGGAGCGCCTGTTGCGCAATCCTCGATGTTGCACAACAGTGGGACGTCATCGAAAATGTTCCCCCCCCGTTTAGCCGACGACAATGAAAATCTTAAAACGTTAATAACTCGCGATCTAAATCATCCCGTCCAATTCTAAGAAAAGATCCTGTGTTAGACGGCCCCCCGCTGTCCAGTCGCTAGTCGTGTTAGATTTAATCATGCCTCCCGTTGTTGTCGATCGCATCGAGAGTGTTTTGGCTACATTTAGCTGCTCCAGCCACGTATAATTTCCGGTCCGTCTGTAAAAGTGCTCCGTTGCTATAAATCGCTTGGGCGGCTATGATTTAATGGATTAAATAACCCTGGGCAATCGGAGTGTTAAACAAAACTATATGGGGTTGTCCGATGTCGTCCTAGGCTATGTTTAATCACATTTATAGCACTGTTACAAGTGCTGCATTTTAGCTCAAATCTGTTACAGTGAGCTACAGCTGCTCGAGTAAAAACAGTGTGGTGTAAAGTAACAAAGTAATTTTACTCAAGTACTGTACTTAGGTACAATGTTGAGGTATTTGTACTTCACTTGAGTATTTCCAATTTGCAGTACCGGGTACTTTTACTTCTACTCCACTATCTCAGAACCAAAAGTTTTACTTTTACTCCACTACAACTATTTTACTTTAGTTACTAGTTACTTTTGAGACTTTCATTTTGATTAGAAAACATACGTTATAACCACTTCGGCCTATTTCAGACATTTTCAAAAGATTTTGTGCACATTTTGAACTTTGAAATGGTATACACAGATAAGGAAATGAAGATACTCGCACACTGTAGGCTCCGATGCTAGTGAAGTGCCTTTATTTGCACAACGAAAGTTGACTGTGACGTTTTGAGCGCAATTCTCTTCCTCAGACTAAAGATGAACACAGAGGAACACATCTTTATACAACCCTCTTGTCAATCATGATCACATGGAATGGGTGACATTTGTGTACAGAATCATGTGATCAAAACAAGTCATCATGATGTATTGTATACAATAGTGAGGAGTTGTCACTTTACTCTTTGTCATTATCTTGTATCATCTCTGACTTGTTTTGATCACATGATTCTGTACACAGCTGTCACCCATTCCATGTGATCATGATTGACAAGAGGGTTGTATAAAGATGTGTTCCTCTGTGTTCATCTTTAGTCTGAGGAAGAGCATTCCGCTCGAAACGTCACAGTCAACTTTTTGTGTGAAGGCACTAGCATCGGAGCCCACAGTGTGCGAGTATCTTCATTTCTTTATCTGTGTACACTACTTACCGCTCGGCACCTGCCGAGGCGAGCGGTAAGTAGTAAAGACATGCATATCCAACCCAAACTTGTTGGGTTGGATGTGCCTGTCTTTGTACTTTTTCGTGAACTTGTGAAATGGGACATTCTGAAGTACATTTTGATGCCAATACTTTTGTACTTTTACTCGAGTACATTTTGAATACGGGACTTCTACTTGTAACGGAGTGCATCTACATTTCAGTATTTATACTTTTACTTCAGTAAAACATTTGAGTACCTTTTCCACCACTGAGCATAAAAAATGGTTGAGGTTCATACAATGACGGCCGCTGTTGGCGGACAATGAATGACAGGTACCTGTAGTAACCCGGGTGTTGTACATGTCCTCCGAGCACTGGGCAGACAAACAGCATGTCTCGGTAATAATGTGCACCCATGAATGGAAGTGTTTGAAAAGCAGTGTGCACACACACACACACACATGCATGCGTACACACACACACACACACACACACACACACACACACACACACACACGTGCACACACACACGTGCGCGCGCGCACACACACACACACACACACACACACACACACACACACACACACACACACACACACACACACACACACACACACACACACACACACACACACACACACACACACACACACTCCAATAATCAAGCCCAGGCTAATTACTGTGTTTCAGCAGTGTTATTCCAGCATGGAGGGAGCTCGGCTGCTGATGGCACCCGAGCCTAAATTACTGCTTTAATTACTGATGCTAATGTTTTCCCTGCTATTAAACATTTATGCAGAGTGGCATCCGGAGATGTTCAATCCTTATCTCCGTAGATCGCCTGGGGAGTTGTTGGGGTGGGGGTGAGGGGGGCCAGGACTGAGGCAGGAAAAGTGCCACCGCTGCATTTCCAACATGCCTCTATGATGCCCTGCTGTAAAAAAGGAAAAAAAAGAAGAAAAATAAAAGTTCTTCTGGCCGTTTGGCTTTGGGCCCAGAGAGAGGAACATTTACCGCTCCAGACAAAGTGTGGACAGACAGACACATACAGAGGTGTGTGTGTGTGTGTGTGTGTGTGTGTGTGTGTGTGTGTGTGTGTGTGTGTGTGTGTGTGTGTGTGTGTGTGTGTGTGTGTGTGTGTGTGTGTGTGCGTGCGTGCGTGCGTGCGTGCGTGCGTGCGTGCGTGCGTGCGTGCGTGCGTGCGTGCGTGCGTGCGTGCGTCCTGGATTGTGGTGAGCTTTTTTTTTCAGACTTGGAGCTGATCCAGGCGACCTTTAGGTGTGAGGCTGAATGAAGGTGGACAGTGGACTCCAAAAGAGAGGGGGGAGAGAGAGAGAGAGAGAGAGAGAGAGAGAGAGAGAGAGAGAGAGAGAGAGAGAGAGAGAGAGAGAGAGAGAGAGAGAGACACACACACGCACACACAAAGAAAGAGAGAGAGCGAGAGAGCGAGAGAGAGAGAGAGAGAGAGAGAGAGAGATCTACAGTATATGAAAAAGAGAATTATAGTAAGCCCTCCATTAGCACAGTGCATGCTAATCACAGCCTTTACTGAGACCCAGAGGTCCCCCATCATGCTGCTCTGCCTAAATCAATAATACTGGGATTCAATGACTCTCTCTCTCTCTCTCTCTCTCTCTCTGAACCCAGAGTATTGATTCACAGGGACGACAGGCCGGGCTCCCTCATGACAACAGCAAGTAAACTCTACCCATGGTGAGAGTGCAACTCCACTGCATGTGATAGTGGAGCATGCAAAGGGCCACTTCACCATCTTATTTTAATGATGTTTAGGACACAATAAACACTTTCCTGGGGTTTTTATGTGTGTAACATGTGTTTTTAGATATTTTAGTATTTCAAAGTGCCTGTCATGGCCACAGGACTCCCTTTTTTGCTGAGCCTGGGAGTCGATGGGCGCTGATGCGGCACTTGTTTTACAGGTTAGGGCTAGGGTTAAGGTTAGGTTTAGGCATAGTTTTTGTGAGGTTATATAACCCCGCCCTAATAGTAGTAGCCTGCACTGTAAAACAAGTGTCCCATCAGCGCCCATCGAATCCCAGGCTCCGCAAATAAGGGAGTTCCGTGATGTCACAGATGCAGTCCTTCCTGGACTACATGTTGTCCCAGTAAAACAGCCCTCACCCACTCCACAAGGAGGAGCAGTGCACCAATGTATCATGGCCATTGTAGAAATTCAGCAATCCAGTCAATCCCTAGACAAACGCACAGACTACATTATTTTCCTGGCCATAGTGTGCAAATTTTAAATTGTGCTATACCGTTATCTACTACAAATACTACGGGTAAGCCCGTAGCGCTTACCCTAGCCCCTTAGATAGCACTTTATGTAGACTTAGATAGCATGTTACGCACTAGAATTGCATTTTTATGTAGTCATAGCACTTATATGTATAGTATAGTATGTATAGTTTATATGTATGGTTTCATAGATATTCCACTGTTATGTTCTTAGCTTACGCATGTTTCATGATAACTACTTTTTATGTATGTGATGTACAGTATTGCCATGCTTTTTGTTCTTGCTTATTGTAAATCGCTCTGGATTAAGAGCTTCTGTAAAATGCCTAAATTGTAAATTGTAACATTGAGTGACTGCAGTTTCTTCCAGTGGTGTCCTTTTAACTTTACATCTGATTGCCTCAAGTAAGACCTTATGATTTCCTCAACACAATTGACATTTGAGTTGTTTCATATAGGCCTACTTTGTTACCACCACGGAAAAAAAGAAATATATATAAATCATTCAAAATCTAACAGTAACCTACGGACGGCTGCAATTCGAACTGGCCCCCGTAAAATCTGAATCCCCACCCATCCCTTTCCCCCTCAATGTATATGTTTTTATCCCCGTTTTTACCTCCTTTATGATGATTTCCTGTTTTTGGCTATAGCCTAGAGTGTCGCAGTCCCGCCCCCTCGAGAGTCCCTGTTCATTTTCCTCATAGACTTTTCAAAAAGTATTTATTTAAAGACGTTTACGCAGTGGACAAAGCCAACTGGAGTTGTGACAAATCATGACAATAAACACAATGTTTTGGGCCGAACAAATAATTGGAAAGAAGAAAAAAATGGCAGGTTTACACCTTTTTTGTTGTTTTTCTTCTTTGTAATTATTTGCTTGGTACAAAATATTGTGTTTGTTATCATGATTTGTCACAACTCCAGTTGGCGTCGTACAAGACGCTTAAAAGGTATTTAAATAAATACTTTTTGAAAAATGCATTGGGCATTATTTCCTGGGCCTGGCATCGTCATGAAAGGGGACTGCGACGCTCTATAGAAGTGTCTCTAAATGTTATGATGAATTGAAAACGGTGGACCCTCTTGTAAACAAGTGTAATGCTTTATGGTGTCGTCCACTCACAGTTAACAGTTTTTGTATTGAGTTGTGCTTGAAATGTACTGTAAACTGTTAATAAATACTTCAATCAATCAATCAATCAACGTATTAGACTTATGTGTACCATAGCAGGTCAAATACCTCAATTAAAGGGACACTTCACCCCTTTTGCAACCAGATCTTATTTTAATGATGTTTGGGAGACAAGAGACACTTTCCTGGGGTTTTTATGTGGGCAATTGTAGTCCAGGAAGGAAGTGAGCCCAGTGTCCATAGCCAAATTCCAATACCCAAAATCTCGGCCACTCGCTCACTCCCACTCGATCACTCGGGGTCATTCCAGCTTGACCCGGAAATGGTTAACGTTCCGATTGTTAAAGTGCTCCATCGAGGAGGAGAGTGGAGTCGAGTGGAGGAGCCGAGTGGGCTCTCCGAGACCGCATAGAGCGAGTGTACATCAGGTGCAGGCTCGGTGGGGTATGTTGTCTCCTCGCTGCGGATTTCCGCATCACGTGTACATGTTTTTTTCCTTCTCCAGTGACATAAGTCCGCCTCCTCCACATGTGGCACAGAAAACACTGCTTGAAACCCGATACTATGCACCCCCCCACCCCCCATCCAGTAGCTGCCGGCCGCTGCGGCTGATGAGACGCTGTCGCTGACCCAACACACAAATGCACGCACACACGCACACACATTAAACTAAAAAGCTTTGCCGTTTGTTGAAGAGACACATTTTCGCTGAATTAATAGAGCTTCAGAATGATACAGTAGCCTATAGCCTATGTGAAAGTGAAAGGACCACAACAAGCCACTGGCTTTATTGCGTTGTGTGATATAAGCATAATAAAAGTAGGCTATATTGTGCGCACCTCAAAAGCTATAGTTAATTTCTCTCTGTGCATGCCTGAATGCACAGACTGCTATGAATGACGGTGACAAAAATGTATTTATTTATATGTGGACTGAACTGAATATGTAAATCAGAGAGACTACCTATAATTCCTGTTATAGTGTCCTTTATTTGCAAAAACCGTCGGAGGAGGGACTGTCCGAGGAGGGGGGGGGGGGTATTTATACGAGCAAAAAGGAACGCGGGCTGCGGGCAGGTCAGGAATTCCCTTCACATTCACAATCATATAATATAAAAGTGTGCGCATCCTGGCGCTTATTCACTATTTCAGGAATAAATAGCCTTGTTGCACATGTTACCAATACATACACAGTGACATTGGCCTCGGTTTAATACATGCACAAAAATGAATTGTCTATTCTGTAGACTGTACGGCTCTGGGTTCAGAGTTCCAGTGATCCAGCTGTGTGACACTGACTGTATTGTTCCACCACTTTTGCTTTGGCAATGTAATGTATGTATGTTTTCCCATGCCAATAAAGCCCTTTGAATTGAATTGAATTGATTCACGTCATAAGTGATCGCGGAATGTGCCGTCGCTTTGAAATGACAGCGGAGTACATTCCGATTCTAGAGGCAAATCCACTCCACCGTCTCCACCACTCTGTCCTCGCATCGAATCCTCTCCTCCTCCACTCCTCCTCGCTGGGGGCGGAGCCGAGGAGCGAGTGGAGGACGCGAGGGGAGTGAGCGAGTGTGAAAGTTGCGGTATTGGAATTTGGCTCATGAACTCCATGATATCATGGACACTGGGCTCACTTCCTTCCTGGACTACAATTCCCATAATGCTTTGGTGCACTGCTCCTCCTTGTGGATAGGGGGGGGGGGGGGGGGGCTGTCTTACTGAGACAACATGTAGTGTAGGAAGTAAGTGAGCCTCGGCCTCCATCCAGGCGGGCGGGGCAATCGAACATGGGGCTAAATATGTATTATTTTACACAATTGTATAGTGATTTATTTTATTTATTATTTACTATAGTCCTATACTAGACCCCAGGAAATTACATCTGGCCACAAAAGATCACAGGATCTACTGAATGTGAAGGGGGGTACTATAGGGGGCTGCCATACTGTGTTGTATGGCTCAACATGTCAGTTTCTATAAAATTGTGTAAAACAAATACATATTTAGCCCCATATTTGAATGCAAAAAAATAGCTAAAATCGCTAAAACGAAAGAAATCTCATCTTTACTTTCTCTAATAACAACCTAAAACATGAACCTTGGTTGAAAAAAACTGAAGTTGTCCTTGGGTATTTTTTATTGATAGATACAAAGTAAGTTGACAGGAAACGGGGAGAAAATTGGGGGGAGGGTTGACACAGCAAAGTTCGTTGGGATCGGGACTGGGCATCTTCTCTCTTAGAGAATTGAGTTAGATTTCCTTCCTGTGTGCACTTACAAACAATGACACAAAACAAAACAAAAAGACTCATTCGGCCGACGTGGCAGACGCTGGATTTCTATACCACACTGTGCGCAGCATAGTGGTGACTGTGTTGAATACCACACTGTGCGCAGCATAGTGGTGACTGTGTTTCTATACCACACTGTGCGCAGCATAGTGGTGACTGTGTTGAAAGGCTATTGCAGTTTCAACAACAACAAAAAAAAAGAAAGAAAGAAAAGACATTGTGCTGACTGTGAGAATAGCTTCCTTCGGTAGACTCTCCAGTCCACCGAAGGAAGCTCTTTGTGAACCATGTGAAAGTGCTGAGCAGACATTGTATACACGCACGCACGCACGCACACACACACGCACACGCACACATGCACAGCCAGTCCTATACCTGGAGCTGTACAGATAGAGGTGGAAGGGCAAGACAAAGGGAGTCTGCTGTCCTGTTTACACTGCAGGTCCGCAGCAATCTGCTCGGCATTGCACAGCCTGAGGAATGATCGAATAAAACACCTCCTGCTTTCTCTCTCTCCCTCTCTCTCTCTCCCTCCCTCTCTCTCCCTCTCTCTCCCTCCCTCTCTCTCTCTCCCTCCCTCTCTCATGTTCATGCAACCTCATCTCACCCAAATACCGTGAAATAGCATGCTATAAGAATTGCATTTCCGTGCTATGCATATATGCCTAGAAAACCCCCAAATCCGTACATATTGCATAGTGCATATTGCATAAACGACTACTGTTCTGACTGTGACGGAGGTGTGGCCTTCACTAGTACGGAAGTGCTATTTCACCGTGGCTGGGTCGGGCTGGGTGAGTTCTGGTGGTTAGACATTATTTACTAATATCAAGTTGGGTAGAGACGGGGAGGATTTCAGTGTCATATGTGCGGATTTTGGCGTTTTCCAGGCATGCACTGTATGTACGGAATTGCAATTCTGTGCTATTTCATCGTGTTTGGGTGAGACTGGGTAGCCTGGTTAATAAACCAGACCGAATCAGCCGTTGGCAAAACAAAATTGCCTACCAGCGGATTACGGTCTGGCGAGGCTCAGTAGCACGCCTCTTTCCTACAACCGAGAACAGGTCGGACCAATCGGGACACGGTATGCAATATGGGCGGGCTTTGGTACAGTGACGTTCAATGCTTGAGACTTTTGACTGACAGTAGCTCTGACCAATTGCGTCAAAGAGAAAATGTTTGAACCCGCCCCCCGGGAAATGAAATCCAAGTGGAGCCAGCCCAGACTAATATACCGCGACAGTGTTGTGTGATATTAGTCTGGCTTATTAGCCAGGCTAGAGACTGGGTAGGTGCATGAGTGTGTGTGTGTGTAAGGGACAGTGCATTCAGGGGGGGGGGGGGGGGGGGGGGGGGTAGAATAGTCCCCAGTCGTTTAGCATATGACCATGGCATGTTGTATGCTAGCGTACCATGTCATATATAATACCCCATCATATCATTATCATATGTTATTTTTTTATATCTATCATAATCATATATCACACCCTATACAGTATCATAATATCAGGGTGACTGACCCCCCATCCCAGTTCTGGAATCTCAGCTCATTCCAGGACCGTCAAGGCATTAAAAAATATGTGAATGTCAGTGTGGTGGAGGCATTCTCTGTACTGCTCTCTGCCTTGCTGATTGGATCGCTTCTGGTCGACACCTTCACTGCCCACAACTGTCCCCAGGGGGGCCACCATTTTCCCCGAGGCTGTCAGCTTCCTAAACTAAAGCGTCCATCTTCCCTCCTCCCGCCCACCTGGGGATGATAGTCGTCTCTCTGCTCTCCTCCATATTGCATCGTGTTGCTGACCACCACTAAAATCTCTGACAATGCATATGTCTTTTTCTGTCTTTTTTAACACTGGATTTGTACTGTGTGTGAATGTGTCAGTATCCTATACTAGGGCACTAAGAGCAGAGGTTCTCACACATTTGTGGTACCCCTTTCCCTGATTTCTGAATCAAGACAGTATCGCCTTTAACAGACTACAACATTTCACTTTGAAAATTATCTACAAGCACCGGCTACTTTCAGTATTTTTTTAAATGTAAATTGCATTTATATAGCGCCTTTATCCAAGGCACTTTACATAGATTGTGCATTTCCATTGTATGACAAATTATAAAGAATCAGACCCGTCTGAAGTGAGTGGTACTGTACTGTACTGTACTGTACTGTACTGTACTGTACTGTACTGTACTGTACTGTACTGTACTGTACTGTACTGTACTGTACTGTACTGTACTGTACTGTACAAGCCCTCCTCCCTGGCCTGTGTGTGTCTGTGTCTGTGTGTTAGGCTGTGCAACAGTGACACTTGGTGGTGAACAAAGGCTATAACGCTATTTTCGTGCTCTCTTTGTCATGGACACAAAACATTAATAATTCTACTCGAGTTGGAAGCATTAAGACCCATTTTAACCCTCAATGGCTTCCTTTCTGAAAAATAACGTCATTGTAAAAAGATTCACGCGTTTAGATATTCTATTTACAATGAGATGCGGACGGGAGCTGGTGCCACTTGGACCCGGACGTAACGTAGCACTACAAAATTACGTCGGACTTAAATACTGATACCGGGCCCAGGTGCTCTCCAATGAGCAATCAAGATGGAATGGAATGCCCCACGCAGGCTCACCTATAGGGAGAGGTGCTCCTTAACTACTACACATTCTGTGTGTATCTATATGTGTGAGGCATCACAGTAGCCTAATGCATGTCAAACTGGGAGTCCTTGAAATTAAAATGGTTGAAAATCACTGCTAGTCGTAAAAGACCTTCTCCTATAAGGGGGTCCCTGGCATATATTTTCAAATGGTGGGTCCGCCGGCTAATGAGTATCATTTTGGCGGTCCTTGACATTAAAAAGTTTGGGAACCAGTGCTCTACCATATACTGTACATATTGGTTAAAATAACGTTTCATTCATTAAAAATAATTGTCCCAGATTGTAGCTTTGATGTAAGGAATGTAAAACATGTTAAAAGCGGAGTGCAAGGACAAAACAGTGCAGGTTCAACTTCACATCAAGGTTGTTTTGTAATGCACTGCTTCCTAATGAGGCTGCATGCCCATCCAAACATTGTACTGGAAGGCATTGCTAAACTCATCATATATGAATGTTGAGCAATATTCCAGGTAATCATGGAAAACTAGGTGATGCAGCACATTATTTGCGCCGCTCTTCTTTGTATATAGTTTAAATTCAGACCAAGATATAGTTGGTTCTCTCTTTGAGTGCTGCTGTTAAAAGTATACTCCAATTATCAAGCACTAAAATGTGAACATTTCCATTTTAATTGCGTTATATGCACCCATTTACATTTCTGAGGCATTATTCCTTGTTGCTGAATCTTTCACTGCCACTACTCTGTTTTAATTTAAATTATTCGATGTGTAATTGTTCCAAGATTCAAGAGGGTTTTATTTGCAACTCACTCATTACAGGTGCAAGGAGCGAAATGTTGGTAATATTCAAATGACATTTATATTGGTAATGAAATATGTATTTCAAATGTGTTTAAATAGTGCGCGTGTTAATGCTCCGTCTTAATGTGTAATGGATCACGCAGAGCACTTTGAATTGAATTGTTGTTGAAAATGTGCAATACAAATTAAACTGATTACATTTTGAGAAAAACAGCTTGGTATTCAAAAGATATAAATGGTACACACACATGTATTTGCCGCACATACACGTACTGTATGTATTTACCATACATTTTCAGAGGGGGGTTTCTTTTGCTCTGCTTTGATTTTCTCCTATTCTCTAGAGAAGTGTGTATTCAGAGGGAACACAAACAACTTCTCGGGGGAGCTGGAGAGTTCACTAAAACATCCCCAAGGAAAGGAAAGCAAATGATGTACAAACAAGATAACAGTACGTACACACACACACACACACACACACACACACACACACACACACACACACACACACACACACACACACACACACACACACACACACACACACACACACACACACCGAATAGGATAATAGGATGCCTAATGGCGGTAATACAGTGATTATATAGGTATGCAGTATGTAGCAATCGGGTTAAACAAGAGCTACGCTCCAAATGTCACTGCATTAACTGTCCCCCGCATCTATTCCTGGGGGCGCTCTTATACAGCGAGGTCACCCACATTACATCTAACAACTAAACCCCCCCCCCCCAACACCCCCTACAGTCACTCATAGGGCTGACCTTCACCAATGACCTCAAGCCCTCCCCAGGTAAATGTCACTCAGGGAATGGCACTCTTTCATTGGCATGTGGATCCATATCCGTGTCAAATGTCAGGAAAAGGTGTGTGTGACTGCGTGTGCGTGCGTGCGTGCGTGTGTGTGTGTTCAGTGTGCGACCTCCTGCAACCCATAACAGGAAGTGCTTCTTCAGCAAAACATAAAGTGAGGTGTGAGTAGCAGACTTTGCAGAATGCTCCCTAAAGTGAGTTTACATGCGTAAGCGCTCAGAGCATAGAGCACTGTACAACACACACACACGCGCATGCACATGCACACATGCGCACGCCAACACACGCACACACGCACGCACGCACGCAGTAGTGTATACTGTTGAGGGGCCGGCGTTTTTACACTTCCTCAGCAAACATTTATCTCTTCTTCATTTCAAGAGAGATGAAGCGCCCGGATATAACTCAGAAGTCCAGACAGTGAGACAGCATGTAAATGCAGCCATGAAAATTAAAATGAGCCTTCTGCAGAGTTTTTAACTGCCCCCAGAAGAGCCAAGGTGCCGCCGCCGCGAGGAGATATTATACTGCAACAACCAACACTCCCAAAGTCGCTCCTCTGCCAGCCCTAGCTATATGCAAAATGCATGCAAATGGCTGTGCTTATTAAAATGTACTCAAAAACGGGATTAATAAAATATTACCACACTTGCTGACTCATCGTTTGTGCCTGCTAATTTGTCAAATAATGCTTATCTAAATTATAACGAGGCACCACAGTTGGTATTGTGTTAACGAGCAATTTTAATAATAAACTTCATTCGTAGAGCACATATCGAACATAAAACGGGAGAAAAATGTAATCAAACATCGCAACAATAAAAGTTGACCATCTTTGGAAAGTTCGTTTGACTAAAGCAAGCATTAATAGCCTACCTAAAAAATGTAATTATAGGAGCAAGACCATGAGGTGCCTTGAAAATAAAATCAATCCTAAAACAGTGTGGGGAAGTAGTATATAATTATGTTATCTTCTCCTGGTTTTAAAAGATTGCTGTGATTTTTGGTCTATATGGAGTTAACATTAATTAGAAATTAGAATATTCAAATGTGTCTTCACTGTGTATTTTGAGTGGTGCTAGCCCTCTAATGAACAGCTATGTCTCTCTGTCCTTTTGTATGTATGTACAGTACGCACATGCACGCACACGCACGCGCGCACGCACGCACGCACGCACGCACGCACGCACGCACGCACGCACCTTTCCTGTCTTAACACTTAGGGCATTTTTCCATATCATGACTATTGTGGCTCACGAGGTAGAGCAGCCACCTGGGAAACGGTTTGAAACGTCAAAGTATAAATACGATTTAAAATGTAAATGCATCATCTGAAGGGAATCCTGCTCTGTAAAAAAACAGACCAATAAATAGGGATTATTGGCACACATGTGTACTTTTCTTTCAAGACATGTATACTGTAGGCACATAAATGCATACAGTACACTTCATAACTCTGCTTGTATTTAAACTCAATATTAAGGTTGCAACTTTAGGCATACTATTGGTCCAAGTCTCAGAAGGCACACCTGCCAATCAAAGTGACTACTAGCCACAGTGTGTCCTTTCCGGGACTTGTCAGAAACTAGTTGTATAACAATAAAATCACACCCGTGTGAAGTGACTGACGCTCTTATCATCATACATTATAATACATCATCTCCCGACAATGACCACCTAGCCAGATATTATCCCCGGCTTACATAACAGCCGCGGCTCCCGACATGCGTTGCCGGTTAAAAATCACCCGTGTCTTCCCTGTGAGGTTAGGGTTAGGTTAGGGTCTCGGGTAGGGACTGTCGGACTGCGCCCGCCGGTGCTGGAAAATGCACCAACTCTCTCTCCCAATTTCACCGTGACACCACCATGCTGGAGGAAAGATGATGGAGGAGGAAGCGAGGAGACAGACATTTGAGTATTGGAATTTGGCTCGAATTTGACTGTCTCCGTTTCCACGCAGCTCAGTGTTTGTTTTCAGCAGCATGTCGCTTGGCCAACTGGAAAATGTAAAAATCATGCAGCCGATGAGCCCATAAACAAGCTGCTCCCGCAGGTGTTCTATAAAGTTGTTGTTGCAGACGGTGAGTGCTTTAACGCCGGGGAGGGGAGGAGAGGACCCTCCATCAACACATTAACCGTCCCGGAGGGATTCACAAGGACAAGGAGGTCAGGAAGCAACGCAATAAACACCGGCTCATCCTTGGAAGAAAGCTCAAATAAAATCTGGCTGGCTGCATAGATTTTGTGATTATGTGAGGTCGCGACCTGAATGTTTACACCAATATAAACTGGATGATGCCACTGGTTCGACATGTACAGAATGCTTACTCTAGTCTAAACTATCCAATATATAAACAGATTACAAGTTTCGTGTGATATTTAGCCTTTTACTGAAATGACTGGCTGCTAAATAAACAACAGCCTAAGTCATGTGCAAAGCCTAATAAAGCCTGCCACACCCTTCTTTAGAGACGAAAATAGCAGAATACGTCTATTCCTCCCCAGACCTTTGCAGCTCTCCTGTGACCTGACCAAAATAATGACAAGTATGAGGCTAAGATGACAGCTTAACAACAGGAACCTGCTCCGCCATGTTTATACTGACCACATGACATGACTGCAGCTTCATCTAGATTAATTTCACGCCGTCACTCATGGTTACGGAAGGAGGGAATTAAACCCGACACCAACCTTAAATCCCTTCCTTCATGAACAGTTGGCAGTGATGCAGGGGAGGCTCTGCTTGGCTTATCCCAACACTGTATCGCTCTACCAAAGATGTGGATATCAAATTTACAGCCTTATATCTTCTTTTTTTTTTATTACCGGCAATCATGAAACACGTGGGTGCCACAGTGCATTATTTGAGCTGGACCCGAACGTGACAGAATCTTAGGATTCAAAGTTTAAGTTCTATGATGAAAATGTCCTTGGTTCACTTTGAGAGTTCCTCTATTAAAGTACTCAATTACCAAACACTAAAGTTTTAATGTTTCCCCTCTATGATATAAAAATAGGCCTTCCTCTGTAAATGGATTTCAGCTCAGGCAGGAGGGATTCATCTCCTGCAGAAAATGGCCTCATATTCTTTTATTCATCTGTCCGACTAATTGTCTATAGAGACAGCCAGGAGAATAATGTATCGAACAATGTTCTTTCTGCACATCAGTTTGGCATGTCCAACACAGGAGGCAAAATAAAAGTCACAAATTACTTTGATAGGAATATCAATTGCTCCCTTCCCACAAATTAAAGCCCATTTGCTAAAGACGGAACTTGTCGATGCCCTTGTTGTGAACATTATTATCTCTACATTGTTGTTTGGTCCTAACAACAACAAAATGAAGGAAAATGCGTATCCTGCAGGAAAATAAGCTTTCTTGAACTATCATTAGTTTTGCAGTCAACGCTTAACTAATTGCATCTGCTCTGAATGCAAATGTGTCTGCGTGTGTTCAAACTGAAGTAACCACCTGAGCCTCACCATATCAAAACAAAACCTCCCATTTTATTGACAGTCATTAAGCTGTGGAAGCCTGCATCAACTTGAAATATATCCAAACCATCACGGTACCTAAATGAGTCTCTCTCTCTCTCTCTCTCTCTCTCTCTCTCTCTCTCTCATCTGAAAATTACATCTGCCAGCAGTCCATGCACCAATCACTCCCCAGGTCTTCTCCAGTACGTGTCTCTCACTCTCCTTCCGAAACCTTCCTCCCCTCACACCGGTTATGTTAGGCTGTCTTGCCCTCCATTTTGTCTCTGCCCTAATAACTTGGCCGGTCTGAATTGCCCAGTGAACAGCGTGGGGCTGGACAGGCCTGTGGGGTGGCGCGTGTGGGATGTATGATCGCCATCTCTTTCCATTCTCCTTCGCCGAGTGGTGCTGTCAGCGACCAGACAACAGATCAGTCTCCGCCTACCCCCGCCCCGACACGGAACCGCCTCACAGCTGCGGCGTATAATGGAATAAAATAAATTAAAGATAAAAAAAAAAAAAAAGAATGAATGAAGGAATAAAGGAAGGGTAGACCAAATGGCAGTGGTGGAAAAAGTACTTGCATTTTTTATTTAAGAAAAAAGTATTAATACTGCAATACAGAAATAAGTAAAAGTTTGGAATTCAAAATGTACTTGAGTAAAAGTACAAAAGCATTGGCATCACAATGAACTTAAAGTATAGGCTACCAAAAGTAAAAGTACTCGTTATGCCGAATGTCTCATTCCAAGTTTTCATGTGTAAAAATCTTTTGAAAATAGCCAATCTACAAGCTCACAATGGGTCACATCGCGACGCATTGTGAGCTTAGCTATTTTCAAATGGCTGTAATGTGCTGAAGTGGTTAATGTATGTTTTGTAATGATAATCAAAATCTGCAAAATTAACTAGTAGTAACTCAAGTTTTCAAATAATTGCATTGGAGTAAAAGTATACAATATTTGCCTCTGAGATGTAGTATAGTCACATCAAGTACAAATACCTCAAAATTGTACTTAAGTACAGTACTTAAGTAAATCTACATACAGTTACTTTCCACCACTGCAAACTAGTTTCCTTCCAGACTCCTCCATCAACAGTGCCAGACTAATCCTGCCATTCTTTTGTTCCCTAATCCCATCAGCCACCGGGGGACCCCTATGGTTCTCTGGATTCAGATAATGGCACCTGATGATGTCCAGAAGCTCATTATCAAGGACTAGCACACAGACCTGCGTGTGCGCACATACGATCACGTATGCAAGCTACACGGTAGAGACATTGGTGTCTATGTCAGTGGTGATCAAGTTCGGGTTAAAGTAACTCTTTACATTTTCCCATTCAGTAACACCATTATAGTTACTGTGTTTTCAATGGGTGAGTTAGTAGTTACCCACGTTATGTAATGTAATCCAAAAGAACCGTCTCCTTCTCCTGCCAGTGCGGAGTCTGTCATGTAAACTGACATGGTGCACTGAGTGTGCTCCCAGAGTGAAACACTCAAACACATTCCACATGAGAAAGAGAAAGTGGCTTCCACAGGGCATAACGTCATCATAATGATGATGATTGGTCAACATAGGGTAACATAGGGTCATTACTTTAGGCCTGTCTGTGCATGGGCAGGGTATCAGTATTATATTATCATTAGACTGGATATTGTCTGTGATTTTGGATATTGTACTATTGGCATAAGTGTTCTATTCCTGTTTTTTAGAGCTTAAAACAGACCACAACTGGACCAGTGACATTAGGGAATTGTTTTTCTTCCTTGAAAACAATATGTCTGAATTGAAAAATATATATTTTTAAAACCTTTATTTTTTATAAAGTAAAGTAACTAGTAAAGTAATTAGTTACTTTTTCAGACTAGTAACTATAACTATAACAACTTACTTTTTAAAAGTAACTTGAACAACACTGGTCATTTTACACTTGGTTGCATGCTGAAAATAGCCGATCTACAAGCTCACAACGCAAGTGTAAAATCTGCCATTACGATGGCATCAAGGCCCGCCAAAACACATTTTAGTCGACTAAACAAACTGTAGATTTAGTCGAATAAAATCTCATGATATTTAGTCGACTAAAACTAGACGAACACTAAAACATTCCATGGGTGACTAAAATGTGACTAAAACTAAATGAAAACTATTCAAGATACTATGACTAAAACTAAAATCTGCTGTCAAAATCAACACTGGTGTCCTTGGGTGTGCCTCACAGCAGGATATCATTTCCCATTCTACCTGCGTTCTCAACTCAAAGTTATAGACAATAACTTCACCCCTCTCGCTCCGCTTGGTTACATGTGGTGCCCCTGGACATTTTGGTTCAGGTACCACAGGGAAAATTGTATCTGCTCTTTTTTTGTCAAGGTTACTTATACCCGAAGGCCTCAGACTTTAACACCACTTAACTCCTTCCCCCGCCAACGTTTAAGGTCACAAAAGGCCGCAGCCTGCCAGCCTGCCCATAGACCACCATTCTTAAAGGACCACTTCACCACTTTTCAACCTATCTTCATGGTCCTCACTAATAATCATGAAAAAATGGGGCAATCTTTTTCTACTCTGTCTGTGTCTCATAGGAGGGCTGTGGGCAGTTCAGAAACCGTCCTCCAGTGACATCATCGATGAGGAATACAAGCTAATAGAAACTGCAGGCTTTCTAGTCCTGAAAAGTTGCAATGCGAAAATGGAAGCCATCGTTCTCACGATAATGAAAATCTAAACATTTTTGTAAAAAAAACCTTGTTTAAAAAAAGAATCTGCCTAATGATGTCACTGGAGGACGGTTTCTAAACTGCCCATAGCCCTCCTATGAGACACAGACAAAAAATCGTGCCATTTTATCATGATTATTATTGAGGACCTATTATATGAATATAGGTTGAAAAGTGGTGAAGTGGTCCTTTAACACTCATGACGCCAAGACGCTTCATAACCCATCAGATGACGAGTTAATATTTTACCCCGAAGGCCGCCATACCCGGCATATGACGGGTTATAAGGTTTATATCAATTCCAAGCAGCCGAAGCTCAACACTAACCTTTCGTGCTGTCCAGGCTGCTAGACAGCGCCTATACGTTCTTCCCATCAGGAGGATCAATGCACGCACCCCCCATAAGGATCCACTCAATGTCGTTTCTTTCCTGCTTGTTTTCTCAGAAAAATACTCCAAAGTGGTTGTTTTTGTCCAATCCGCCCGACGTTCAGGTGTAAAAAGATTTTTGATCGCATCACGCCAGACATATTACTGTTTGTGGTGAAAACTAAGACATGTCGTCTGCTGCTCGTACAACTTTTTGCTCCTCCTCTTGCCGTGTTGGGCTGTGTGCCCTGGAAATAGTTGGTGAAAATGCACAGATATTGCCTGGCTGCCTGCGGTAATTTCACATGAACACTAGACATGTAGTACTGTTATGTAGGCCTATATAAATATAAGTGATGTTAATATGTGACCAGATTTGACTGAGAGCCTGTAATCGTGCAACCTCCAGCTTTTCACCAGAGGAGAAAAACTGCATTTATTTATGTTTTTATCCAAAATGAGTTAATAGCACAGGCAGAATCTTCACATAGCCTACTAGAGCATGTCTGAAATAAATGTCAGTGCTGAAATCGACATGTAAATAAATAAATGCTTAAACATTTAGCTATAGGTGTAATGTTATAGAGTCCACAGAAGTGAACCTTTCCAAAGACAGGCTCCCATTCACGGTGGGTCACATATGTACATGAATGTGTGTACCTTTATTTCGCACCGCTTGTATAAAAGTGCAAAAGAAAAGTTAAGAGGGGATGTGACCGTCACCGAGTTGGTGCTCCTCTATCAGTGTCACGGGGTACGTTAGATCTCTGTCGCCTAATAGCAGCATCACGCCCACTGCCGTCATAAAAGGCACCACTGGTCTGTGTTTTAATAAACTCCATTGACGGTAAATCGAAAAAAGCCCCCCTTATAACAGCGACGTGCTACATCGCATGGAGAGATTGGTTGTGGTGCAGCAATCACAAAGCCAGGCCATCTTATTCAGTCTAGTGTGTCAGTGTGTGTGTGTGTAGCCACACAGAGATCGTAAAAGTGTGTGATTTAAGCCGACTGCCACAGCCATCAAGGTTACAGGGTTCAAGACTCTTTTTTTTCCTTCTTCTTTTAACAGCTTCCATCCAACACCAGGAGGTCGGAGTGGAGAGGCGTTGGAATGGATGATGATGTGATATGTAGAAAATAGAGAACGTGTTTCAATGGAGCAACGAAAAAGAATGCTGTATGTTGCAGGGTCAAACAAGGCATATGCCTTCAATAGAAATCATGCTTTTGATGAAGAGTCAGGTAGTCAAGATGTGCTCAAAATACACCATTTTCCAGAACATAGCAGTTTTTTTTGTTTTGTTTTTTTTAAGTCCCCTGAGTTCTACCCTTTGTTTTCCTCCTTTTCTACTTTTTTCTATAAAAAGCTGAAAACAGTCGATCAGCGTGTTCAGGTTTCGGTGGGTTATGGCGTGGGTGAAAGAGTCTCTCTCTCTCTCTCTCCCTCTCCCCCCCCCCCACCCCCCCCTCTCTCTCTCTCTCTCTTGTCCCGCTCTAACTCTCCCCGACTCCCTCTTCACACTTCCGCTCTGTCTGTATATGTCTGTCCATCTGTTTGTCTGTCTCTCCTGCAGTGTTGATTTCGTCGACTAATACTATGAAAAAAAAAGTTTGTCGACTACCTTTTTTCACGATCGTTGAAAGGGATAGATAGAGCCCTCTCAGGTAAACACCCCCACGGGCGCCTTTCGTTCCGAAAACAAACGGTGACAAAACAAACATTAAATTATCTTTATTGTTAATGGCATTTAATGTTTGTGTTATAGGGACAAGATGACGTAAATCTTCCCTTCATTGTCAAGGCGTTTTTAAATCAAACATTGAACTAAAAACAAACATTGACCTGTATATAGGAGGGGCTAGCGCCCCCCCTAAAAAAAATCACAAATCACCAACAGAATGTCCAATCCACCCCAAATTTCATTCACATGTCGAGGGTGGTTAAATCATTGGAGAGCCCAAAGCAATTCCATTTTCATCCGTAGGGGGCGCCGCAAATGCAGAATTTATAAACGTTTATTGCAAACACATGCTTTTTGGGGGATAAATCCACTATGTTTGCGATAGCGTAGTCTACGTGCGCTATAGCGAGACAGGACAATTCCCTCCCAATGAGTAATGTGATCTATTACATCGCATATACCCACACTGTACATAATTTGGTTATGTATTCAGGGTAAGGTCTAGTAAATATAATTCGGGGGGTCCTTGACATGAACCACCGACATAGAAACATAGGTTTTTCAGAAAACTGTCAGGATTTAGAAGACATTTTGTAGAAACTGGCCTAACAGTCCTAAATGGGTTAAACTTTAACCGTCCCTTTAACCGTTAAAGGGACACTTCACCCCTTTTGCAACCAGATCTTATTTTAATGATGTTTGGGAGACAAAAAAAAACTTTCCTTGGGTTTTTATGTGGTTTATGGGGTTTTAGATATATTAGTATGTCCAAGTGCAAGTGTCCATGATGTCATGGACACTGGGCTCACTCACTTCCTGGACTACATGTTGTCAGCCCTCCCCCTATCCACAAGGAGGAGCAGTACACCAAAGCATTATGGGAATTGTAGTCCAGGAAGGAAGTGAGCCATGCAGTGTCCATGACATCATGAACACTTTGAAATACTAAAATATCTAAAAACACATATTACCCACAAACCCCAGGAAAGTGTTTCTCATCTCCCAAACATCATTCAAATAAGATCTGGTCGCAAAAGTGGTGAATTGTCCCTTTAATAAGTGCCGCGTGAAGTGTTCCCTGCAGCCTCTGTTACTATACAGATTGAAAAGAGAAATAAGCATGCTATGATAGACACAGCAGCCATGGCTGCATAGACACAGCAGCCATGGCTGCAGTGCATGTGTATTTTGGGGACAATGGCTTCCCGTACAAGTGGCACCAGGAGAGACTGCAATATCAGGAACTCTCTGGAGCCACAAATGGCCTGAGTGAGGCAATTTCACGCTCAAAGTAAATAAAAACATGCCTGCAATCAGCAAACATTATCCACTGATGTTTCTGGCGTGTGGCACCTCGCTTGCCATTTGCAGATGAGAATATTGTCATGCCTCAAATGTCCCCAGAATAGACATGGATAGTGCAACGGAACGAGCTCACTCTGCTTGTCTGTGTGTTTGCAGGCGCATACAATTATACCGGATCACCGCAACAATCGCTTATCGTTTGCAAATAGACAAGAAATTCTTGGCATCCTGTCAACGGCCCCTGAGGGACTCCGGTCGTGTAATTCCATATAATGTTCCTTGGAGTACATTTGTCTTCCTATACGTCTCAAAGCACCAGCAACGTGTGTGTGTGTGTGTGTGTGTGTGTGTGTGTGTGTGTGTGCAAATCATGTGCACACACGTGCGTGCAGTGCTTCCTCACATAACACAAGGCAACATCCATCTCTCTAACTCCGCGTGTGGAGGTTACATCAGGGGCAACCTGCTCATTACTCCTCAACGAGTGTCATTAACGAAAGCACACACACACAGCCATGCGTGAACGGGCGTGCGTGTGTGCGTGTGTGTATGTGTGTGTATGTGTGTGTGTGTGTGTGTGTGTGTGTGCGTGCGTGCGTGCGTGCGTGCGTGCGTGCGTGCGTGCGTGCGTGCGTGCGTGCGTGCGTGCGTGCGTGCGTGTGCGCGTGTGTGTGTGTGAAGTCCATATGCATGTCTGTCTGTCTGCGTACCCCCGCTGTCTGTCCCCACCTCCGGCCCTTGCTGTCACTGTCCTGAACTCCACCGTCTCCCCACACCACGAGACGTGGATGAGCAGGACTGCCTAAATGCCTGGCTACAGAGGAGGACATTGTTTATCAGACCGATTAGACACCGGAGGGGGCGCAATGGAGGGAGCGGAGTAGAGGGCACGATCGGTGAGAGGGATATATAGAGCCCTCTCAGGTAAACACCCCCCCGGGCGCCTTTCGATCCGAACGTTTAAACACACGTCCGCGCATGCATTCTCTGAGCCGCAATCCAATAATTCACTACGAGACGCTTCCTTCAATGAGGTCTAACCCCATTTAAGAGGTCTCCCCGCCCAGAGGAGCTTCTTTAATAAACAGCAGCAAACAAGTGTCGTGCAAAAAGCAACAAACTATCGCTCTGCGGCTGCACCCCCGTCTTTTAAACCACTTAATTAATCAGCTATGTCGAAACATAATGACAGAGTCCTTTCTCCTAAAGTAACCATTTAAAAGTGGAGGCATATAAAAGAGGGGTGGCATTGAAAGCATAAAAAAAACAGCTGTCAAATAAAAGTGTGCTGTGGAGAACAGTCCTCTGCAGGGAGGGCCGTGGAGAATAGTCCTCTGCAGGGAGGGCCGTGGAGAATAGTCCTCTGCAGGGAGGGCCGTGGAGAACAGTCCTCTGCAGGGAGGGCCGTGGAGAATAGTCCTCTGCAGGGAGGGCCGTGGAGAATAGTCCTCTGCAGGGAGGGCCGTGGAGAATAGTCCTCTGCAGGGAGGGCCGTGGAGAATAGTCCTCTGCAGGGAGGGCCGTGGAGAATAGTCCTCTGCAGGGAGGGCCGTGGAGAATAGTCCTCTGCAGGGAGGGCCGTACACATGAATAGTCCTCTGCAGGGAGGGCCGTACAGTCCTCTGCAGGGAGGTCCGTACAGTCCTCTGCAGGGAGGGCTGTACAGTCCTCTGCAGGGAGGGCCGTACACATGAATTGGCAGATCGGTCGTCTGGGAATCGGAAAGGTGACAGTCCACTGCATGTGCAAATGATACCCCAAAAGGAGTGGACGAAATGATTTATTGTTACCTGTATTAAATAATTATTGTCATGGTTACGACTGACATGAGAACGGCCCTACATTTCATCTGAATGAATAGCATTAATTTTGTTGACACCAGACCATTGGGAGATATCTATCTATAAATGCACCATGTCTCTGTCTGTCTGTCTGAGTTCTATCAGTCGAACGCCCGCGTTTTACAATTCTATCAGTCAAACGGCCTATATTATATCAGTCGAACGGCCGCATTTTACAATTCTATCAGTCAAACGGCCTATATTATATCAGTCGAACGGCCGCATTTTACAATTCTATCAGTCGAACGGCCACATGTTACAATTCTATCGGTCGAACGGCCGCATTTTACAATTCTATCAGTCGAACGGCCGCGTTTTACAATTCTATCAGTCGAACGGCCGCGTTTTACAATTCTATCAGTCGAACGGCCACATTTTACAATTCTATCAGTCGAACGGCCACATTTTACAATTCTATCAGTCGAACGGCCGCATTTTACAATTCTATCAGTCGAACGGCCGCGTTTTACAATTCTATCAGTCAAACGGCAGCGTTTTACAATTCTATCAGTCGAACGGCCACATTTTACAATTCCATCAGTGGAATGGCCAGCACCATGGCATATGCAAAGCTACAAACAGGAAGGTTCAAAATCAAAGTATTTAATTAAGTCCAAGGCAGAAAAGGTAAACAAACAAATGAGTAGTAGCTGTAATCTCAGGAAACTCAGGAGAGCCCAAAGGCCAAACTTTTCAAAAGTACAAATAAAACTAAGAAGTCCAAAAGGCAAAACTCTACAGAGAACAAAACCGAGAACCAGGAACTTTGGGGTACCGCACAGGGACAATGACGAATGTTCTGACAGTGAGTGTTTGTATTGATTAATATGTTTATTGACATTGTTTACATGTACAGGAAAATGCACATAGTTATACATCACTATCAAAAGGATAAATGCAAGAAAGCCAACGGCTTATTTCCATTGCAGTCCCTTAGTTGAAAATTAAACACAACAATGAATGATTATGAGTGTATGAGTGAGCGTGTCCATGTGAGTGTTTTAGGAATGTGTAATAATAATAATAATTATTATTATTATTACAATTATTATTACAATTATTATTTTATTTTATTTTATTTTATTTTATTTTATTTTATTTTATTTTATTTTATTTTATTTTATTTTATTTTATTTTATTTTATTTTATTTTATTTTATTTTATTTTATTGCCTATATGTATGTGTACACAAGAAACAATGGGTACATAACACACATCAGGGGGATATGCAATAGTGAAAGGATACAGCATTCAATGCACAATAATTTCAAGTACAAAAAGAACCGGGGTTGGGCACAGAGTCTCAGGTGGGCGGCCTGAACGACAGACCAGAGTAGAGTAGGTGCCGTCTGGGGGACGGCCCGGACACTGGGACGAGGTAGCAGAGGTGTCGTCCGGGGGACGCTGGAACGAGGTGTCATCAGAGGGGCGGCCAAGAGGAGGCGGAGGACGCGTCATCTGGAGGGCGGCCCTGGAGGCTGAGATGAGGCAAAGACGTCATTTGGAGGACGGCCTGGAGGCTGAGACGAGGCAAAGACGCTATCTGGAGGGCGGCCTGGAGGCCGAGACGAGGCAAAGACGCTATCTGGAGGGCGGCCTGGAGGCTGAGACGAGGCAAAGGCGCTATCTGGAGGGCGGCCTGTAGGCCGAGACGAGGGAGCGGAGGCGTCGTCAGGAGGACGGCCAGGAGGCTGAGACGTGGAGGCGTCGTCAGTAGGGCGGCCCGGAGGTCGAGACGTGGAGGCGTCGTCCGGAGGGCGACCCGGAGGCCGAGACGAGGCAGCGGAGGCGTCGTCAGGAGGGTGGCCTGGAGGCCGAGACTGAGGCGACGCCGCGGATGCGGCACACTGACGCCCCCGAGCCAGACGGGTGCCATAAAAGGGATTTTGTGCATGAAGTTGTTCTGAATAAACAGGAACTTCATCGCTGGGAAAACAGGGAAAATAATCCATCAGGGCTAGTGGTACGCAGGCTGAACACTCCAACCCTAATTGAGTAAGCTGGCTGGGAAGCACTGGGAAACGAGCTGGTGTCTAAAAAATCTTTAAGCCTCCCACGAATGACATCCAGGTGGGGGACAAAATTACTAATCCATGGCCTCTCTTTAAACCACTGCTGGTGGGTCACAATCTCCTCTTGGAGAGCAAAACACTGGTTAGGTGGAGAGGCCATGAGCCGAGCCACCACATTCTCAAAAATGTTAACCTTCCTCTGACAACTCTGTAGCTCCGCTGGGTTCATATTTACGGTCAGAACATTCTGTCTGGATAGCAGGATGGGCAGAAAAGGGTACACAAACAACTGAGTAGTAGCTGTAATCTCAGGAAACTCAACCCAAAGGCCAAACTTTTCAAAAGTACAAATAAAACTAAGAAGTCCAAAAGGCAAAACTCTACAGAGTACAAGGCAGTAGTTAAAGAGTCCAAAAAGCAAACAAAAAAGACGAACAAAACCGAGAACCAGGAACTTTGGGGTACCGCACAGGGACAATGACGAATGTTCTGACAGTGAGTGTTTGTAAAGAGTCCAGTTAAATAGGGAGCAGGTAAATGGGCAAAGTGTTCACAGGTGGGCTAACGAGGGAGTTGGAGACATGTGAGAGAATGGGACTGCAGAGTGGAAGGGAAAGTGGGAGTGGCCAGGGCTGACACGGTCTGTGGAGAGCCAGACCGTGACACTAGTTTTACAAATCTATCAGTCGAACGGCCGCATTTTACAATTCTATCAGTCGAACCGGCGCGTTTTACAATTCTATCAGTCGGACCGCCGCATTACAGCCGTATCACAACACTTCATATTTGGGCGTGCCTGACACAGAACTCCATATAAGGAATAAAAGGACAGATACAGAAATCTCCATATATGGGCATTAAAGGTACACAGACAGATGGGTGGAACAGGTACTCTGACACGGGTACAACGGGTATTGCATAGCCAGGTGGGGCATGGATCTCCAACTTCCATCGTTACCGACTGTGCTCTACAGCCAGGCACAGGCCAGTCTAGTTCACATAAATACTTAAAGGCGTAGTGCAACGGAAATGGTGGACACTTTATTTTGAAGTTTCAAACGGTTTCAAGTTGAAACACCGGACTGATGTTTCTGAACCAATCAGAGCGTCGCATCCCTTCAGGCGATGGGACGGTAGCTAGGGACGGTAGCTATGCTATACGCAGCGCATGGTGTGTGTTTGTTTACAAATCAGATAGACGGCCATGCTGTACCAGTTTACTGTTATGTGGCTTATTTCTACCCTATAATGTTTTGAGATACATATTTTAGCGTGATGATTAAGTTGAAACCGAGTAATACATTGTCTGGATGTTATCATGAATGGATTTCTGTAATCAGTAGCAGCTGTGCTGCCAGTGCTGGACGGATGCGGAGATATGGGGAATTAAACAGGTGAGCTTCATTTTTATTAGATTTTATCGATGTGGGCCTCGACACGTCATCACGCAGCACGTTTTCGTTTTCAGGAAGTAATACAAAATATATTTTGATGGACTTTTGATATAAAAACACAACAATGAGAATTTGCCCATTTTTTTGGCATCCATTGTTAGGTATGCCCATATGATGACCACGGATATGGTCTAAAAGTGTGAAAAACATATTTTTCATTTCACTACACCTTTAAAGCTCAATGCAGCGAGAGAGAGAGAGAGAGAGAGAGAGAGAGAGAGAAGTAGACAGACTCTCACTTCAACCGCTGCTGATAAACATTCATTACACATAGTTCAAGGTGTCTCACACAGTAACAAACAGTTAAAAAACCATCAAGGGGGAAATGGAATGGAAGAGAGAAACAAGATGGCAAGTCTATTTATGAGAAGTGGAGGGAATTGTATTCCGTTGACCTCCGCCTGCCATCGTTTTGCGCCCTCCCTGAAATTTTGACGAGCAGAGAAAAGCAGAAGCAACGCTCGTCTCTCCCACGCTAATTTTCCATGCCATGCCCTCTTTCCCCAGCCTGCAGCCATCATCCCCGGTACGTGGCCCGTTGCCACGGTCAGAGTGTGGCAATGAGCCAGCTAGCCCAGTCATCATCTTGTCATTATCTGAAGAGAGCATATCGTCTTCAGCTTACTTATTGCTTCCTTGTTGAGGTTGAGGAGGGCCAAGGAGTTCAACCAATGTCAAAGACGGGAGAGGAAACTGTAAAGGTTGGGCCGTGGCATATTGATGCCATTGACATATGTAGCGGAGTGTGAGCTGAATGTGCGCATCCTCATTATACAGCGTATAAGCCTGTCTGAAGACAGCATTATTAACATAGCGAGAGAGGCACTCCCCCACATGAATACTAAAGGCCGTGTTTGCCTTGCACAGAAGGATTTGCTGGCAAATCGATTAGGAAAATATGTACTCTGCATCAGTATGAGTTTCACAAACTTGGCTTTACTCGAGTCGAGTCAGTGCTTTTCAGCCACTCAGCACTTTGGCCAAAACACAAAAACCTCAAGGTTAATGTATTCATATCGGCCATCCTGTTTATAGTCAATGATTCGTCACTTTGAGATTTGGATTAGTCCATTTGATTCCTTGCGGAGAAATTGGTAGTGACCTCCCGAATTTTCACTATAATCTCTTCCCAATGTGCACGTACACACACATCATTATACTGTGCTGTATGTATGCACACAGGCACATACATGTATATGGAGGCACTCACACATGCACCATCAACACCATACATTTGTCATTTAGTTTTTACATCAATTCAGTTTCTGTATATAATCTTTTTGGTACCATAGAGCAGTGGTTCCCAAAGTGAGGTCCGAGGACCCCCAGGGGTCCTCTCAGAGTTAAATTAACATTAATTTTACAATAATAAACTGGGGTCTCAGAGATAAAAATGCCATTAAATGGGGGTCCGTAGTAGCCTGACACCCACGGCAGCAGTTTCTGGGATGGGCGTTGTCAAAGCGGCAGTCTTCAGCGATTGGTTCATACCAACCAATCAGAATAGTAGGAAAGCAGATGACGTTGTTGTCAATCATGAGGCTATGGCTAACCTTTTTGCTAACCAAACAAACACAGCCAACGAGCGCTACTAGCAAAAGCGGTAAAATATGTCAGATAATGTCGTTTCTGTAAAGAAACTATTTATCATACGTCGATTTAATAGCCATATTGATACTTTCGTGAGTCACTCAGTCACAGCAGTGGGGGCAGCCATGTTTGTTGTCTGACGCTGTCGAGTGAGGGGGCTGATGGCCAATCAGCTGCTGTCGAGTGAGGGGGCTGATGGCCAATCAGCTGCTGTCGAGTGAGGGGGGGCTGATGGCCAATCAGCTGCTGTGAACAGATTTTCGACCGAGACTGATGCGGTCGTAGGGAGAGTCACCAGACCAGAACATATTTTCTTAATGGGCGTGGTTAGCGATTCAGGGCTGGGGCCAGGCTAGGTCCGTAGACTAATGCATGTCAAACTGGGGGTCCTTGAAATTAAACGGGTTGAGAATCACTGCTAGAGCCGTATCTTTTCAAATGGGGGGTCTGCGGGCGAATTAGTGTCAATGTGGGGGTCCTTGACATGAAAAAGTTTGGGAACCACTGCCATAGAGGAATGTGGGTAACCTTTGTGTCTGTGCGTGTGCGTGTGTGCGTGCAAATCAATAAAGGTGATTTACAGCAGGGACTGTTGATTTATCACTGCTCGTTAACCCCGGAAGCCTCTGACTGCCCTGTCTGCAGCCAATCAGGCCATTCTCTCTACAGCCTCCAACGCAGTCCTGCCAACATTGAAATACACCAGGTCTGATTGTAGCGTTCCTAACCAGGTTTATGAGGTGCCTGTGTGTGCCTGTGTGTGTGCCTGTGTGTGCCTGTGTGTGCGTGTGTGTGTGTGTGTGTGTGTGTGTGTGTGTGTGTGTGTGTGTGTGTGTGTGTGTACATGTGCGTGCGTGTGTGTGTGTGTGTGTGTGTGTGTGCGCGTGTGTGCGTCTTTTGCCCTGTGGGCTGTAATTAATTAGACTTGTAACAAGGTCTGATTAAGATTCTCCTGTGATTCACAACCTTCACAACCTTTCCATCCAGGCTGCGCACTGGCCCTGATGACCTCCCTCAAAATCACATATTGAACTCCAAATACTCTGCCTTTGGCCCTGCTAATTCCAAACTCGCCCTTCTCAAACTTGCCGACTCAAGACCGTGCTCATTAAGGACCCATGTTTGGATAATATTGGAAGATCCACCAGAGATGGAAACCTCCGCACCACTCCTCCCCGGCCAGACTCACACTATGGGTACTTGCGATAGGTAGCTCAAAACAATAGCAAAAGCAGAATAAAGCTGTTTGGAATTGGCCGAGATTTGTCAAATTGTTCCAAGGCTGCAACCCACATACTCTGCTGCACTGCTCGTCCCACAAATGCATGTTCCGTACAACTGGGGCACCATTTAAAAGGGGAGCATGCTTTCCAACAGTACAAAAGATATTGCCAAGAGACATTGTTTACATAATACCAAAATAATACCGAACACACATTTCCAAACCTTCCAAACCACATAACTCCACTTTTTTTGTTGCATAAATCAGTGCTATTGAACACCCTTTGCGTTTGTGTGTTGAAATGAAAAGTAGTAAAAAGCGCTTTGGACAAAACCTCTTAACTCCATTGGACCCTCAAACTGTCTGCTAAAGCAGCTACTGTAACTCCACCACCTCTCATGGAAGTAATTGACAATATATAAAGTCACAACACCAACTTCGACAATGTTTTAATTTCCTGAAAATTCTTTTCTTTTCCATTTTCTGAAAAATTTACATTTTGGAGTGTCTCGGTTCCGCAGATAAATATTGTGAAAATAGCCGATCTATAAGTTGCAAGGCGTTGTGAGCTTGGAGATCGGCTATTTTCAACACTTTTGCCAATGTTTTGACCAAACTCATGTCCCCGAGCTACAGGTTGAGAACCACTGACCTACATCACCTTGAGCAGCTGCGACATCGCTGCCGTTGGTCTTTTGTCAGGCAGGCCACGTCCAGTGTGTGCTGAAGCTTTGCCACAAAGGATTATACTTCCACAAGCCAGCGATTTGAAATTGATTCTTTTGATCGCACTTTTCAGAATGAGAACTCTAATTCACACAGTGGAAATGTAATCACCATTTTCCAGGGTTTCAAAGACAGTAGGAATGATTGGATCCGCACAAAGTTGTCATTAAATAATGTTTATTTCTGTTCCCCATGGGGGGGTTGTTATTTTATATCTATCTCCCTGCTCTTAATGTTTAATGATGGTGTTTAATTTTGCCGAGCAGGGAGAAAAATGTAGCAGAGCCAATGTAATATGCACACTTGTATTCTCATTCTATAATAAATATTGGATAAATCTATTCTGAAATCTTATTTGAGAACATTTAACATAGAGAGATAACATCTAAAAGATAGGCTACATGATGTCACAAAACTGGTTCTCACTGACATTGCGTCATTCAAAATTACCCATATTTTCATTTATAAAGCCATTCTTGGTGACCTGCCTCCTTACATTTCCTCCAAATGTAATTTGCTAAGAAATGGTATAAACCTCAGATCAAATGTCTGGCTACGGTGTGTAGTACCAGCCTTCAAATCTGAGGGGGGTAAAAAGTGTCTCGCTTTCTTTGGCCCATGGTCGTGGAATGGTCTGCAGTCCAGACTAAAATTGGCCTTGAAAGTTCCTTTGAGAAGTTTCAAAAGGCCAATACATCGGCCAAACCAATATAACGGTCTTACTCCAATGTTGTTGCCTTCCAAACGGGAGGGGAAGAAGTACAGTTTAAGCTAACAAGTTCAGTTGGAATAGCCTGTGTTTATGAGAGCATCATCAAATTAGCCCTTTTTGTATTCAAATCAATTATTCCTCAACAATCCAAAGCAGCAACAGGAGAGGATGGGTGATAAAACCAAACGAACAGAAGAAAAATAACAGCATGTTTTCATAAAGCCTGCAGTGCCACTTGTCTGTGGGGCCACAACTTGTTAGCGGAGACTCAAAGACAGCAACATATGTTGTCTATCCATCATTAATGTGTCTGTTCTTTTCACTGCTTTGTTTGATCTAAAGGCACCTATTTTAATTCAACACAAACAAGTTCTTTGATCATTACCATCTGCCTTAAACCTTTACTGTGAAAGAAAAACTCACTTATTGTTCTTCCCAATTAATTATGTTTCATTCAGTATTTAATTTATATAACAAATTAATTTACTTTTTATTTCAGCTGATTACCAAGTGTTTAATTTCTTCGTCTATTTCAATGTGTAATATTTAAGAATGTAATTAATTTCTTTTGCATGAAACACAATTGATTCATTAAAAAGGCAGGGGTTCTCCTTATCGTTTTCCCAGAAGGTTTTCACCCCTAATTTCCTGTTCTATTTCAAACCTATAAACAGTTAATTCAAGGCATGTCCCAATTAGGCCACCTTCAATGGTAATGGTGGATTGTCACTTAGCTATTCAAAGTTAGTTGACCTTACAAAATCTAAATTAAAGGAAATTAATTTTCATTGAAATTAACAATATGCCATAACAACCAATCATAGTTTAGCAGAGCTTGAAAGGTTTTCCATTGCCTGTTGTGAAGGCACCAAGGACGTTCGCACACTAAAATGTATAACTTCAATTCATATCATTTATTTATTGAATTGGGCCAAAATGAGGCTTCATCGATAATCATACCCAGATGACCCGAAAACAGTTTCGGTAGAACAACACACAATAAACATTTTGCTGCTAGTAACCAAAACTACAACAAAGACAACGTGTAATATTGGTATGGCCTCCATGTCCAACCTTTAGCTATCAATTGTAGTTACAAACAAAGCATGCAGTTCATGAACGAATGGTTAGATTCACCCAGGCTATTATACTTTTTGAAAGTATACTAAATGTACTTGTACATATAGTATAGTATATACTTGTACTTGAAACTATTTGAATTTCAATTGTGTTATTTTGAAACCACTTAACACTTACAGCGCTAGCATTTATTGAAAAATTAGGATCTAATTCACGCCAGCATTTTTCCCATTTGAGCTCTTATTTTGAAAAGCCACATTTCCAGTCTACCGGAAGTAGAATTATCCTAGTGAGCTCAACGGAGCCTGGACAGGCCTTGTTTACAAGATGAATCCAAACCGGGGCACTGGAGAGCTCCACATCGTCGGCTCTGTGCCGTCAAAGAAACGTTGTTTTGACCAAAAATGCCATCTGGGACAAGGAATAGGACAGGGGTCGGCAACAGGCGGCCCGCGGGCCAAAATTGGCCCCCCAGAAATAATATCTGGCCCGTGAGATAATTTTGAGATTTTTTTTTTTTTTTTTTAAGTCCCACGTTAGCGACCATATTTACAATATGAAAACTGTCACTTAGACAATGTAGGTTACACACCGCTGGAATTAAACATGGAACCTGCAGGCAGCATTAGGTGAGTAATTCATTGTATATGTGTTGGACGTTCGTGGTTGTGCTAATGATAAACGGACAGGTGCTGCCAGTGGGATCCTCCTGCTGCTTAACGACGACACTGTTCTGTGACTAGGTGTACTAGTGTAGCTTTGCATCTGCCCGTGTGAAAGCAGCATAACGTCGTGTCAGCACCATATTTTTCCAGCAAAAAAAAAAGAAAAAAGTTGATTTATATTGGTCAAATAGACCCGAATTAGACCCGAATTAGACCGAATTAGACCCGAATTAGACCCGAAATTAGACCTTCACGGACCTTCACGGACGCACGCGCCAGACGGCCGGCCCGCGATGGAATGTCTGGGAATAATATTGGCCCGAGGACAATCTCAGTTGCCGACCCCTGGAATAGGAGATACAGGCGATTGAAAGAAACAGATAGAATGGATTATTATGGCGACGACGATCTAAGATGGACGATCCAGTGCTGTGACAACAACATAGCTAGCTAACCGGCTAACGTAAGTAGCATTATGGCTCGATCGATCAAATGCACTATAAAAGCGCAATTGCCATTAATCAACGACAATGGCGGTAAGTGTAGTATCAAAAAAATAGGCTTCAATTGACCTACATCTATGGCAATGGCACTGAAAGAATTCAGTTGTACTTATTATACTTAAGTTGCACTTAAGATCTGCTAAAACATATATGAAATATATTTTTCCTGTACTTTTTAACCCTTTCACGACAAAAACAAATAGTGTTTAATTGAAAATATACTTCCAGTATCCCAAGTATACTTTTTCCGATGAGTGAAAAGCATACTTATATTATTTTTATAGTGTATTTTCGAATATATCAAGTGTATATCAAGTATCAAATAAATGCATTTAAAATATACTACCAATGTGTTAATATAATAACATTAGGAACTAATGTGCTTCAAATATACTATCAATGTATTAGAAATATACTTTTATTAGTTTCAAGTATAATATCAATGTATTAGACATATACATTGAGTATGTAATACATGAATTTTAAGTATTTGATAGTATACTTGAAACTAATACAAGCATACTTCAAATTCATTTATTTTATATTCCAAATATATTTTAAGCATAATTGAGATTACATTTAAATTCATGGTTTTACTAACAAATCACATAAATCACCAAATAATTCCACAACAAAACACTAAACATTCTAATATTAAAATAATAACACAAACAAGAACAATAACACACAGTCCTTGGCGCCCCAGTGTATGCTGGGAAATGGACTTCCTCTAGCCACTCCCATTTCACCTGGCAGTATTTATAGCACATTAGTACTTAATATACTTAAACTTAATATACTGAAAGCAGTTGATACTTTTATTGCATTTATAATGTATTAAAAATATAATCTACAAATATATTTACTTAAAATATGCTAAGAATGCATTTTTAAAAAACCAATCTACAAATATATTTACTTAAAATATGCTAACAATGCATTTAAAAAAAATCTACAATCTACAAATATATTTTTTATTATTATAATTAAAGTACATCTTACAATAAAGGCATGTTCAGGAGAACTAGCTATGAATATATTGATATTAAAGTATTTAAAATATAATAATTAAAAATATATTTGAAATTATATGTATTTAAGTTAGACAACTAAAAACATAAAATGAATGCACTTATGACGAGCATATTTTCATACTATTAGAAATATATTTCTCATTTAGTACACTTGTACACAAATGTGCTAAATTACAAATTAATTTATGTTCACTTATAAAGTTATATTATATTTAGCAAAAATATAATTACAATGCATTCTCAATGTAATAATTACTATTGTATAGTATACTTTTAGCATACTTTCTGTGCAAATTTTGCAAAAAGTGTACGGAAAAAATATATACATTTTTCGCCTGGGCAGAGTTGTTCATAGAGTGTGTCTATTTTCTGCTCACATTTCAAGTCACGGATGCAACAAACTTCAGTGCTATGTTGTGGTGTGCATGTCTGTACTCTGGTACAGCGAGTAACGGTGCATGCAGGTTAGGTTTGTTTTGTGAAGTCATGCACGTAGTAGTAGCAGACTGAGCTGTAATTGGTCTACTTCTAGCTGTATACAGACATAACAGACAAACTCTGTTCAAGATGCAGGGCTAATGAAAGAAAGAAAGAAAGAAAGAAAGAAAGAAAGAAAGAAAGAAAGAAAGAAAGAAAGAAAGAAAGAAAGAAAGAAAGAAAGAAGCGATCTATTCTGGAGCCATTACTGGGCAATAGATATTGATTTATGCTCTACTTCAATAGTGGAATACTCTGTGGCGATCCACCATTCATTTGTTAATCTGTCTGCAACTGTGGGTGGATAGAGCAAACACAGACAAGAGCCAAAACACCAAAGTCTACTCAACATTTTATAAACAAATTCATCAATGTTGGAGGGACTCAGCATAGGCCAAAGAAGTCTTCGACGAGATATGTTATAGAGCAACACTGCCACCTACTGGTGCTCTGGTCACAGCCATTACAAAAGCAGACAGAATGTTGGCACAGGCGCTGGCATTAAGATGAGAGCACACATGGCTCTGCCAAATACTGTCATATTGTGTTTTCTGGTTAAAAGAGACAACCACTGATTCAGCTGTTGCGAGGCAGAGGGGAGATGAGCATATGGCCACCCTAACTAATACAGGAGGACAACCCTGGCAATGTTAATCATAATCTGGAGATTTTAATTGAGATGGAAAGTTTAGTTTGAGACAGAAAGACGTTCAAGGTTAGTGTGGGGGTGGAGCATTTATTATATCTTTCTGGTATGAAAGTGGTGAAATAACTGCTGATTATTATAAACTTATTTTACAATAGGCTACACTTACATAAAGAGGGGTTCAAATAATGATAAAGTTGTTTTTTATTATTCCACACATTGAAATTGATCTTAGGCTAGGCCTATTTATGATAACCGAAGTAATAGGATAATATAATATAATAGTTATATGATAACATAGAGACCAATACCCTAAACTAGGCATATAGCCAAATGTTTAAGCAAAATGTAACCTTACTTTGAGATGAGCCCAATGGTGTTTCTGCTTCTTCAGGGTACAGGCCAAATAGTCTCATCCTTCTTTCCATTTATTTCCAGGAACTGTCCGGCTGGAAGTACAAAGGCAACATGACATTTCAAAAGTACATTTAATATCAGACAATGTATTTACAATGTATTAGCATTTTGCAGACGCTGGAATCCAGACAAGCTCAGATTAAATGTCATGACACAGAACTCCAGTCAACAAACGACATAAAAGGTCAAGAATAAAGAGTCCCAAGAAAACAATGAAGCTAGGCTAAAAGTACAACATCAAACCTAGCATGGACAAGCAAACAGTACGTACTATGGAGCTGTGTTTATGAATAACATTAGCCAGAGCTAGAATAACTATACATACTATATATAAGACGCTATAGTGAATATATCTAGTAGTAGACATCTGCAACTGTCAAATGACGAGGTGAATAGTGATATAAGGCAGTGGTTCCCCAAGTGGGGTACGGAGACCCCCAGGGGTCCTTGAGGGAGTTCCTGGGGGTCCCCAGCTAAATGATAGTTTGGAACCAAATGGACCCTTATGGGTCTCCAGGTAACTCTGAGAGTTACAGACCCAAATTGTCCATTTGGTTCCATTTGTACACTTCCAGAGTTAAATTAACATTGATTTTACAATAAATTGGGGTCTCAGAGATAGAAATGCCATTAAATGAGGGTCCATATACTAATGCATGTCAAACTGGGGGTCCATGAAATTAAACAGGTTGAGAATCATTGCTAGAGCAATACAAATCTTCTCTTATGGGGGTCCCTGGCATATCTACTATATAATGCACCACGTCTCTGCGTACGTGCGTGCATACGTGTGTGTGTGCGCGGTTGTAATGCGCGTAACTCGAGAACCGTTTGACCCACATTCGACACACAGGGAGTGCAGTGCCAGTGCAGTGCCAGGTATCGAGTCGGTCGGACCCACGGTTCTCCAGAACCACCACAAAAGGCTCGGGTCAAGCTCTGCCAGTGGGCCTAATGAGGCCAACTCCTTTCACCTGGGCCAGGCTTTGCCAGTGGGTCTATTGAGGCCAAATCCTTTCACCTGTGCAATTTCCAGCCTCTGCCTCAGCCAATTGAGGCTCAACCAATCAGGCTTTGCCAGTGGGCCGAATTGATTGCCAAGTACACTTTGTGGGACACCGGCTGACAGTTAAAACAGGTGCTATGACAATGTATATCATTAGGTTCCCAAGTTGCATCGTTCCCAAGTAGGCCGGTGCGACGGGCACATACAGGTCTAGTCTCTTCAAAATGGGGTCCACGGGCTAATTAGTGTCAATGTGGGGGTCCTTGACATGAAGAAGTTTGGGAAACACTGATATAAGGAATGAGCAGTTCTAGGTTTCAGCGTAGACTAGTAAAAGTTATTATTGGGGAAATAAATACATTCTTGTTCGAACTATGATTTGAGTTATAATTAATTGTTTTACTTACATTTAATAGTCTGCTTTTCCTGTCACTCACCTGTCAAACGTTACATGTGACAGGTGTTTGATTGTCATTAAACTGCATATTGTCCCCAACCCCACCCCCCCCCCCTCTCTCTCTCTCTCCCTCCATCTCTCTTTTCTCTCTCTCTCTCTCTCTCTCTCTCTCTCTAATCTGTTTCAATACATTTTATTACTTTTTAACACGGCAAACTATATAAAATATATAATCGGTGGCAAACCATTACTGTGGCATTTTGAGATGTCCTGTCATTTGTCTTTTTTTAAATCTTTTTTCTTTTTATGAACAAAAAATATATGATTTTAATCATATATTTTTTGTACCAACAAATCCTTGGAGCATTTGCTGGATGTATGCGTAGGCACAGCATTCTTATCATCATCCTAAACAAATAAAAGCATGTTAAGCACATGTATCCACAAGGCCTGCAACACAATCGTGTAAATGTATAATTTGATGCATGGCCCCCCTAGGGGCCAGTTCATGTCCTACATATCTTAATTCCTCTGTGCAGTCTTCAGTGATTGAATGTCATGGTACTCTGGCTTAATTAATCAACGGTGGCTCCATCACTGTTGATATACTAACCCACATTAGCATTCGCAAAATTAATGTTGGTTCATTCCTGCCATTCCTTGGTCCATGGCACAAAATCATTTCCTCACACCCCACTGACCCTTTATTTAATTGTCTTCATTCTGTTCCTCTTATAATTTATACAGTAATATTCTGTTTATTCTATCCATCATAGTTCTAATTTCAGGCATTTACTGTAGCAGGCATCTTTATGCAAAGTGAATTAGGCTGTAAAACAAGTGCGACAGGAGAATTTCAATGAACCATAAATCAGTGGTTCCCAAAGTGGGGTCCGGGGACCCCCAGTGGTCTTTGAGTGAGTTCCAGGGGGTCCCCACCTAAATGATAGTTTGGAACCACATGGACCCTTATGGGTCTGTAACTCTGAGAGTGTACAAATGGAACCAAATGGTCCCAGAGATGGAAATGCCATTTGTACACTCTCAGGCCCTCATTTATCAACCGTGCGTACGCCAAAATATGGGTGTACGCCGAAATTACCGCAATTTTCGGCATTTATCATTTGCGCCAACGTTTGATTTTGAACTTGAGCCAAGACAAAAACCACGTCTGGTCGGGAGCTGTCGTACGCTTTGTCCTCACCTGTTTTTCTGTCGTAGAACAGCGGAGCAGCATTGTTTGACCAGCTGAGAGGCTGTCACAGGCATCGAAACATATGTATTCACTCCTAAAATGTTTATATAAAACTGTATGTATATGGGCTAAATGTAAAAAAGAAAAAAAAAGTAAAGGAATACATCAACGATGTGTCTTTGTGTCATATGAAATTAGTAGGAGATTTCCAACTTTACAAGCAAGCAATTAAAATCGCGCATTTAAAAACAATGTTGCAAGTTAGATGCGAAAGCCATTTAAACAGTGTTTTGCATGATGAGCGCATACATGCGAGGATTTGGGCTGTCTGTGCTGAAATATTTCCATGACGGGACGTTGGAGATTATAGTACAGCGCTGCAGCTGCGGAGAGTCCCAACATGGGTAGCCTACTGTAGCCTAATCTACAGCAGGCCGATGTCTTTCTGGAGTTACAGTATGTGCAATCTCCTCCTCGTTTAATAAACCCGACGCGTCGCTCGAATGCCAAATGTGTCGTGCCAGCGCAAGTGGGAACGCATCGGAGATAGTATAGGCTAACCCAGCCTGCAGCCCAGCACCACCACCACCACTGTCCAGTGCATGCCACATGAGGCTACGGTTTTGGCTTCAATATTCATATAATTGATTTGACAGTTGACAGCCCAACCACTGCAGCGACTGCGAGGCAATTTAAATCGTCGAACGTGCTGGTCAGTTGATCACGGTGTCACGGACGGACCACAGTGATAGAGAGAGACAGACAGGACAGGAGGAGCACCTATGCAAAACAGCAGCGTGTGTGTGTGCCTATTTGTTATTTAATTCATGGTTCACAGGTTCAGGTTTTCGTTCACTAATATTTATTGTTGTATATTAAATTAAAAATACTTTAATAATTGAATATACAACTAACAACACACAGTGACAGTTGCGTGCAAATTGCGATATGTGCGTGCATGCGTGCGGGGGGGGTGAGGCGGACAGGGGGGAAGCGAAGCGAGAGGAGAAACAGACAGGGTAGGCTACAGCTTTATTTAATTCATGCAGGTTTATTTATTTAAGATACAACAAGTTGCAAGTTGCGTGTGCGTGCGTGCGTCTGTGTGTGTGTGTGTGTGTGTGTGTGTGTGTGTGTGTGTTTGTGTGTATGAGAGGGGGCAGAAAGGCAACTTATGCAAGCGAGGGGAACTTTATTTTTCCTGTAACCATGGTTTCCAGGTCGTATTGCAGTTGTTCATGTCGCAAAAACGAGGGCGAGGCTTGATTTCATAGGGCGTGCCAGATAGATTTCAGCCGTCACATTTATTAACGTCGGAACGAAATTAAGGAAGAAACAGCTGTCTGCGATCACTTTGTAAATGCCGACCCGACGTGGGTGTACTACGAATCCTACACTCGAATTTGGGGCAGATTTTACACTCGATTGATAAATGAGGGCCTCAGAGTTAAATTAACATTGATTTTACAATATAAATTGGGGGTCCCAGAGATAGAAATCCCATTAAATGGGCGTCCGTAGACTAATGCATATCAAACTGGGGGTGCTTGAAATGAAAATGTTTGAGAATCACTGCTAGAACCGTAATAAAAATCTTCTCCTATGGGGGTCCCTGGCATCTTTTCAAATGGGGTCTGTGGGCTAATAAATGTCAATTTAGGGGTCCTTGACATGAAAAGGTTTGGGAACCACTGCCATAAATCATGCAGTGGTGGAAAGTATACCGGTAAGTAGGAATGTCCCGATCACGTTTTATTTTGCTCCCGATCCGATTCCGATCATTTGATTTTGAGCATCTGCCGATACCGATTTTTCCCGATCCGATATTTATATTTTATAGAACACGTTTATGCCATATCACAATAGTACAATATCCCAAATCACAGACAATTTCCAGTCTAATATCATGGCTCCCGGTCCAATTCCGATCATTTGAAAATGACGTGATCGGCCTCGATTTCCGATCACCCGATCCGATCAGGACAACCAAGTACATTTACTCAAGTACAATGGTGGAAAAAGTACTCACAATTCTTACATAAGTAAAAGTATCAATACGTAATATAAAACTACTACGTTACAAGTAAAAGTGCGGAATTCAAAATGTACTTGAGTGAAAGTATTGGTATCAAAATGTACTTAAAGTACCAAAAGTAGAAAGTACTCACTATTTGCAGAATGTCCCTTTTCACACATTGAAATGTGTAAAAAAAATCATTTGGAAATAGCAGATCTACAAGCTCACAATGAAATGGCCAAAATATATACAGGGTTGAAGTGTTTAATGTATGTTTTCTAATCTAGATCTAAGTCTCCAAAGTATAGCCTAACTAGTAACTAAAGTTTTCCCAAACTATTTCATGTCAGGGACCTCCAAATTGACACTAATTAGCCCGCGGACGCCCTTTTATAGAGATATGCCAGCTAGGGACCTCCATAAGAGAAGATTTTTTACGGCTCTAGCAGTGGTTCTCAATTGAAATTGAATTTCAAGGACCCCCAGCTTGACATGAATGAGGCTACAGACCCCCATTTAATGGCATTTCTATCTCTTCTCTATCTCCAATTTATATTGTAAAATCAATGTTAATTTAACTCTGAGAGTGCAGTACAAATGGAACCAAATGGAACCGCAACGGTCTATTTGGTTCCATTTGTACACTCTCAGAGTTACAGACCCATAAGGGTCCTGGTTCCAAACTATAATTTAGCTGGGGACCCACTGGAACTCCCTCAAGGACCCTTGATCTACTGCATACCAGAATACCAGAATAGGTTGTGCAGAGCTGGCCATATAAATTACTATAAGCATTCTATGGAGAAAAAAAGGGGGGTCAACCTCAAACAAATTGCAACAGAAACTTTTTCAGTCCTAAGAAATCCCAGTGGTGGAACATATACAATATTATCAACCTAAATAAGGCAAAATTCTCAAAATTGAATTCTGATTTAAGTAGCATGTGACGTGTCAAACTAGGGGGTTTTCATGAATCTGAATCCATTGCAAGCATTTGTTTTGCACTAAAAACAATTCTTGGGCTAAAAACGGCCATTGTCCAAATGTGATTACCATCACATCTGTGATGACGGCTATAGTCTCAAGGATTGTTTTGTGTGTGTGTGTGTGTGTGTGTGTGTGTGTGTGTGTGTGTGTGTGTGTGTGTGTGTGTGTGTGTGTGTGTGTGTGTGTGTGTGTGTGTGTGTGTGTGTGTCTGTGAGTGAGTGACGTGTGTGTAACCATGTGTGTGCAGCGGGGGGTAATGAGTCGGATGCCATTTTGAGAGATGCTGTTTACGAGCGTCTGAGTTGATGTCGGCGGAGGAGGGGATGTGAGGGATTTAGGAAAGAGTGTGAAGCACACTTAACAGAATGTGACAGGCGCAAAATGACAGGGTTTGGCCTGAAAGCCAGGACACACAAGTGCATGCGCACACATGCATGGACATGGACACACACACACACACACACACACACACACACACACACACACACACACACACACACACACACACACAGCTGCGCACGCATTGGCATGGAAACGCAGGTATGGGTATATGAGGAGGCAATTTAATCTGTTCCACCGAACGCAAATCAATGTCTGTGTCTGTATTTTCGAGCCACACACAGTGCCAATCAGTTGGGAGACGAGGCATTCTGAGACAGGGACAAAACAAAGTCATCGCTGGGTCTCCAAGTGGCCGTGACAGCTGGAGTAGTGGCTATTAGACAGATTAACCCGGGGGACTCCTGACCTTCCCTCTCGGCTCAGAGCGGTCACTTCACTCTGTCCATTTCTATATATTTTAGCTTTGGGGACACAGTGATACATGACGTCTATAAGTAAGGTCAAATGCCTGCAATATTCCCCTCTCCCTTGTCACCTACAATAGTGTCATCTATTGTACATAATAACTCATTGTTACTGGAACTACTCCACTGTGCCCTGGCCTGTCATTGTTAAATTCTGCTATGTACAATTACAAACTAGAAAAATGTGCTCCTCTATGAGCACCGGTCTCCGCCAGGTGCAGGTAGCTTAATTTTGGGCTAGCAAAGTTTGGAATTGTGGATTCAAAAGAGGCCACCTGCACTTTGAAAGCCAATCTTAGCCAATCAGGATGGAATATGACAAATTGGACAGATCCGCCTTAATGACATGACTATATAGAGATAATGTGTAGCAATTTGTGTGATGTTTGGAGTGGACCAAATCTGTATGGAGTAATATCAAAACAATTGTTTCGCAAAAATCAGCCTCCTGGTGGCGTTATAAAAGGCAGATTGGAATTTTTTGGTGCAGAGGTGTACTTCGCCTCTTGGGAGTGTGCGTTCAAAGTTACACGCCAATCTGACTAGTTATATCAGCAAATCTGAATCTGCCTGTTATAGTGCCGATGCGCCATCATGAGGCCGATGTAGGATGGAATTTCTTCCTTGGCCTAGTGGGAATGTGCATGCAACGGTTCACGGTAATTGAACATTGCATTCATGGTTTGAGGCATTTTGTTAAAAAATGGGCCACTCCTGCAAACTTTGGAAGCCAATCTTAGAGAATCTGGATCATGCATGGTCATAATTTATTTATTATTATGTATTATTTTTGCAATAGATCATCTTCCTGGTGGCTCTATATGTCTATGTGAAAGATGGTGGCTTCCTGGTGGCTCTATAGGTCTATGTGAAAGATGGTGGCTTCCTGGTGGCTCTATAGGTCTATGTGAAAGATGGTGGCTTCCTGGTGGCTCTATAGGTCTATGTGAAAGATGGTGGCTTCATGGTGGCTCTATAGGCCTATGTGAAAGATGGTGGCTTCCTGGTGGCTCTATAGGTCTATGTGAAAGATGGTGCATGGCTTCATGGTGGCTCTATAGGTCTATGTGAAAGATGGTGGCTTCCTGGTGGCTCTATAGGTCTATGTGAAAGATGGTGGCTTCCTGGTCTATGTGAAAGATGCGGGGAAAATCCAGGTTCTGCTCTTGTGCTTGCACAGTTTCACGCTGATCCTGCCAACGGTGCCGGAGATCAGTTGCAAACAGACGGACAGACACATGGACAGGGGCGAAAACATAATCTCAGCCACAGAGACAACAAGGGATTGTTACAGTAGCCAGGCGATTAGGTATAGATACTGTATCTAATGTCTGTGTTGGAGTTTGGAAACGGCCCATGCGTACCACCTGTTTTGAATTTGCACATAGTGCAGCAGGCAGCAGGAGGCTTTACTGATAACGAGCGCTTCCAGACTCTGATACTTAGAAAATAATCATCTGCAAGGAATTTCTTGACAGGAAGTAGCTCATAACATGTCTATGGTGGATTTTTATGAAACAAACACTTTGCAGATAGAAAGAGGATAATTCAAGCTTTTCGTACAGCTGCAATTTTGGTGAGTTTGAAGTTGTTTTATACAATTAGATAGGACTTTTCTGTTTGGATGAATGGGCTGTCTATGGGAAGTAGCACATAGGTAGCACCTTGCTGGCAAGATGGCTGCTGTCTGAATAAAGACAATACCGGCCTCTTTCCTTCCTTTGATCCATCTCAAAGGTTTCAGGTTAATATAGGGGCAGGTTGATATTTATCCAGCAAACTTATATACCAATCTCCTACTCCGGGACCTCAATAGGTCAACAAGTTTTACGGTCAGAGTCAGTGATAATGCGATTACATTGTCACCGACACCGACAAGCAAAGAACAGATTACCGATTTAAGTTGCATTGGATGACAAAGTTTCCGGTTAATAAATGGCATTAACAGTTATCATCTAAGTCAACTAAAGAACAAGGATCTCAACAGGAGTGCACCGAGTGTCATGTTTGACTATGCTCGCACCTCATGGTTCACGAACACCCCGATGTCTCTAAAAACACCTCATGGTTCACGAACACCCCGATGTCTCTAAAAACACCTCATGGTTCATGAACACCCCGATGTCTCTAAAAACACCACATGGTTCACGAACATCCCGATGTCTCTAAAAACACCTCATGGTTCACGAACACCCCGATATCTCTAAAAACACCTCATGGTTCACGAACACCCCGATGTCTCTAAAACACCTCATGGTTCACGAACACCCAGATGTCTCTAAAAACACCTCATGGTTCACGAACACCCCGATGTCTCTAAAAAACACCTCATGGTTCACGAACACCCCGATGTCTCTAAAAACACCTCATGGTTCACGAACACCCCGATGTCTCTAAAACACCTCATGGTTCACGAACACCCCGATGTCTCTAAAAAACCCCTCATGGTTCACGAACACCCCGATGTCTCTAAAAACACCTCATGGTTCACGAACACCCCGATGTCTCTAAAAAACACCTCATGGTTCACGAACACCCCGATGTCTCTAAAAACACCTCATGGTTCACGAACACCCCGATGTCTCTAAAACACCTCATGGTTCACGAACACCCTGATGTCTCTAAAAACACCTCATGGTTCACGAACACCCCGATGTCTCAAAAACACCTCATGGTTCACGAACACCCCGATGTCTCTAAAAACACCTCATGGTTCACGAACACCCCGATGTCTCTAAAACACCTCATGGTTCACGAACACCCCAATGTCTCTAAAACACCTCATGGTTCACGAACACCCCGATGTCTCTAAAACACCTCATGGTTCACGAACACCCCGATGTCTCTAAAACACCTCATGGTTCACGAACACCCCGATGTCTCTAAAACACCTCATGGTTCACGAACACCCCGATGTCTCTAAAAACACCTCACACTGATAAGCACCAGCATGCGCGCAGGCCGGCAGCACAAGAACACCACCTCTCATAAGATGCAATGGAAAAGTTCTAGCTGCACTCGTGTGTAAAAAATGCCCCATCAAACTTTCAGATGCTGTTTTTGTCCCAGTGTGGAGGAAGAATGATTAGGATTTTTATTGTATTCTCTCACTCTTGAAATATATAATCCATTGGTTTCTGTTGTGCGTGGAGCAGAGCCTATTTGTGCATGGCTGCATGTGTAGCTTATCAAGTATATGGGCTTCACCCCATATACTTGAGGTCAGCTGCTGACATGGGAGCATTGGAGAGGTGATGAAAAGAGTAGACTCACAATACGTGAGCGAGGTAAGAAAAGAAGGAGGAAGAGGATGAGGAAAGATGAGGGTGTGTATAGCGCGTAGGCTACATACTATACTACATACGCGACAGTGACAGATGAGAGAGCTGGTCAGAGTGGTCAGTGACGTCTGGACATCAGCAGGGGGTCTACAGGTCAATCCAGCATCTGTCTACCACCCCCCCCCCCCCCCCCAAAAAAACCTTCTATCTGTCTCTGTCTCTCCTTTCTCTCTCACTCATCTGTGGAGTGACAGCTCTGACAGCAATCTCTCTCTCTCTCTAGTCTCTCACACACACACACACACACACACGTGCGCGCGCACACGCACACACCACACGCACATGTGCATGCATGTGTTGTTCGTATTTATTTTTTATAGCCTATGTGAAAGAAGAAAAAATGGAATGCACACACGCCGCATACACATTCTCAAATTCATGCATAAGTGTGCAGCTGTGCACACGGTGTGCACACATATTTAGGCTATTGCGTGCACGCAGCCACACACGCATGCATTTTGCTACGGTAGTAAGGAGGAAGAGCAAAGAAGCAAACCATATATCGTAAATAACTACGGTAGCTATGCAACTAAATGAAAGGCCTACAGACACACGAACCGGAGGTTTCGTGGCTTTGGCTTAAAGCCTCGAAACATATTCAAAACGCCAGGAGCTAGCAGATTTACACCGACGCCGCTGTCTGATTAAATGTGATGTTTCGGGATAAAATACACCTTCAGCGGGAAGCAGAGGAGAAAGCCAGGGGGGGGGGGGGGGGAGGCCCCCGTTGCATGTGCGTGACACCTTAATTGCATCAATGATTATCCCCCCACATTACGCTCCCCTCGCTCATATTTATGGTTGCGTCCAATTTTCATTATGCTCTTCATTATGGAGCATAAATAATCCACATAAATGTGCCGCCTATACCTCGAGTAACCCCATAACATTGCCAAGCGTTATTCATCTTGTCCCCGGACGGTGATCTTACATTACCTGGTTGAATTATGTCTATTAGCCGCACGGGGCCCCTCCCACCCCATCACGCCGGTGGTCCAGAGACGACAGCATTAACTGTTAAGGCTTTACAGCATCTTCCTTACCCAACAGATACCATTAATCTGCTTAATAGCCACCATGACCCCTTTCATCCTGTTTCATAAAATAAAAATATGAATAAAGCCCATTACGGGCCTCTATTGTGGAGAGGCTCGGCGATAAATCAGCGGTCTTCTATTAGAAGGATTGCCTGTGTGACAAGTCGGGTCGACCATACACACTCCATTCATCTCCTCTGTTTGCTTTACTGGAGGTGTTGTTGAGCCCTGCTTTAATGCTGAGGTGTCCACAGTCACTGTTTGTGCTCCACTTTACAGTGATGGAGTGAGAGAGAGAGAGAGAGAGAGAGAGAGAGGGGTGGGGGGAGACAGAATGAGGATGAAGGAGGGGAGAGGAGAGGAGGAGGAATGACAGTAATGTCGAAAGATAAAATACAGGACTATAGACCTACAGACGTACGTCTGTAGGTCTGTAGTCAGGAGCCAGGCTCCTGGGGCCCTTCATTGGCCATTGATTTAGTTACATTTAGGTCAAAAACGTGATAAAAACACGGAAAAACACAAACATGTTGTGCGCACGCACGCTATGGGGGCCCTGCAAAAATGACCGGCCCAGGGGGCCTCATGGGGGTTAATCCGTCCCTGTGAATGAACCATTGTAAAGCGCTTTGAGCACTTGGAAAAGCGCTATAAAATGCCATTCAAAATGCCATTCATTATGTGCTTATAGACTTTGAACCTCCACAAAACTAGCTTTGGACTACTGGTGACTACTGGTGACTACTGGTGACTACTGGGGTGACGTATTGTGGGGGTGTAGAGTTGAAACAGAAACCCTTTTGTTTTTTTATTAAAATTTTATCCCACGATTTTGCAACCCATTTTTTTTCACCCAGTGTCAATTATCTAATGTAATCTTGGGCGCTACACTTCCTCTGCCAACCTGGGGGGGGGGGGGGGGGGGGGGCAGCGGACTGACCTTATGCCCCCTTCTATGCTTGAGGAGTCCAAGGTCTCTTCACCTGACAGGGGGGAGTTTCCCCGGCCAGACGTAGCGTGTGGAAGGAACACGTTATTCCGACCAGTTCCTTTCCCCTCCATCAGGCACAGGCCAGGGGGAGGTAGTTTATAGACCAGGATTACTGCATGTTTTTGTGAGGGTATCTACCCTAGGGGACACGGGGAGAACATGCATCCACACAGAAAGGCCCTTTTGCCAACCCCGCCTCGGGGAAAGAAACCCTTTTAACCTTACAGAAAAGCATGAATGCAAAGTTTTCTTACATCTTGTGATTTCTGCAGGTTAAATGATTCAATGAAGGCCATGATATAGAATCTGCATTCAGAACCATCTGCTCCAGACAGCTCTTTGCTGTGCCAGGGCAAAGGGCATGTACATATGCAGTAATGCATATGTGTGTGTGTGTGTGCGTGCGTGCGTGCGTGCGTGCGTGCGTGCGTGCGTGCGTGCGTGCGTGCGTGCGTGCGTGCGTGCGTGCGTGCGTGCATCCGTGCATCCGTGCATCCGTGCATCCGTGCGTGTGTGCATGCAAGTGTTTGGGGGCTGGCATTGTTGAATTATGGAAAAAGGTACCTGGGAAGAATGGTTAAGCATTTTCTGCCCGTTTGTCCTCTTCCAAATTTCCTGCTTCATTTTCCTATTTGTAGAGACTCAAGGGGGAATGTGTTTGCTTCATCTTCTTGCGCTGACATTAAACAAAAGCATTCTCCCATTAGGCCTAATGGGAGAATGACTGTTTAGATCGAGTGTCACGTATAGTCTGTGGGTTGTGCAATTCAAATCAGTTCTTAGTCACGACAGTTACTAATGAAAGGAATCATGGTTAACAAGAAAGCTATTACTTGCTGCTTTACAAAGGCCTTCGAGCAAATTCTCAATTTGAGTATCTAACACTGCCCTTGAATTGTTCAGGCACAACTGGTGAAGGAATTAATTCCAGATATTTCCAAGTGCAGTAAACAGCTTCCCAGGCATGACTTTGAGTCTTTATCTGCAGCAAGCACAATTAAGATAAGATAAGATTTTATCGATCCCCAAAGCAAAGGAAAATCCAGGTGCCATTGCAACAACAGCAGTGAAACTGTAAACAACAGAGAGGTGGTACTGGTTACATGAAAGATTCAAGGACCAAAGCAGGATAAATTATAATAAAATGTTAATTGCCCATCGGATACACTGACCCCAAAGAAGGTGGACACGGCAACTATTTCCTTATTGTTGATTGCTGCTACAATGTCTGAAAAAACAAGAACAATTTACAATTAGGCATTTACAGTATAGCATGGATGCTCTAAACTAAAGCTTACAGTAAGCAAGGACAACACAGGTAATACATCAAATGCATAGAAATAGTCTAGGAGTCTAGGACCTATCATCAGTCTAACAGTAATAATCTCTAGATTGAAACTATAAACAGGCCTATAGGACGTCAGGTAAATAATGACCTGTCTGCATAATAACATGCTATCTAATTTTAATCATTTTTAACCTTTGCATTAGCCTGCAAGGTCATTGAGGTTAGGGCAAGTGCTACGGGCTGAGGTGGAGTCTGAAGAGTAGCCGCAATTTGCAACTCTAGATTTTTTTATAATGGGATGAATCTAGAGTTGCAATACCCTCCATTGACTCCCTACTCATCCAAATTGCGTTTGCGATCTGCTTGTATTAAACAACGTTAAACTCACCAACATTGCAGCTCTAGGCCAAGCTTGAATTATCCTCTTTCAATCTGCCGAGCTTTTGTTTCATAAAATTCCACCATAGACATTTTATGAGATACTTTGTCAAGAAATTCTGTGCATGTGATTCTTTTTCCAAGTGCTGGAGTTTGGAAGCACTCGTCGTAAGTCACTGAACGGCCCTGTGTTCCACCTGTTTCGAATTTGCACTTAATGCAGGAGGCAGCAGCGCGACCCGTTAATAAAAACGAGTGCTACCAAACTGCAAAAAGAAGCACATGCATAGAATTTCTTGACAGAAAGTAGCTCATAACATGTCTACGGTGGATTTTTATGAAACAAAAGCTCAGAAGATTGAAAGATAATTCAAGCTTGGCCTAGAGCTGCAATGATGGTGAGTTTAACGTTGTTTAATACAAGCACAAAAAAAGCAAATTGGATGAGTAGGGAGTCAATGGAGGGTATTGCAACTCTAGATTCATCCCATTATAAAAAAATCTAGAGTTGCAAATTGCGGCTATCTGAAGAGGTGAGTCTTCAGACTACGGCGGAAGAACACAATATGTTTACGCTTATGTACACAAGATGTAACAAAGAAACCATGAAAGCCTTAAAAGGACAACACAACAGAAGGGCGGGCACACACGCACTCTTTATAGCACATTTCACAACTCAAGGTTTACAAATACAAAGTGCTGTACAGAAAGTTAAAAGCTAAATACACTGTAAAGCTAAAACAAAAAGTCTCCAAAAAGTCAAAAAATACCTTTTAGGGCGTTTTATTTTTCCCTGTTGCAGTGTATTTACAGTGGAAACACAGGCCTAACAAACAAAAGAAACATTAAGGTTACTTTAGTAACCATGGTTATTTAAGTAAGTGAGCGAAATATTTCGCTTATGGGAGGTTTCCTACTGGCAAACCGAGCTGCAGAACTTCATTTATGAACTCCCACAGGGATCAAAAGGTCCCTGCGGGTTTAAGAGATGTGACGTCAGGCGCTGTGCCCCCGGGGTATAGAAGGCGCGCCTACGTCACCAGCTCTCATTCGGAACTTTTTTTCTCCTGCCAATAGCAAGACAGAAGGGTGTTCCGCGAAATATTTCGCTCACTTACTTAAATAACCATGGTTACTAAAGTAACCTTAATGTTATTTTAAGTGAGCATTCGCGAAATATTTCGCTTATGGGACCTTATGAACTCCCGAATCCTGAACCAACGAGTGAATGTTAGGACCGGAGGTAAAAGGTGGGCTGAATGACTACAATGGTCATTTGCCCGGTCCCTGGGGAGATGGACAGGTTAACTCAGAGTGTCGCCTGTGCATCTCATGGCACAGAGGGCCGGAGTGGGCCTCTTTATAGAGAAGCCGCTCCTAGGACCGCATGTGCCAGAGAGGGCGTTGCCACATCTAAGTTGTAGTATGTGGCGAACGTCGAGGGTGTAGACCAGCTTGCTGCAGTGCAGACTTCCTGGATCGACACCCCCTTATAGAGTGCCCACGATGCTGCCATACCTCGTGTGGAATGGGCCCTCAGCGTTTGTGGGGGCTCCTTTCCTTGGCTAGTGTAGGCCAGACGGATGGCGTCCACTATCGAGTTGGATATAGTGACTGTTGTAACAGGCTTCTGGAGAGATCGAGAGTGCATGTAGGTCACTTACTCTCTTTGCAGTTGTCAAAGCAACTAGGAGGGCAGTTTTGAGTGTTAAACACTTCAGGTTTGCTGCCTGTAGTGGTTCGAAGGGTGCCGTGGTTAGGGCCTCCAGAACCAGAGACAAGTCCCAAGAGGGAACCAGGGATTTAACAACCCTGTGTTCTCTACGAACGTCATGAATAGTTTGACCAGATGGTGTTTCCACACCGTCTGGTCGTTTATGCCCACGTGGCATGCTGAGATGGCTGCTAGGTGGGTCTTAACCGACGAGAGGCCTAGGCCTCTGTCTAGGAAGTCCTGAAGGAACGTCAGTATGTGCACTACTGAGGCCTGATAGGGAATTACGTGGTCTGGTTGATCCGAGCACCACTGCTCGAATATGCGCCAGGCCGTGTCGTAACGGTTCCTTGTTGACTGGGCTCTGGCCTTCTGGATCGTTGCCACCACGTTCGGGGGAAGGCCTGCTGCTGTCAACTCTCACGGGCCAGACCCACAGGTCTAGGTCTCTGGGGTGAGGGTGGAAGATCTCCCCTTTCGCTTGCGTGAGGAGATCCGCTCGTAGAGGAATCTGCCATGGATGATCGAAGAGAAGAGGGGCTATTTCTGACCTCCATACCCCCCAGGACGGGGCTATTAATAGCACCTTTAGACCCTGAGTCCTCACTCTGTCTAGAGTGGGGAGAATCAGGGTTAGGGGGGGGAAGGCGTAGAGTAGCGTCTTGGACCACCGGTGTGACAGAGCGTCTAGTCCCAGCGGCGATGGTTCTCTCATGGAGAAGAAGAGAGGGCACTTCGTGTTCTCCTCTGAGGCAAAGAGATCCACCTCGGGTGTCCCGAATCTGCTCCAGATCTGGGCTACCACCTGAGGGTGTAGGGACCAGTCTGCGTAACGGAGGGGACCTCTGGACAGCAGGTCTGCTCCTGTGTTCAGAAGACCGGGGACGTGGCACGCTGTAACTGATAGAATGTGTGTGTCGCACCATAATATGAGTCTGCGTGCTAGCTGATGAAGACGAGGGGACCTGAGTCCGCCTTGTCTGTTGATATAGCACATAGCTGTCGTGTTGTCCGTCCGGACTAGGACATGCCAACCTTGAATGCGCGGTTTGAAGTGCTTTAGTGCGAGGAAGACCGCCATCAGTTCCAGGTAATTGATGTGGTGGGATCGTAAAGGTCCCTCCCATATCCCTCTGGCTGTATAGCCTTCCAGTGTGGCTCCCCATCCGGACATGCTCCGTGGTGACCACCTTCCTCGTCAGAGGTCTCCCCATAGGGACGCCCTCTGAGAGAGTCCGTCTGTTCGCCCACCATTGAAGGGCTAGTACGCATTGTGACGTCACTAACACTTTTTGGCGGCGACGGTACATAGGTATACGTATAGGTATACGTAGAGAGCTCATCCATCGCTGGAATGGTCTCATGTGTAATCTGGCCAGGCGGATTATATGGACTGCTGAGGCCATAAGCCCCGCCATCCGAAGGCACGTGAGGAAGGGAATCGAACGCCCCTTCTGGAACGATGCCACGCACTGTAATGTTGTTTCCATTCTTTCCTTGCTCAGGCGAGCTGTGAAAGAAACTGAATCCAGCCTTATTCCAATAAAGTCTATAGACTGAGTCGGCGTCAGCATGCTCTTTTCTAGGTTTATTTGGAACCCTAGTGAGCAGAGGTGGTTGAGCACTTGATGTGTGTGCAACCGAGCCTCTTGTGGAGAGTTTGTCATTAGGATCCAGTCGTCTATATATGTGGCTAGACGAAGACCCTGTTGTCGCAGTGGGGTGATAGCCGCCGCTGTGCATTTGACAAAAACCCTCGGACTCAATGACATTCCGAAGGGAAGAACCGTGTACTCGTACACTTTCCCTTTGAACCCGAACCGCAGAAATCTTCTGTGGGGGGGGTAAATTGGAACGTGGAAATATGAGTCCTGCAGATCTATTGACGTGAACCAGTCGTTCATGCGGACTGAGCGCATTAGGACTGGCGGAGTCAGCATCTTGAAACGGAATGTTCTTAGATGACGATTCAGGGCTCTCAAATCCAGTATAGGACGAAGCCCGCCCCCTTTCTTTTTCACCAGGAAATAACGAGAATAAAACCCGTTGAGTGACTGGTGGGGGGGTACCTCCGTGATAGCGCCCTTCTGCAGCAGAGAAAAAATCTCCTGCTGCAAAATGTCCGCTTCCCGCCCTTTCGCTCGGGAGAATATTACTTTCTCGAACGTGGGCGGTTTCGAGGCGAATTGGAGTCTGTATCCTGTCGCTATTGTACGGATGATCCACGGGGAAGCCCCGTGCTTCCGCCACTGTGACAGATGACTCGATAGGGAATTCCCTCTGACGACTCCTAGCAATGGCTGGGCGGGGAGGGATGGTCTGTGTAGGGGAAGACTCACCTGTGGTGTTATGTCTCCCTCCAGTGGATGTTTCGGGAAGTGACGGAAAAATCGGACGTGACGGCTCTTGCCTGAGACAGCCTGCGCTGTCCCAGTATGGGTTATCTCTCCCATGGGTGGGCTTATGCCCTTCAGAGATGGTTTTGTTGTTTTTTGTGTTTTTTTGTTTTTTGTCAACTTTATTGGTACAAAAACAGGTACACTTTGTGAATTGCACATAACAGCATTTTTTGGGAGGGAGAGTACAGAGGCAACAGTTGCATGTACTTCCCTCCGCAAGCGCTTGGGCGCCGGCCCGGAGGTGAGGTCTGTGACCACTACCTCCTGCGCTAATCTCTGAACTGGGAGATGATGGGGGGGCTCGGCCGAGGCCCCCCTCTGAACCCGGCCGGGGGTGTCACTTCCGCTTCCCTGTGCCTCGGCCTCTGGAAGCGGTGGCTTTGTAGGGAGGAGGAGAGCGGCGGCGATCCGGCTTGGGATGCGGGCGCTGCTGCTGTCTGTCTCCGCTACGGTCAGGGGCCCTGGGTGGGCCCTTCTCACCTGTCTTGGGTTTCCAGGGTGCCTTCCTTCCCCTGGGGTTTTTAGGAGGTGCCTGGACAGCCAGTGGCTCGAGGGCCTTCATCGTTTTGTAGGAGGATTCGGCCTGCTGAATGGAGATGGACATACTCTCCAGGACCCCGTGGAAGAGGCCCTCATGAGAGATGTCCTTGCCCACCATCTCCTTCTTGATGGCATCAGAGAGAGGAGCCAGGTTAACCCACCTCCACCTCTTGCAGCACGGAGCACACCAGTGACTCACTGGTGTGTTCCGCAATCTCACACTGGCGGGCTGCCATCTCATGGTTGAGGCGGCATAGCTCTGCCAGCTGAGCTGGAGTGGACGAGTCCTTCATCTCCAGGAGGAGAGCCTTAACAGAGCCCTGCAGGATGGCAATGGCGTTGGTAGCCTAGGCTATGAAGCTCATGTGGGCATGGAGCCACTTGTTGAGCTTGGAGGCCTCCTTGTCGATGGTGCTGGTGAAGGCTGGTTCCCTCTCCAGCGGGATGACCCTGGGAGCCTGAGGGTTGGCTAGGTAGGAGGCCATCGCCCTGTCCATGGTGGGCATAGCAAGGAGGCCCATCTTGCCAATGTCCACCATGTCGGGGACCGCCTTTGTGGTGCGGTGTTGAAACTCCGCGCTCACAGAGGGGTTCTTCCAGGGGCGGAGCATGGTGTCCATGAACTCCGGGGCCTGAGGAAGCTTCTGCTTCTTCGGGGGTGGGGGGGGGGGGAGTTGGTCCACAGACATCCCCAGCCATGCACGTGCCTTGGTGGTGCATGTTGGCCACTCTAGCTGGCAGCGTATGGCTCCCTTCCTGTAGATGTCCAGAATGGGGGAGTCGTCCCTCATTAACACCACAGGAACAGCAGGCTCGTCCTGCTGGGGTGGGGGGCTGACAGGTGCAATCACCTGTGGCCCCTGAGAGTCCACGTCCATGTCGTCGTCATGGAAAGTGACACGTGGATTGACCTCGTCATAATCCTCGTAGTCTCTCTCGTCACCCTCATCGTCATAGAAGACGTTCACTTCATCCAGAACGTGATAGTCCTCCTGGCGATACTGGCGTGAAGGGAGCTCCTCATCAGAGAACTCGCCTTCCTCTTGTTCGGCCCATTCTCGGTCAGAGCGATAGCTCCTCTGTGGAGATGGGTCGAGGCGCTCCTCCATGGCGCTGGACACTGTAGGACGCCTACCGTGTCTCGGTGCTGGTATGGGAGGGTTTTGGTCCCCAGACCGGGGCCTAGCCTCCTCACGTGGAGGAGCCTCTGCGGGGAGAGAAGCCGGCGGGGCCAGGTAGCGAGGCTTAGCTGTAGCTTTTGGCCTAGCTCTGCAGACCTCGTAGTCGGTAGCCCTGACTATGGAGGCCTGGGAGCTAGAGACCGTAGCCGGAGCGCGGCTCCGCGGTGCTGGAACAGGCCTCTATCCGGCTGTCGAAGAGGCTGGGGCGCTGCGTGTTAGCGGCGGGTAGTCCAGCTTCTTCCTTGGAGCGTCCCTTGGTCCCTCACCGGTGAATACTTTGGAGGGCCAGGGGTCTCGAAGAGGAGGAGGAGGAGGGGGTTGACGGTTTGTAAGGCGTAGCTCCTCGTAAAAGTTGATGCAACGCCGGAGTCTGCTTTCCCTAATGTCGAACCTCATGATTTGGCACTTGAAGCAGTCCTGTCCGTCCCCTCCTTGGGCCGCCTGGCGTGCGTGAGCGGTTCCAAGGCAATACAGACACACAGCGTGTCCGTCGTCCTTTGCCATGGTGTTACCACATCCAGAGACGGGGCAACACCGCGGCGGCTCCTCTTCTCCTGTGGTTTCCTTTTTCCGCGCCGAAGCAACCTTCGTACGGGGGTAAACCATCTTCCTTCCGAAGAAGAAAGCTAAGCTACACCGGCAGCCCGGTGTAAGCTAAAGCTAGCTGAAGCTAACAACACGAGAAAGCTAAGCGTTAAAACGCCGCGCAAACAAGTTTGGCTAGCTGGCTAACTGTATTTTAGGCAAAGCTAGTGTGTCGCTCGAGGCTAACACTAGTTTGGCTAAGCTAACAGCGGGAAATCTTGGCTAGCGCCGAGAAAGGCTGTTAAACAACGTATAATTACGTGTAAAATATTCAAGAAGGTTTGAAGAATGCGTCGAACCTCACGGTACTCAAGAAAACTGGTTTCTCTTGTCCGGCTTGTGAAGCTAAAACATTCAAACGCACTCGAGTTCAGAAGTCTTGCAGTCCTCTATTGGCAGAGAAAAGTAGAATGAGAGCTGGTGACGTAGGCGCGCCTTCTATATCCCGGGGGCACAGTGCCTGACGTCACATCTCTTAAACCCGCAAGGACCTTTTGATCCCTGTGGGAGTTCATAAATGAAGTTCTGCAGCTCGGTTTGCCAGTAGGAAACCTCCCATAAGCGAAATATTCCGCGAATGCTCACTTAAAATAACACTGAAGACGAAACTTACAAAAATACAACATAGAAAGTCACTTGAAAACAAATTGGGGAAACAAACCCAGAACTTGAGAAACTGTGTTAGGCTAGTATAAACCCTGCAATGACGGCCCCCCCTAGCAGCTCTCCCTGGGTGTTACCTTCTGGTTGCCTCAAGCCAAACTGAACTGAGTCACTGCCCCTGCAGCCTCTCTCTTATACTAGGCAAGACTATACCAAGGAACAGTTCTGTAATTGGTAACCCACTTAACTCAACAACTGGCTAACCACGGCCCATGAGTTAACTTACACAATTATCTAGTTTAACTGAACCAATTCAATTACATTTCAGATACATTATGCGCCACAACATCAAGATAAATAGAACATAACACAAGACAGACACCCCTCCTGCTCTATAGCACTTGGTACCTTCCTCCACTCAATCAAGAGGATCACCAGTACTGCAGGAGAGCCAGGTGCCAAACAATTACACTTAAACAAAATTGAACATAAACATATATGCTTTACAATTCACTGTGAGTTACAAATAATAAAAATAAAAATATGCACTTGTGTCTATTTCCACAGTCTTCCAAGCCAGCCGGCAAAGTTAGTTACAGTAATTGGATGCAACTGTGTAGTTTAGGTGTGTGCATTGTTCTCCATCAGTGTATATGTGTATAGGGCACAGGCTGCCCCGTGACAGTGGGTCTTAAGGCGAGATTTCTAGTCGCTATGGTGTGGGCCAGTTCCACATGGGAGGGGAGCTCATTCCACAGTTTGGGGGCTATGACAGAAAACTAAGGCTCGGTCACCTCTGGTCTTTAAATGTGCCTTTTTTGTGACCTTGAGATACAACTGGCCTGCAGAACGCAATGACCTTGAGTTTAAACCTTTATAAGATCACAGAGATACTGAGGTGCAAGACTGTTCAGTGATTTAAAGTCTTAAAATCAACTCTAAAACGAAACAGGGAGCCAGTGAAGAGAGGTCAGAACAGGTGTAATATGGTCACGCCTGCGGGTTCCAGTTAGGAGACGCGCCACAGAATTTTGGACCAGTTGTAGACGTGTCATGGAGGCCTGGTTTGAGCAAACATACAAAGCATTGCAGTAGTCTAATGGAGGCCTGGTTTGAGCAAACATACAAAGCATTGCAGTAGTCTAATGGAGGCCTGGTTTGAGCCAACATACAAAGCATTGCAGTAGTCTAATGGAGGCCTGGTTTGAGCAAACATACAAAGCATTGCAGTAGTCTAATGGAGGCCTGGTTTGAGCCAACACACAAAGCATTGCAGTAGTCTAATGGAGGCCTGGTTTGAGCAAACATACAAAGCATTGCAGTAGTCTAATGGATGCCTGGTTTGAGCAAACATACAAAGCATTGCAGTAGTCTAATGGAGGCCTGGTTTGAGCCAACATACAAAGCATTGCAGTAGTCTAATGGATGCCTGGTTTGAGCAAACATACAAAGCATTGCAGTAGTCTAATGGAGGCCTGGTTTGAGCAAACATACAAAGCATTGCAGTAGTCCAAACGAGTGGAGATAAAAGCATGAATGACACGCTCAAAATCGTTAAAAGAAAGCACAGACTTGATTTTGGCGAGCAGCCTCAGGTGATAAAAGCTCTCTCACGCACGCACGCACGCACGCACGCACGCACGCACGCACGCACACACACACACACACACACACACACACACACACACTTTACATCACTTAAAGGGTGTACTGCAGAGATCTGTTCTCGTCAGCATATCAAAGCTATTCAACATGTCATATGGCAAAACGACTGGCAGTCCATATGTCAATGCAGTGTGTAAGTGTACACACATACAGACTTGGATAAGTGGGTGGGGGGTCTCCTTCCTTACAAAACTGAAGTTATCAACATGCATCTAATCCAATAGTCAAGTCAAGGGCAGCTCCCAAGCATCAATATGCAATTTGAGGCAGGTTGGCAGAGAACATTGAATTGATTCAGTCTGACCTTAATGACAGTACCTGCTGTAAAGGCGTTACATTCTCTTCAAAATAATGAAAGAGTTGAAATCGTTGGCCCTCTCCCTTCGACCTGTTGTTAATCTCACTCATAGGTGGCCTTGCCTTTGGAGCAAGCAAGATGCACTCATGGGGTAGAGACCCACACTTGATTCCTGCAAAAACACTCATGTACACACACACATGCACAGTTGTCTTCACCTATCTGAACACTGAACACAATTGGTCATTACTAATGCTCATTATAAGATGGCACCATTTATGTCTACTTGCACTGTGTCACAGAGGTTGGCCGTGGACAGTTCAGACATCACCTGCCTTATATCATCAAAGGGGATTCCAGGCAAACAGAAACTACAGCCCTTTTCTTCCTGTAAGGTTAGCATGCTGAAATGGAAGCTGTTCTTGCATAAAATAAATAAATACAAATAAACTGCCACCACCGATGAAGTCATTGGTAGGCAGGTTTCTGAACCGTCCGCATCCCACCTCTGAGACTGAAATGGTTCCGTCAAATGAGCATTCGGGAGGACAAATTATATGAAGAGAGTGAAGTCCATTATTTTTTTAAGCATTATGTTATACTTTAGCTGTTGAAAAATAGCAGATCTACAAGCTCATAGCGCTGCACCGAGTCACCCGAGTGCCACGCTACGAGCTTATAGTGGCGTTTTTAATGTTTTAAAGGGATAGTTCAGATTTTTTGAACTTAAGTTGTATGAAATACTTGCCATTAATATAGTGGTTGCAACTGTATTAATTGATTGCCCGAGTCCCATGGTGGGAGTTCTGCTCTGGTTTTGGTCAATATTAAGTAGTTCCGGTCATTTTGTGGGGGGCACTGGGGCCACGCAGTAAAAGTAAATTAATCCACAAAACGAACGTAATTTGTATTGTTGACCTATTTCTAAAATATTAGCGCGACTTTCGTTCAATTTTGACCCCTCTATCACATGGAACTATTTTTTGGGCGTAGTGATATGGACACAAAAAACATAGTTCTGTGTGATAGAGGGGTAAAAAAAATATTTTAGAAATAGGTCAACAATACAAATTCGTTTTGTGGATTAATTTACTTTTACTGCGTGGCCCCCAGTGCCCCCCACAAAATGACCGGAACTACTTGATATTTCACCAAAACCAGAGCAGAACTCCCACCACAGGACTCGGGCAATCAATTAATACAGTTGCAACCACTATATTAATGACAAGTATTTCATACAACTTAAGTTCAAAAAATCTGAACTATCTCTTTAACTAAAAATCTTTGCTTCTGGGTTCCTGGAACAACATATTTTCAGATGGGGGTCCGCAGGCAAATACAGATCATTCTGGGGCTCCTTGGCATGAAAAAAGTTGAGCACCACTGAAATAGAAACATGGGTTTTTCAGAAAACTGTCAGGATTTAGAAGACATTTGTAGAATCGTTCTTAGGTCTAAATGGGTTAAGCAAAAGTAACAATTCCACAAAGTAGAATACTATACAAATAAAGGTTCTGCATTCAAGTTATTATTTGAAAATATTCACATAAAAATATACTTTGAACCAATACAGTACCAAAGTAAAATAACCATCTGTTAATTTGTTCATCACTTTAATGTTGCAGCTGGTAAAGGTGGGGCAGATTTAAATGACTTTGTCAGTGACAAAGTAATTTAAATCTTTTAAATTGTCACGTGAATGCATACTGTAGTTAGGTATGTTTTCTATTAATATTCAAAATCTGTCATTAAAGCTGTCAATTGTATAATTGTAATGGTGTAAAGAATTTCATATTTGACTACTTCTGGAATTCACGAAAACCTTTGAAATAGGCTACAATTTCCCTCAGAATACACAAAAACGTTCTCTTTTGCATGTGCACAGAGACGTACACACAAAACAGCCCACCAGCAATATTCGGCCAAAAAAGCTGCAGATGAAGTCACCTGCTGCTATTTATTAAATGGATGGAACCAGAAAACTAAGAGAAAGCTATCGATATAAAATGGGTGTTGCATCAGATCACCCCGAGTCGTGGTGAATTATCACCCTTTCATCCGGAGAGATGGGAGACATGAAAGCACATTCAAAATTGACACTACTTTTTGTCACGGCTGTGAGTGTAATAATAGCCATTAGGGAGAGAGAAGAGGTTAGTTCTTATGGGAAATGACCTCCTCCCTGCCTCGTATTTGGTAGAAACAACTCGTTCAGAGAGGCAGTCTCATATCAATCCATCAAAACCCTGCCAAAATGCCTCGCAGTAACCAGAAAATCCGGCATTTCTAAATGGAATTATCTCGTCTCTTCTGGCTGAGTTCAACTCGGAGGGGGCAGTCACATGAGGGTTTAAATAGAAATCCATTTTCTGGCCTGAAAATCAAAGTAGCCACCGTCCCTCACCTCTCTCTGGGGGGCTTGTCATATCTAGAACATAGTAGTCATTTTCTCAGCTGTCAAACCATGCTCTCACCCGGCTCAGTCTCACGTTGTCAGTATGTCAACTTCCAATTCTAATCTGCTCAAAAGTGTGATGAAACCATGGATATTTATCCTGTGTGTGTGTGTGTGTGTGTGTGTGTGTGTGTGTGTGTGTGTGTGTGTGTGTGTGTGTGTGTGTGTGTGTGTGCATGCGTGTACGTATGTATATATTAGGGCTGTAACGATACATTTAACCAGCGATATGATACGTATCCATATATGTATACATGGTTGACAGTACCATACATGGACGATTTTGGTTCATTATGGCGATACGATTCAATGATTTAAAATCAATACAGTAACTAATTAGAAAATAAGTAATTAAACCCCTCTTTTTCTTTTTTCTCCTCAAAATTGCTAAATACAAGTATAGTATTGATACAATCAATTATTTGCATTGCAAAACGATTCGCTACAGATTATTTGCATTGCTAAATGATACGATACAAAGTCAATGTTGCCGTTTACATTTTGATATATACGATTTCTTGAAATTAAAATAGATTTTTCGATGCAGTTACTACATAGTTACACCCCGGCCGAATGTATAGAACAATACTATATATACAGTATATTAGCACACAGACTATGCATACATACTCAGTGGCTAAATCAACTCTATGCCAAATAGTGACATCACAGGATGTTTAAAATTCATTCCAGATTTCAGCCCATGCGGTCTGTCGTGTGCGTTTGTGTCTGTGTGTGTGTGTCCTCTGCCGGTCTGGACACGGGTGGCATAGCACAAAGTAGGTCATGACAGGGGTTAGTATTGCATTAGCGACTGTCACTGCTACGACAGGAGAGCACAGACACCAGGGCACCCTGTCCCCACCCCACCCCAACCTCCTTCTCTGTCGTTCCCTCTCTCTCTCACACGCACACTCACACGCACACACAAGACTACTTTTAGAGCATCCTGTCACGGATGTGAGCCAGCAGGCCATGACACACATGGAGGGCAGTGTCTGGAACAAGCAGACGTGTCCAGTCCGTCTCAGCTTTAACACCCACTTCTCTCTCTCTCTATCTTGCGCGCGCGCGCGCGCACGCACGCACGCACGCACGCGCACGCGCACACACACACACACACACACACACACACACACACACACACACACACACACACACACACACACACACACGACAAGGTGTCTGTGTGCTGCATCTAGGCGAATACTAGTATAGGGTCTGTCAGAATCCCAACCACTTGTCCTTGTCAAGGAGCTATAGCTTCCAACTTTTCTGACACTTGCATATACTTTTTTCCCCAGACAAAGCTTTTTATCTGGTGTTATTTTAATGTGTGCTCAAAGACTACTCTGCCATCCACCCTGGGTTTATATAAGTGCAGGCAACACAGCCTCTATACTAGTATCTGTGTAGCCTAAAGCCTATATAACTCAGCTTACTGAAGTCTCATCTCATTACATAACACTCCCTGTGCCTTCCTGCAGTTCAAACATGCACGTTAAAACAAAAAGGATCCAAGCCGTCTCTGCTGTATACTGCGCATCAAGTGAAGTATTTTTGATGTTCCAACTCTCTCCAGTTTTCCATCCCGAGAAAGACGGGGGATGATTATGGCGGTGAAAACAGCACGCCATCAGAGCAGATTAAGGACAGCTCAGCATGCAGGCCAAATTCCTTGCTGCCTTTTATCTCTAGAAGACAAGACATGTTACGCAACCCCCGCTCTTTAGGGACCCGGCCGACTTTCCACCCAACTTCTGTCTGCATGTCTGGTGCCTACAAGTCCTCTATTTGATGTGTGACGTTTGAAGCAGCCATACGTGCTACTGGAGTGGATGTGCCTGTTGCTCCTCGTTGCTCTGCACTGCATCCCCTGAGTGGCCACTTTCAAAAGGCCCCTCATGTTAAGTTGGACCTTTCTTGGTTGTACATAACACCCTCTCAAATTGCTGTTCCAATATGCCACATTGCTTCCTTACCACGTCTGTCTTTTATGATCCAACAAAAGGGCTTGTTTTTTTAGTTGGTTTTGGAGGGCACCTTCCCTTCTTCAACTGTCAGCTAATAATGAACCTCTCCTGGCAGTGCCCAGTCCATCTCCATAGTTAAAACAGCAAGGGCATATGAATGAACATCTCTGTGAATCTGCCCTGTCTCATTTCCAGTTGAAGAGGATGTGTGATTGTGTAATGTTGAACTTCTAACACTGATGAAAGTCGGTATGATGTTCTGTAACAATGGTTGCCACTAATAAGATCTCTCATTGCATCACAGAATTGTGTTAATTAGTCCAATACAATGCCTGGTGAAGTCAATGAATCATTTCTTTATCTTTGATTCATGTACACATGAATTAGTTCTACTGACCGCCACTCAGAGAGCTTTCTCGCTTGCTTTTGCTACAAATAACTTTCCACAGTAGGCTATAGATTATCAGTTCCATGATTCACATTATCTCTGCATCACTGTTAATCTATATCTTTTAGTAGTGTGGTTTTCTTCTCTTAACTCTTACTTTCTGCACAAATTAGTAGCCCATACCAAGCATTTCTCATTAGCAATGAACAACTACTTAAACCCTAATACAGTACGTTGTAGATCGGGGGCCTCCAGGGCTCTATAATTGGTCTCCTTCCTTTTTTATCTGGAAAGCTATAGCAATATCATTAGGTTCAATGGGCCTCATGCGCCAATAAGTTCCTAACTTTTCCTCTTACATTTCTTCCTAAGTGAATTCCTAAGAGAAGTCCAGTCAGATTCATGAAACGTTCTTAAGTAGGCAGAATTGTTCGTAAGCATGTTCTTATGATGATGAATCCAACTTGAAGGGGTGTGTCAGTTCATTCAAAATAACATAGGTAGACCCCACCTATCCTAATTAGCATCCTAATTACCATAGGGGGCCCCACCAATCCCATATAAGGCATTGGGAATTCACTTTCCTACCTATGTTCACCCAAGTGGGTGTGGTTTTACATGACTCCATGGCCATTGCCTGCAGTCACACCTGTGTGTGATTGCAGCACACAGAAATCACAGGACCTCACACACAGAAATAAAGTTGAGTGAAGGAAGTCAAGAATACATAAACTAAAGTCTAAATATGGTGGAACACCAGTGGACTCCAAACATTAAAAATCAATAGTACTGTGGAGGCACTTCTGAAGTGAACAGCACATTTTATTCATGAATGTATTTTATTATCTATCTCACATTAGTGAACTTATCACCACTAGACATCAATGTAAATTTGCTGAATTTAGCACATTATCCATATGTCATGTTCAGAAGTAGTGGATAGTAGTGGATATAAAACATTTTATTACTGAACACTGGAGGGTGGGTATGGAGGCAGGGGCTGTGAAGCAGCAACTGCTTGGTATGTAATGGTGAGGAAATAGGGGTGTTGAGGGTGATATGGTGGTGCAAGGGGTGGGGATAGGGGGGACTTTCAGGTAGGAAGGCGGGGGGGGGGGGGGGGGGGGGGGGATGATGGGGTGGGTATGGTGCTTGGCTTCAACTCGACTGGTCTGTTTGGGTTGGATTGTAATTTTCAGGCCAGTTGAAAACTCTAAAGCAGTGGTTCTCAAACATTTTCATGTCAAGGACCCCCAAATTTACATACAGTCTGCAGACCCCATCTGAAAATATTTTCTGCTAGGGAAATGTTTCGAAGATTTATCAAAATGTTTCGAAAATAGCACATCTACAAGCTCAAAATGGACATTAATGGGATGCGTTGTGAACTTGTAGATTGGCTATTTTATTTTCAAAGTATAAAATGGGATTAAAGTGGTAAAAATGTTCCATATTTTGCTGTGGACTGCCGGGAACTTCCTCAAGGACCCCTTGAGGTCCCCAGACCAAACTTTGAGCATCATGCAGAGGGCGCTGTTTTTCCTTTATGTTTTCAGATTGCACTTAAGAACAAAAAAGGCACCCCAAGAGTGCTCCACAGTGTGCGTAGATTCTGTTCTTACCTACGAACAAATCACAGCTAAGAAAACATTGAGGGATCCCAAAACCTTCTTAAAAACTTCCTAAGTGGGTCTAAGAACAAATTTCCTCTTAAGAATGTATTAAGAACGGTTGGCGCATGAGGCCCAATGTCTGAGAACACAAAACAATTTGCCCGAGCGTGGCACCGCCACCAACCTGATGTTAAGATGGAGTCTAAGGCCGATGTGATCTTTTATGACAAGTCAAGTTTAGTGTCGCGCAGACGAAATGAAAGCCTGGGTATCGAGGCTAAGTTCAGTGTGGTAAGGGGTGAAGAACATCTTCCCAATTACCATTTACACTGCCTCCCCGAAGGAGTGTTATTTCACTGGTCTTACAGTAAATGACTGCAGAAGCAATACATGCAATTCTTACCATCACATTTGCCATTTTGGGTTTGATTCAGGATGACAATGAGACTGACTGCCATGCTAGAATGGGAGACTCTCTTTGGCGGAGCCTGGGAGTCGATGGTCGCTGAGGGGACGCTTTTTTTATAGGGTTAGGTTTAGGTATAGTTTTTGTGAGGTTATATAACCCTGCCCTACTAGTAGTAGCGAGCGCTGTAAAACAAGTGCCCCATCAGTGCCCATCGAAACCCAGGCTCTGCAAAAAAAGAGACTCCTGTGCTAGAATAGCAGCTTGCAGAGTGCAGAAAACTGTCTCGACCTTAGCACCAGGGAGATTGTCCTTGATTTTAGAACTGCCAAAGAACTGAACAAGCCACATCATAATCTCACTTCTCCAAGGGAAAAAAAGATGTATAATAAACTGTCAGCAACAAAAGAAACACTCACTCAAAATATTATGTATGCAGGTACACATGCAGTAATCCTCTAATAGTGTAGAAATGGAACCAAATGGATCAAATTTGACTGTGTACGCCCAGGTTACACCACTAGGTCAGTCCCAACAGGTGGTTGTGTAATAGTGGATTGATCAGCAGGTGGCACACTGGCATCTGGTGTTTGTGTTGTGTTGTCACCTCTTGAGCTGCGCCAGTCAGGACACCCACACACCACAGCATGGGGTATTAGGCCTACTCGCCAAATCCCTTCACATCTTGCTCTCAAAGTTCAGAGCAGGTCACATTCTGTATAGTAAAAGTCCTAGAGTGCAGATGTCCTCAGTGCAAATCAACATATTCACAGCCAGGTCATCTCGTTAATGAGTGGACAGTAGTGGTTTCCTGCTGACACCGACAAAGACCAGCTAGATGTGAAGAGCCATTATAAAAGGGGGAGGAACAAGTGTGAATGTTTGCTGCATGTGTATAGACAGACCTTCAGACTTTCTCGCTGGTACCTGCTCTGCAGACTGCTGCCCTGAACTGGTTGGTACATTTCTGTATTTCCTTCAACTGTTTTGAAATGCATAGCTGTGACTGGTTTGGTTGCATTCGACACATCTGAACGTAATGTAACCCATGCACCTAATATGCCAAGGATAGCCTGCTGGCACACTGAAGAGTGATAGAGGTTCTTAGATGCCGTAAGCCAGATACCATGCAACCAATGTGAAATGTGCTTTATGAAAGAAACAGTTAAGGTGATTTATTCACCACTCAGTGCTGTCCAGTAAACGTTAAGATCTCAATAAAGGCTCTTTTACCGTGTCTGGACCACTAGTAGGCTAAGGTTGTTTCTCTCCTTGACTGCATGGGGATACAGGGCAAAATCAGCTCTGAAAAGGACAAGAATCAAGGGAATCTTGAGTTCTTTGTCACTCACTCATACAGGTACATAATACAACAGATTAGATTTAGAACCATCTCCACCTCCACAATCAATGGCGTTGGAGGGCATAGAATAGATCCTGGGTTAACGTTTTTGTTTCTTCATGCACATACGTTCTTAGGAAAAAAATCTATATTCTATATTGCAGCTGAATGTAACTAAATAAATGTCATGTTCAGTAGGAATTGTGTAGATTTTAATTCAAGGTAGGTCTGACTCTAAATTCTGCACAAAACACACATGCAGAAACCATTTTGTACTCGCACAACAAACTTTCACTTTGTTCACACTGGCTGACTGCAAATTGAAAAAAGTTCAATATATTCAACAGCTTTTTTCATTGAGGCTTTTCAACCTGACATATGCAATAAAAGGCTAAAATCTTTGATTTCTTCAAAGTTCTTCTATTTAGAGTGGTGCGCCGTGGTGGATCACCAAGAGCTTCAAATTCAACTTGAGGTGCTTTGCTGCATGTCATCCCCCCTCTCTGGAATAAGGCATAAAAAGCCTTTTGGGGGTTGGTGAACTGTAAGTCTCAATCTTTTCTGCATAATGCATATGCCAATAAATTACCATCAGGAATGTATGTTAACTCAAGAGCGGCTCATTTCTTTTCATCTGCTCTACAGCGTAGTGTAGACGGGCATATCACCATGAATCTGTCTCAAAATGCACCTATAGTATGGGAACTAATTCTATATAATGCTCTAGTTCAACTGTCCATTCTGCTTCAAAGCCATTCTGTCTTTCAGCTATAATCTCTAGGCATCTGGAGTTATACAACAAAAACGCTGATAGGCCACCTTTTCATTAATTATCCTAGCTCTTCTTCTCAAGCTAGGATCATAAAGTGTTGGACGTGTGTGCTTATTTTCAAGGGGTCTTCTTCCTCCTATGGCGGTGGTACCACGGGCTGTGTCCATGCTTTTACTGCTGGTGCTGTCATTGACAGCACCAGCGGTAGGCTCCGTCCCCACACAGCACCTGTGTGGCTCTCAGCTGGTGGATAGAGACACACGGGGACTACAAATTCCACGCCCCCAAATGAGACAGCGTCCCCACTTCTGGTCCGTTTCAACTGTGTACTGCAGCTGCCAATGCAATCCCTATGAGAGGTATCATAAAATACCCTTATTTCACTGGTTCATTACTGAGGCTGTAGCGATTTATTTTGTGTTCGAATAATGTGTCCCATATGTTTTATTTGTCCTTTTTAATGTCATATACCTGCCATCTCAATATACAACCCACAATGTACTATAATATACTCCATAAGATTGTAAAGACTGCTAGCATCGGATATATTGAAGTTTCCCTGACGTATGATTTGTACGTCACGCATTAATCCTTATAAATACCGCTAGATGCGGCATTCCCCAGCGACGGATCGAGCGACCACGACGAGCGTGACAGAGTCCAGCGTTGTAAACGGTTAAACGGCCGGTCTTCATCATGCCTAAAGTGTGCTGCGTTCCTCTTTGTAAAAACAACAAAGAAAAAAACCCAGACTTGATGTTTCATCAACTTCCAGCTGATCATGAAAAGAGACAGAAATGGCTGCACCCATCCACTAGTAAAAAATATGTGAAACCATCCAGAAGAAGTTTGTGAACTCCACAAGTGGTGGAAATTAAGTATTCAAGTGAAGCTTATGAAGGTATATGTCACAGTGAAAATAGCCTTGAAACTTATGATAGTCAGTCATGACGCAACTTCACCCTGTCTTTAGTGCCTTGCAATGTAGCAAGGCACTAAAGACAGGGTGAAGTTGCGTACAACGTTTAAGTGTAGGCTACATAAGCGTTCAGATTTCAAATATAAAGTGCTCATCCCCGGAGCTACGGATGTTATACATTTGCACGTTTATTAGCACCCGTGTAGTCCTTATATTGTTCAATAAAAAGCATTTTTATCCGACGGCTGGCCAATTTCTATTTTTTTCGCTATATGCTTTCAATACGTGCCCTTATCGGTTGGGAGGTGTATTGCACTCATGCATTATTATAACCTTTATAGAAAATGGTCACCGATCGGATTAAAATGCATTTTCTTGAACAATACGGGATGCACGGCTGTTAATAGCCGCCCGTTCAAAATTCTAACATCCGTGTCCCCGGGGGTGAGCACTTTATAGGCTATTTGAAATCTGAACGTTTACAAATGCACATAACTTAGCCAGGCGCTCAAAACAAGGCAAGTCACGCCACGACGCACGTGAAGGACGAGCGTCATGTGAACCATTAATCTTATCCTACTGAATATGATATAGATTGACAATATCAAGAAGTCAGGCAAAATCATCTGAGGAGCATATGCTGCTATATAGGATTACACAGACTGAAATTGACTGCCTGAAAAGTAATTTATTATATTATTCTTCATGCATGAAGCTCCCAATTCCCGTGAAATTGCAATATATGGGCTATATAAATAAATACCCCATATATTCTAATATGTATTAAAACTGTAATACATAAGATAGATTCTAATTGATATTTTATTATCTATAAACCTGGAGAATCCACTAGATAGTTGACAATGGATATGTCACTCCTGGCCATTTAGTTGGGTCATTTTCCCAACTACTTTTAGGCAAATCATATGGACAAATTGATAATCCAACAAGTTTTATCTTTTCTTTGTATAAATAATTCATATACGCCTGCATGTTCACACCATGCACCACAAATACGGATAATGTATCTTCAAACTCGGCGGCGCTTGGAACGTCACTTATAAGCGACAGGTAATCAGTCTGTCAACTCAGCTCTGCTCCGTTAACATTATGGGTAACTCATTCAAGTGGTAAATTAAATGTGAAACAAGTCATCTATTGAGAAAACAAAAAAATATGTTGACAAAGACACTTCATACATTTGGAAACATATTTTTATTCAAATCAATATAGTCTTCAGTTCATGTTGTATTATTTTAAAAGTAGGCTAACTACAGTGGAATTTCAATTGACTTCTATGGGCTGGCATGCAGTACACTGGTCTAACGGACCAGAAGTGGGGACGCTGTCTCATTTGGGGGCGTGGAATTTGTAGTCCCCGTGTCTCTATGCTTTGTACTTTGTATGTGGGGAGAGGGGTTTCTTCTACAATAATATTCCCAACCACACCAACCATAAGCGAGATCTGCAGCAGCGCCCACTCGGTAAGACCAGAGAGGATTTCAACCAGGTCTGTTCTGCTTTGCATTTGTCTCACCACGATTCTGGTCAGGCTGACTTAAATATGCATTTCCTAATAAACCGTCTGATGTTTGATATTACAAATTACCAGTTTAATTTAAAGTCTATGTTAACTATCAACAATACAAAATGATGAGCTATATATTGTCAAAATGTACCATATACCATTGTATATGCAAATTAGTGCCGACAATATCGAAACATGTTTCGATAATGTAAGGATTACAATGAAGCCATTTAGTGGTCACATGTACCTGTGGCATTCTGGTGTGCAAATGAGTGCTGCCATTAAAATATAATCTTTGACAATTATGCCAACTCTTTTTGATAATAAAATTGCATGGAAATAATTGCTCACTATGGGCTTGGGGGGGGGGGGGGGGGGTGCACTATGCGAATAATCCTTACCAAGTATGCACATGGTAAGGGGATGGCTGGAAATAATGAAATATAGACATAGAAACATTTAAACGTGATCTGATAGTCTAAGAAGTCCAAGAATCAAAATATACTACAACAAAGAAATAAGTGAAAATTATATGGTCACAATTTGATAGCCCCCCTGAAAAGTAGGCATGGCCAATTATCTGGCCATTGTTAATAAAAAAAAACCAAATGGTCGGAATGGATTCAGCACCCCCACAAACCCTTAAACATCCCACAAGCTCATATTGTCCAATTTATACATTTTCCATTGTTTCCCAGAGCAGAAGTATCAGCTCTGCATCATGGGTTTGCCTGCTGCTGAAAGACGGACCGAAAAAGTAATTCTGAACTTTGATTGGTTCCCACAAAGTTTCCCAGAGGAGTTCAGTTGGAAGTAATGGAGTAGTTAGGCGCAATATTGGCAGATTTATAGTAAAACAGATGTTTCGATAATGCTGGCACTAATTTGCATACAAATGGTATGGGATATTTAGATTTTACACATTTTGTCCAATCTAGAAAAACTGATTAGATGTATATTTCTATATGTGCAATCTCTACTACCCAGTGTTCAAAGTTCAAGTTGGGTTCATTCAAACTACCATTAGCTTCTAGTTTCCTCCCTTGAGGTTCACTGTGGCTCAATGTTCTTTTGGTTTCTTACCAAAACCCTCCAGCATCAGATAGTAACGTCTCTTCAGCCTTTTGTAAACAGAAAATGTCACAATACATTTATTGGCATCAATTTTATTGTTCCAGTCTCAATTTTGCAATGTTTGTGTTTTGTTTAATCAGTGTATTCTGCATACTGTATGAGTTTTGCTAACACAGAATATGAGAAATGTGGCATATTTTCAGTTTATTACAAACCTGGGAAGCACCCGTTAAGGAACAAACACTCAATAGCATGGATTGCTGTTGGAATATAGCTATATTTACACCACCTTTATTTTTAACCTTACTACTAATTCTGCTACATAACAGGGTTTACACTAAACAAATAACTTACAACTCACATAGGGCTATGGAAACTTGTACATTTCAACAGGTTTCCCTAGACAGAAGATACCGCGGAAGGCTTTGTCTGGACACAATAACGCCAAGGTGAAGCGAGCAATTGTGGAGCAGTGCTGTCATAAGCCTTGCAGCATTCACCACCTGGAGAGCTACTGTGCATGACTGATGACTCCACAGACACCCCTCGTACGAGTCTTTTAGCGCCACCGTGGCCAAATACATGGAGACTGTCTTATCAAATTCTGACAAATATAGAAAATAAAGCAGCTTGAGCTTTAACCCCAGACTGAGGATGTGTTGTGTGTCCTTTGTGGCTGGAGCTACAGTATGCATTTGTATTCATTGAGTGTGAAATGAGTCTGGTGACAGTGCGAGAGTGCCCTCTACTGTCTGCCGTGGGCCATGCCCAAATGACAGTAATTTTAAAAAGGAAATAAAATCAATTAAAAGATAAAGATTAAAATGTTAACTTAAAACGTTGATGAATTCCAAAAAGAAAGATGTTGACTGGTCGAAGGCCCCACCTCTACACATAATGATGATGATTTCCTGGAGGACAGAAGAGAAATGATTCAATTTCAAGTGCACTACACTGTCCTCATTTACATTTTAAAATGGTTAGTGATCCCTACTCAAGACATCATCTTTTACTTTAACTTATAAATAACACTCCTATTACTTTCTCAACAACCTAAAACATGATTGAAAAAAAAAAATGAAGTTGACCTTTAACATTGTCATGTCACAGCAGTCTCTTCATAATCAGAACAGTCTGTTTAGCACTACTCACCACCGTCTCGGAGGGCGGCGGGCGTTTCTGGCTGTCGGTTCTCTTTGACGTCGCACTGAAAGGCTTTGCTGGGATCAAACCGGCGTCGGGCGGCTGCAGGGATATCCGACCTCAGCTGTTCCATCTGGGACTTCTGCCGGGTCACCTGGGAACGCAGGTTTGACACCTCCTACAAAAACACAGTACGAAGGGAAGGTTCACAACCACCAGTGTTGATTTTGTCGACCAATATGTTCATCGACTACCTTTTTTCCACTGACGAAAACTAATGGAAACTAAATGAAAACTAAACCACGATGACTAAAACTGAGACTAAATATATTGTAAACCATGATGACTAAAAACTGAGACTAAATATATTGTAAATTTCATCAACAATTAAAAACTAGACTAAAATGTTAGGAAGGGACTAGTGGACAAGAGATCCAGCATAAGTAAAAGACAAGTCATTTTTACACTTGGTTGCATGCTGAAAACAGCAGATCTACAAGCTCACAACTGCTGCGCCTGCAACGCGTTGTGAGCTTGTAAATCGGCTATTTTCAGCTTGAAAACATGGCGTTTAGTTAGTTGTTCGTCACCCCCAGGCATGACCATATATGGTCATGCCTCAATATTCAATTCAATTCAATATTGGCCAGCAACTCTATATCTGACCTCAAACCCTTAGATCACCATATATGGAGCTGACCTGTTCTGACATTCCATATGTTGATCCTTCCCCATCCATCCTTCCTCTTCGATGTCTCCTGCGTGCATGCTTCTCGCCCTCAGGTGTCTTACTGGTATGTCATTACGATATTTCAGTCGACTAAATCAGTCTAGTTTTAGTAGACTAAATCTACAGTTAACACTAAAACATTCCAGAATAGTTTATTTAATTTTAAGGACTGACTAAAACTAAAATAAGCTGTCAAAAACAACAGTGGTTCGTAACGAAGTTGAACGCAGCATAAGCAAAGCCTGGGGCATAAAGAATCAGCTTCTCCAGGTACCCTAGTCAGGAAGGATAACAGGTACCGTAGTCAGGAAGGATAACAGGTACCGTAGTCAGGATAACAGGTACCGTAGTCAGGAAGGATAACAGGTACCGTAGTCAGGAAGGATAACAGGTACCGTAGTCAGGAAGGATAACAGGTACCGTAGTCAGGAAGGAGAACAGGTACCGTAGTCAGGAAGGAGAACAGGTACCGTAGTCAGGAAGGAGAACAGGTACCGTAGTCAGGAAGGAGAACATAAAGAATCATCTTCTCCAGGTACCGTAGTCAGGAAGGAGAACATAAACATAAAGAATCATCTTCTCCAGGTACCGTAGTCAGGAAGGATAACATAAACATAAAGAATCATCTTCTCCAGGTACCGTAGTCAGGAAGGAGAACATAAACATAAAGAATCATCTTCTCCAGGTACCGTAGTCAGGAAGGATAACATAAACATAAAGAATCATCTTCTCCAGGTACCGTAGTCAGGAAGGAGAACAGGAAAAGTGTCTAAACTGAAAAATACTGGATAATAGTGTGTGGTCAGCATGTGTATATTTTGTTTGTTTGTTTGTCATGTTTATTTCGAATATGCAATAAAATAAATAAAACAGAACAGTTTTGTATTTCCTAATTACAAGGAAAAACACTTAAAATAAATAGCTTAAAATATAAGAAAACAAAACAAAGAAAAAGACAAAAAAAGCATATCCGAAAAGGAGTGAGAAGAAGTTAAAAACGTATAAACTCCCACCCCTCTGTAATTTAATAATTACTCGCTGACTTCTGTGCTTCAACTCAATATAAAAATTAATATGTTCATTTTTATATACGAAAAGAAAACTGTATATGTACATACAAATATGCAACGCATATACATAGTATAAACATAAATTGAATACACATATCCATCATACATATCAAAAATATCCATTTTAAACACATAAGCACCTGAATTATCCATTTTCCTCCTCCCTGTATCTTGTGAAAACCATATTTTTATACCTTACTTTAAACAGATTGATGCTAGAACATTGTTTTTGCTCATCCCTCAAATTGTTCCACAGTGTTACACCCCTAATCGAAACACAAAAACTTTTCATTGTGGTATTTCTGTTTAACGTTTTGAAATTAAAATTATCCCTCAAATTATAACCCCCCTCCCTATCTTGAAACAAATTCTGAATGTTTGCTGGTAAATTGTGGTTCCTAGCCTTATACATTATTATTGCGGTTTGATAAGCTACTATGTCAGTGAATTTTAGCAGTTTTGACTGTAAAAATAGAGAATTTGTATGTTCCAGATAGCTGACCTTGTGAATGGTTCTTAATGCTCTTTTTTGTAGTATGACTAGCGACTGAACTGAATTTTTATAATTATTTCCCCAAACCTCAGCACAATAATGAAAATATGGTAATACTAATGAACAGTAGAGAGTGTGAAGTGACTTGAGATCGAGAACCTGCTTTGCCTTATTTATGACTGCTATACTTCTAGCAACTTTGTACTTAACATTAGTAATGTGTGGTTTCCAGCTAAGCCTGTCATCTATTGTCACTCCCAGAAATGTATTTTCATGGACCCGGTCAATAGCAATCCCATCAATATTTATATGTACCTGTGAGTTTGTCCTGTGATTACCAAATAGCATAAACTTCGTCTTGCTCACATTTAAAGATAATTTATTGTAATCAAACCATAACTTTAATTTACTTAATTCTTCATTGATGTCAACCTGTAGTTTATCCAGATTATCACCAGAGCAAAATACATTAGTGTCGTCTGCAAAAAGTACTAGTGACAGCAGCTTTGATACTTTGCAGATATCATTGATATAAAGAATAAAGAGTTTGGGCCCCAGTACTGACCCCTGGGGGACACCACAGGTAATTTCCAGACAATTTGAGCAATAGGTGCCCAGCTTCACAAATTGTTGCCATCTGTCCAAGTAACTTTTAATCCATTTTATTGCAATGCCTCTGATACCAATTTTCTCCAGTTTTTTTTACTAATGTGTTGTGATGGATAGTGTCAAAAGCTTTTTTGAGGTCAATGAATATTCCTATTGCATACTGCCGATTATCAATTGCGATTGATTTTTTCTATAGATTCCATCAATGCCTGAGATGTTGATCTGTTCTTTCTGAAACCATATTGACTCTCTGAGAGTATATTAAATCTGTCCAAGAATGAATCTAGTCTGCTATTAAAACGTTTCTCCAATATCTTTGAGAATTGTGGCAGTAATGAGACAGGTCTGTAGTTTGTGAAGTGATGTTTGCTCCCATTTTTATATAGAGGAATGACCTTTGCTATTTTCATTTGGTCTGGAAATGAACCTGTTTGGAATGATAAATTACATATGTGTGTAAATGGCCTAGAAATCCCCCCAATGACCTGTTTGACCAGTGACATGTCAATATCATTATAGTCTGTAGATGTTTTGTTTTTACTGTTTTGGACTATGTCCAAAATTTCAATTTCCTTCACTTCACTCAAGAACATTGAGCAAGGATTTCTATCAACCATTCCCCCCACATGTTCACCATCTGATCCTCGATCCTGAATTTTTCTGCCTAGATCAGGGCCTACATTAACAAAAAAATGGTTGAAGCGATCTGCCGCCTTCTCCATATTGTAGTTTTCAATGTCATTCTCAACAAAATATTTAGGTATATAGTGTCACTTGGACAAATAGCATAGAAAAGGAATGTATTCAATGCAATTTAAATGTTTAGTTCTCACCGAAACTGGTGGAGGTAAATCACAGCCATTGGCTAGTCATGTTCATACAGTATTAGTGGGACCAAGTAGCGTGTGTGTGTGTGTGCGTGCATGTTTCACCTGTTTAAGCGCAAGGTTCTCGTCCTTCAGCTTCACCATGTGTTTGATCTTTTGCTTGTGATTCTGGTGGCCCAGAAGACGAGCGTAAGCTCCAGCCAGCCGATTCAACTCCTCCTGGTTAGATCCATTCATATTGAGCAGCGCATCTTTTTCTGCAGCAAAGCCATTGAGCTGTTCCTGTAAGAACCAAACAACTGATTGTTAAAGTTTTGAGCTCGCTCTCTATCTATATAAGTATATATATATATTATTTTTTTTACATCTTCTCTAGGCCGGAAAGCTCACCTGGAAAGGCTTGACTTTAGCCAACAGTTCTTCATATTTTTGCTTCCACTCGGAACTTGAACTGAGAACACAGAAGTGAAAATAATATGCATTTGTTTCTTTAGTAAATCTGCTGTGAGGCGAGATGTGTGCCTTGAATTTGTCTGGTAGTGAACAATGTTTTCGGACAGACAGCAAGTATGGACAGAATTCGTTTTTAGAGTTGCAGGAACAGAACTTTACAGGAAGATGCAACTAGTCCAAATACCCAAGCATTATGGCCATAGCCTGGAAGAGAGGAGCATTATGGCCATAGCCTGGAAGAGAGGAGCATTATGGCCATAGCCTGGAAGAGAGGAGCATTATGGCCATAGCCTGGAAGAGAGGAGCATTATGGCCATAGCCTGGAAGAGAGGAGCATTATGGCCATAGCCTGGAAGAGAGGAGCATTATGGCCATAGCCTGGAAGAGAGGGACCTTTCCGAAAAGGTGCAAAACATCGGAAATGGTGCATACAGCATATTGCATTATGCAGAATGTGATACATAAACTCTTAAATACTTCCACCCCCCACACTCACCTGTCTTGTGCTTCAGCTAGTTGTCCCTCGAGGTCCTTTCTCTGTTCTAACATTTCCCATTGCAGGGTGACCTTCTCCTGAGCCAAAGTCTCGACTTGGTCCTGGAAACACTTCATCTGCTCTACTAGTTGGTCGACCAGGGTCGCGTGGTTTGCCTCGACTGACTTCACCTGTTCTTCGAGTCGGAGAGCCAGGGTTGTGTGACTCGCCTCCTCAGTCCTCTTGAGCTCCCTTAGTACAGTGAAGAAAACGAAAACATTAAAAATGACTCAGGACATGAAACAGTTGTGCTTGGTTCCAAACAGTGTTTATTTCGTCGACCTTCGATCCTTCATTGCCATCCCCAGTTCCTGCTTAAGGCTCATTCATACTCCAGTTTGTGGTGATAACTTATTAACTTATTACCTAAAACTGGAGTATGTATGAGCCTTTATTGATGCTTGTGTCCCTAGTGATGACATCAGAGAATGACCTCTGGTCTGCTTTGAGGCAGGATTCCAGAGAAGGGAAGACATAACCTCATTGTCAGCTCTGTAGCAGTGGCCGGCAAACTGTGTTATTCTAGATCGGACTAGTGAAGAAACAGGGGCAAGGTTGCCGTATATTAGATTAGTCGATGGGTGGCTCATCCATGAGAGATATTGCGCTCTGTCACGGGATGAGCGAGTGACATCAGGACTTAGTTATAGAGGGCGCTCTATAACTAACACTAAAATATTCCACGTGACTAAAACTATTAAAAACAAAATCACAAAAACCATGTCGTACGTACCATTCCCATTCCTCCTGAGCGGCACGATGTGTGCCGTCTGCCTCCTCCCTCATCCTCCTGGCGTCATCATCTTTCTTCTGAATCGTGGCGACCATCTCTTCTTTCATCTGATGAGTGACCCTCTCCACCTCCTCCTCCAGGGTTCTCGACCTCTCCTCTGCTTGTTGCAGAGACTGTTTGATGCTGGAATTGGGCAGCATTTATATAGAATATCCGACAGAAACAGGCCATTTGTCCATTAATGGCAATGGCTTCATTTCATGTTACTTGGCTAAACATTATTGCACGATGGTCTGTTTACTTTACTCTGTTGTAACATTTTCCATTTCCGCTTGAATTAATAATTTTTCCAGGGACAATTTTGAACTACTTGACATTAGTAAAACAAACAAACCAAAAAACAAACAGACCAAAAAAAGAACCATCTATCTATCTATAAATGCACCATGTCTCTGTCCGTCTGTACGCGTGTAATCCACGTAACTAGAGAACCTTTCACCCCACCGACTTGAAATTCAACACACGCGTTCCACACCTCGCAGTGGGTGCAGTGCCCGATGTAGAGTCGGTCGGACCCACGGTTGTCCAGAACCAGCACAAAAGCCTCTGCCCGGGCTCTGGACCTGATCACCCCTATATCTCCATATGGATCTGGCCTTTTCTAAAGCCACAGCCATCACATTTCAATGGCAATGACTTCCACGGACATTGTTGAGATAAGCTGGCTTTTCACTCTGAATGCTCCAAGAGGCTAATGAGCTCCACGGGTAGGTTCAGGCACTCAGAAGTTACGTAATTATTAATTATAAGTACTAAGGCAGACAGGCTCTACAAGTTGAACGCTTTGTTAGATTTTCAAGGACTTCTTTAGATTCTGTTCATTTCAAACCGCTTTGGAAAATGATGGGCAGGTATGTAAAGTATATTTTTGAGTCATGCCACTGATGCCAGAACACCATTATGGTCCAATTTATACTTTGCACAACCATGTCAATAGACATTGCATTTAACCATGTCAATCACAACCAAATAAAGTTGAACATGTCATCTTTGTCCAGTGTGACAAAGGTTTAGCCGGTCATTCTAGCGGTTAAAAAAAAAGCCTATTAAATCAAACTGTCTGTATTTAACCTGAATAATGGAACGACACTCACCTCTCCAGCTCAGCAGCAGTGTCTCTTGTCTTGTGGAGTGAGTCGGTGTGTTGCTCCTGAAGGCTTCTCATGGCCATAGAGTGGTTCTCTTCCAAAGCAGACATCTCCTTTATCTTACTAAACATGTCACAAACAAAAAGGTTTGATGTTATCAAAACAAAATGTTTGACATTTCGTCATGCCAAAAACTGAACCCACTCCATCAATCCGTTGAATTTCTACTAGGCCTGCCGCCTGTGTAGCATTTAGTTTGCCACACTGACATGGTGCCACACTGACTTTGCTGGTGGTTCCTCCGAGACTCAGGGATACAGTCAGGTAGATGATTGTACAAACACATTTATTGTGTAGAGGTCAATACGGTACAACCAAAAAAAGATGGACACGTGGCTCTCTCTTGTGTGTGGGGGGCTGATGACCAGACAACCAACTGACCAGCCAACCAACCCTCCTCCCTTTCAGATACCGGATCCTGGGGCTGCTGCCCGGGCTGGGGGCTGGGCATTGGTGCTAGTGCCTTGTCTCCAACCTCATGTTTCTTGTCTAGTAGTGTGATGTTTTTTCCAGCAGAGTATTCTATTCTCATTCGCACATAATATCCTTCCCGATACGGACACATTAGCTTATTTTTGTCCACCTATCTATTTTTGAGTGGTGCAACCACTCCATTACACAGCTATACGTGTCCCTGGGTCTGTCCAAGCACGAAAATAGCTTGGTTGGTGTCATTTCTCGACCGTTTCGGACGTGGGGTGGCTCGCCGTAACGGGGCCAGCACCCTGGCCGCGTTCCTGTGGGTCTGGAACTTCCGAACCCCTGGGGACCCCCACACGGAGTTGCACCACTCACTTCACATGGGTGTGTTTTTTGCTTTTAATACAGTATTCAAAACTCACTCAGGCTAGGTTGAAAAATAATAAACCAAGTGAGCTGGCAACTTGGGTTTTATTGGCGGGTGGCTGACATAATGAAACCGATTGAAAATATTAGGGCACATCAATATTTTCCAAAGAGGGTCGCCTGTCATGCAAAGTTGTGGGTTTGAACCCTCCCTGGGGTCGACGTCAGCAAGGGCATGCGGTCGCAATGGGTTCCTAACACCAAATCAAATGGGTTCAGAGCTGAGCAAAGTCTCCTAAGGAGGCACGTCTGAAGGCTTCAGACCACTGACTGGACATCACAGATTAAGAGACTGTAAAATTCATTAAGACGCCATCAAGGCCACTTTTAGCCGCCAAAATACATTTTAGTAGACTAAATCAACTTTACATTTAGTCGACTAAAATCTCATGATATATAAGTAACACTAAAACATTCCACGTGGCTAAAACTAAATAAAAATCACGAAAATCTAATTTTGCTGTCGTACGTACCGCGCCCATTCCTCCTGAGCGGCACGATGTGTGCCATCTGCCTCCTCCATCATCCTCCTGGCGTCATCATCTTTCTTCTGAATCGTGGCGACCATCTCTTCTTTCATCTGATGAGTGACCCTCTCCACCTCCTCCTCCAGGGTTCTCGACCTCTCCTCTGCTTGCTGCAGAGACTGTTTGATGCTGGAATTGGGCAGCATTTATATAGAATAAAAGAAAATTTAAAAAGAAAAGGACCATAGTCACCATACAGCCCATCAATGAATGCATGTCGTCTATTCACAGATTTAGCCAAATATCCGACAGAAACAGGCCATTTGTCCATTTAGGCCTGACCTTAAAATTACAAAAAAAATCGTCTAAATCCTACAGTTTTCTGAAATAAATATTTTCACGATTTTTCAACTTTAGATTTCATATTAACTGGCTAAACATTACTGCACGTACAACATTGTCCGTTGACTCTGTTCTAACATTTTCCTTTGCCGCTTGAATTAATACATTTAATACAAAAAAGGTTTAGGCAGTCATAAAATGCAACGGTCATGGAGAAAAAAGAAAATAAAGCCTATCAAACTGACGTTCCATTATTCAGGTTAAATACAGACTCACCTCTCCAGCTCAGCAGCAGTGTCTCTTGTCTTGTGGAGTGAGTCGGTGTGCTGCTCCTGAAGGCTTCTCATGGCCAGAGAGTGGTTCTCTTCCAAAGCAGACATCTCCTTCATCTTACTAAACATGTCAAACAAAAAGGTTTGATGTTATCAAAACAAAATGTTTGACATTTTGTCATGTCAAAAACTAAATGCTACATAGGCCTAGAAACTCAACGGATTGGTGGAGTGGGTTCAGTTTGCCACACTGACTTTGCTGGTGGTTCCTCAGACTCAGGGATACAGTCAGGTAGACGATGGTACAAACATGTATTGTCTATTGTGTAGAGGTCAATACGGTACAACCAGAAAAGATGGACACGTGGCTCTCTCTTGAGTGTGTGTGGGGGGGGGCCACACACAGCCAACCAACCCTCCTCCCTTTCAGACAGAGACTGGATCCTGGGGCTGCTGCCCTGGCTGGGGGCTAGTGCCTTGTCTCCAACCTCATCTTTCTAGTAGTGTGATGTTTTTTTCCAGTATTTTCTATTCTCTTCACCAGCACAAAATAGCCTTCCCGATACGGACACATTAGCTTATTTTTGTCCACTTATCTATTTTTGTATTTAATACAGTATTCAAAACTCACTCAGGCTAGGTTGAAAAGCTGGCAACTTGGGTTGTATTGGGGGGTGGCTGACATGACAGATTGAAAATGTAGGGCATATCAATATTTTCCAAAGAGGGCCACCTGTCATGCAGAAGGTTGTGGGTTTGAACCCTCCCTGGGGCTGACCTCAGCAAGGGCATGCGGTCGCAACGGGTTCCTAACACTAAATCAAATGGGTTCAGAGCTGAGCAAAGTCTCGTAAGGAGGCACTTCTGAAGCCTGTCCTGGACATATACCTCTCTCTTCTGACAGACACAAGGACAACACAACAGACTTACATACAAGACAGTGAGTGTACATATAAAATGACAGTGAGTGTACATATAAAATGCTAACAACAATATATATAAAACCAATGAAAACAAAGAAATTAAAAACAAAATAAATGTCTAATTTCCACATTTCACGGGCTTGTGAAATGCGTGTGGGCAAGTGAAGGTGGGTCCTGTCCTACACAAACAGGGTATGAGTCATGAATAAACTGCTCTCTTCGATAGTCCATATTTAAGCCTCTCCAGTCTCCAGGGGTAACAGGAGATTTTATTTATTTTTTTGTAATAAATAACAGAAAAGTACTAGTATGCCCATTTGAGAAACACTGCACTAAAGGAGCACCCTTGAGCCATAACATCCTTTAAACTATCCGCACACTAAAAATATATGTCCATGTTGAGGATGTGCCCGGTGTTTAGACCTGTACCTGTCAAGCAGGGCCCTGGTTTCACTCAGTTGTTTCTCCAACTCTGCCTGGTCCTGCTGGAGTACCAGGAACTCCCCCTGGGTCTCCGTCAGCATGCCTCGGCGAGACCCTTCCTGCTCCTCCATGGCAGCCAGCTCTCCCAGCACCTCCTCCATCTCATCTCGGAGGTCCTTCATGCGCTGGTCGGACTCTGTCTTCTCCTGTTGCAGGAGGATGGACAGAGACGCGACAAGGGCCTACAGGAACACAAACACTTTTTTTTTTTAAATCACTGTTTATACTGAAAATCTCTCTAGGTCGTCCTCAGACGAGTCCTACATCGTTGCTTCCAGTCATCCCGGCCAGCTTGTTGGTCTTTGCACTCCTGTGTCGTTCTTGAGTACATCCACATGTTAATGTGGGACGTCCTCGTGACCGGTGCCCGTGTGTTGGTTCCACAGCACTAATTTCTGCTAGTCTCATTCTCCTGGCTGCCATTTTCTTTTCTATCCCACAATTTTGCAACCCATTTTCTTCTATTTTCTCATTACTGCATGTTTTTTGTGAGGGTACCTACCCTAGGGGACACAGGGAGAACATGCAAACTCCACAGAGAAAGGCCCTTTTGCCAACCCTGCCTCAGGTATGGGCACCAGAACCAGAACCACCACAAAAGGCTCTGCCAGTGGGCCTAATGAGGCCAACTCCTTTCACCTGGGCCAGACTCTGCCAGTGGGCCTAATGAGGCCAACTCCTTTCACCTGTGCAATTTCCAGCCTCTGCCTCAGCCAATATAAGCCCAACACACCGTCTGTGAAGCGGGTGCGCAGCGACGCGGCACAGTATTGCCGCGCGTCATAGCCGCCCACAGGACACGGCGCGCTACCGTGCGGCTGGCCAGCCACGCCCACGGATTCCCGGATGGAGGCCGCACGGCAACGCCTGGAAAATAGAACAGCGGCGTATCGGAGCGTCAGGCGAGGCGTGAACGCGCGCCAGACGCCGCCGGTGTGGGATAGGTTCATTGAAAATAACGAGGCAGCTGTTTTGACACGCGGCGTTCACAGACGGTGTGTGTTGGGCTTGAGGCTCAACTAATCAGGCTCTGCCAGTGGGACGAATTGATTGCCAAGTACACTTTTGAGTTTGCAGTCTTCACACACACACACACACACACACACACAGGCACATACACAGATCTCCATGTGGGACACCGGCTGACAGTTAAAACGGGTGCTATGACAACGTATATTAGGTTCCCAAGTAGGCCGGTGGCTGACTGCACGTACAGGTCTAGTTATGAATAAAGTACCGACAATAGGGATGTCAGGGTTAACATGGTTAGCCTAGTACAATACATGTTTTTTGGCTGTGCACTGTGCAGCACAACCGTTTTGACTCCAACCAAATACTCACTGACTTCACTTACATCAAAATGATCATCTAAATCAGCAATCCGTTATAGCACTGGCAAAGCAGGGTGGTCAACTGTCAGGACATTGTTGGAAGTAGCTGTTGCTAAGTAACCTGTTTAAATATATTTATGAATGTATGTGTGCACCAGTTATATGGCCTTTTTGTTCCTGCCAGATAAAGGTTTGTTTTGTTTGTGACTGGCTGGCATATAATAGATTATAATCATTCATTAAAAACCTTAAATGATGATAAACACCTTGTTATGTGTATAGTTACTACAACAATGTGTTAATTAGATAGATATACACATCTGCTATATCCATAATGGTGCTGTCAGAGCTGGTATTTCCATGCTCATCTCTTCACCTCCCCAGTCTCATGCTTCATTATTCTGTATTTTTTCAGAATTAAATCATTTTCTCCATCACTTGACATCTGTTCTCCATCAGAATCAATTTGGTGTTCTTTTCTTCCCGTTGCTTTAGATCTGGAATGAGTTGCATTCATCTTCACCTTTTATCTCTGCGGTTCTTGCATCCCACGTTTACATTTCTAATATCTCTCCCTCTTGGAATTGGAACTACAGTACAGTATAATATCGACCACAATCCTGACATCCAACACAAGCTATGCACATGTACTCAGTGGTACTAGCTGTAACACCATAATAGCTGAATGGGTAGAGGCTGCCTGGGTAGGGCAGCTAGGGCTGTCAAGATTATGACATTTTACCTGATGATTAATTGTCACTCAAATAATTGCGATTAACAATTGTGTTTGCGTGAATGAACACTGGTAATGTATAGAAATAACATTTCTGTTTCTGGCTTTTAGGATTTGAAGTTGGACAGGGCTGATATGACATAACCTATACAAAGAAATGAAGAAAATCAATTCAACAGCTCAAAAACAAGACTCATAAACGAGTCGGCACTCCACACCAGGTTCAATAATTTCCAATACTTCATAACAGAAGGTCCCTGGTTCGCATCCCGGCCCTGGTCTAGGTGCCCCTCACTTGAGCTCGCCGCTAACTTGTAGCACTGCCACATATTATTCATTAAGGATTTATTTTAAAATGTAATTTAAAAGAGCATGGCTCAAAATATATATGTGTAATGTCCTAGTGTCTGAGAGGTATCTGTATTGTTTTTGTTTATGTTTTGGAGGGTCAATGTCGCGAAGGAGATTGACAGGACGTGACGCTTCCGTGACAAAAAACACACGGAAGTCGCCGAGACAGAGACAAACGGGCAGGGAGTCGACGTGAGACCTGATGGCGTTCTGTATAAACTTTGTCTATGCTATACGGTGGAATATAGCCAAGGCCACCAACTCACGGTTGAGACCATCATCTGCTCCGGTGAGTTTGTTTGTCAAGCGAGGAGTACCGTTTGTTTTTCCGTTGGAGAGACAGCGAGGAGTACCGTTTGCTTTTCCGTTGGAGAGACAGCTGGACTTCTCTGGGATTGTTTTCGTTCGGGGGGGGGGGGGGGGGGGGGATCATCTTTACGTTTGGAACTTAGGGGAGACATGTGGATATTTCATGGAACAATAAGAGCGAGCGAGCGTGCGTGCGCGAGAGGCACGGAACTGTGCATTATATATGGATAATATTTAACATGTCATGATGAACCCTTTTGTAACTTGATGTCATTCTTCAGTGATTGCATATAGATAAACTATTTACCTGAGACTTATTTCTATTCTGTGTGTCAGTGGTTTATTTTATATGGAAAGAATTAATTGCATGCTACATGTTTGAAACCTATCAATTTCATCTTTAAAGGAGGATCATTAATACCCCGTGATTTTTAGTAACTGTGATAGAAATATCTGACCGTTACAAACTGCTGCCCCTGTAGCGCCCACTGCTCCTGTTATTTAGGATTGGTTAAATGCAGAGGACAAATTTCACCATGTGCAAATATACGGTGACAATATACTCAAAGGATGTGGACCAAGGGCCTTATTTATAAATGGAGTGCATATTATGTCTTAAATTAGAGTGTGAGTTTTGGCATACGTCAACGTGACATTTATCAAATGATCCTATGCTATACAGCCGATCCTAGTGTAAATTTGGTCGGAGCTTTGATAAGGACACGGCTGCCTGAAACAGACTGTCATTTAAATAACACACCCTTAACAATTTGAATGCTGGCCATTTTGAGTAGAGCTATTCCGCCGGTGCTAAAGGTGATGCATTGAACGAAGGACCTTGTCTGAGGCCCACAGTAAATGTTCTCTTATAGCGAGAATCACACAGCATACCTCAAAAGAAAGCGTAACTTGTCCACTCTAAAAAAAAAGATTAAAATTGTGATTTTACCATCTTCCATTCTGGAGATATGCACCTCTATGTAACACCTGCTTTTGTAGTAGCCTACTCTTCTTGAACAGAAAGGCTAATTAGAAGCGGTTTTGTCAGACGCTGTCTGACATAAAAACTCGGAAAGCCGTGCTCGCGCTGAGTTCCCTCCGATGTTTTTAGGCGGTTAGTATTACTGCCAAACAACACAACACATTTGCCATGTTCTATCTGACCGGCGTTGATCATCATGATAAAGAAATAACCGCTCGCACAGGCGATACAATCCATGAGTGAAGAAATGAAGAAAAAAGGAGAGAAATCTGACGGAGACACTGAAGTTACACACACACAACCCCTCCCTCCATTGAAAGTCACATGAGAGAGCCCTCCCCTCCCTGAAACAAAGATATTATAAGATAAACAAGACGACTGCAGCCAGCTTGGTTATGAAGACGAAGCCATTATTTTGCCCCGAGATGCATGGGAGTCTCCAGCCTTTACGTGAGTGACAATACAGGGGCTGGGCTGCCTCGTGCTGTTTTCAGGAAGGGAGGGGGTGAGGCATTTTTTTCTGCGATCACGTGAACGGAGTGTTGTGCCACCCACCCACAAACGCACCCCCCCCCCCCCGCCAACCCCTGTACAAAAATGTCAACAGTTTTTTACCTTTTCCTTCTGCAGCTGCTCAGTCAGGGCAGCGTGATCCTGCTCAAGTTGGATCTGTTCATTCCGCTCCTCCGTCCCGACTGCCCGGAGGGCACCGAGCTCAGTCTCCAGTTCCTCCACTCGCCTCAGGCCCTCCTGCTGTATCCGGCCTAAAAACCAAGACAGAAAATGTGTGACACAAAACAATTCTAAATGTATTTTAATCCAAGAAAATTAAATGTGGCACTTGGGATTTCATTCGATACGCACTTATGGCTTCCTCGTGGCGCAGGCGACTCTCTGCGAGTTGGGATGTTCTCTCGTCCACTTCCTGCTCGGTTCTCCTCAGCATGTCCCTCAGTCTGGTCAGCTCCGTCCCCTGCTGGCTCACCTTACCAAGGGACTCCTCGAGGGCCTCGCTGGTCTCTTTCATCTGGACCGCCATGTCACCCAGCGCCTCCTGTGAACATCTCAGCTCCACCTCGCAACTGTTCAGTCTCTCCTCGGTCTCTCTCAGAGTGTCCTGGGAGGCCCCAAGCTTTTGCTGACAGCTCGCCGACTCCTCCTCTTTCTGCTGCACGACACTCTGGAGGTGTTGCAGTTCCACAGTGCGCCGTTCCACTTCTCCCTCTAGTTCACTGGGCACAACAAGTAGCAAATTGGTGTCACAGACACCAATTCTCAGTAGTTGTTCTACCAGCTAAAGTATCGTGATACATTTAAAGAAAGAAGGTGCGCTACCTCTGGAAACTGCCCTTTGTTTAAGGCAGTGGGTGCTCAGCCTTGAAAATAACTTAACTCATGAACCAACTAAATGGAAAAAGCAGCACTCAATAGCCTTCAGAGCAGACTAAAAAGTGAAGTGAAGTCTGCTCTGAAGAAGGCTCTGCCGAAACGCACCAGCGTTCTCAAATAAACATGAGAAATTACATCTGAGCCAGTCTTGCATCTTTTATTTTGGAGTGCCGCTTTTTCCATTTAGTTGGTTTATTAGTTATCGTGATACATTGTTAGCTAATTTTGTAAATCTTTTATTTTCAGCTCACAGCCAATTTCTTACCATAGTTTCTCCTGCTGGACTTTTGTTGCAGTTTCATCTGGCTCTACCCTCTCATTACACTTCCGCCGAAGGTCCTGCAGGCAAACAAATAAGAGTATTGTTTTCACAGTACATGAAGATGATTCAAATGACAAATTATAATTGGATTTAGTGCATGTACAAATTGCATGCATTTACAACATAAATGGAGATATGTAGATAATATCTTACAGTACAAACACAAAACCAGTAAGATCGCTGTCGGTGTGGGCGAGACAGCGGAAATTTGGGGGTTGTTGAAATGCAAGCCACTGTCGGTACACATTATGTCTATAGTCAAGTGATCAAGACGGATCCGTACGATTTCTCATATTCCATCCCGATTGGCGAATTCCAAACATGGCTGCTCCTTTGAGCACTTTTTCAATTTACAAAATATGAATGCAATTTTTTTTTTTTTACTAATAGTCCTACTAGACCCCAATAAATTACATCTGGCCACACAAGATCACAGGATCTACTGAATGTGAAGGTAGCCTACTGGGGAGAAGCCACACTGTGTCAAAGGCTCAATATGTCAAGTTTGACACATTCAGTAGAAATAATTAACACTCATCTTTTACTTTCTCTAATAACAACCTAAAACATGAACCTTGGTTGAAAAAACTAAAGTTGTCCTTTAAAGCACTATATAAATGCACCATTTACAGACACCCATTATTATTTTTAATTGAATGCAGCTGCATCGTTTTTAATCTGCTGTAGTTTTTAACCTGAACCAGAAAATAACCTACAAAATAAGCCTAGGGTTTCATCATGTGCCCCTTTAAAGATGCTCTATGCAAGTTACCTCTTCTGCCACGGATTTCTACGCATGTGCTTACCGGTAATTGTTTTACCATTGAGTGAATAATAGATCCTTCCTTCATGCTCAGGGGATGAATTTAAACTTAGCCTTCAGGTCAAAATTCAGGTCAGAACCCGTTTCTAGGTATCACGTTCAGGTCAGAACCCGTTTCTAGGAATCACGGTCGAAATGTCCCAGGGAGCCCAAATACAACCACCCCAACATTGTTCAAGTTATATTGTATTAACATACTCTACCATACAGACTCTCTCTACCATACATACTCTACCATACAAACTGTACAAACTCTCTCTACCATACAAACTCTACCATACAAACTGTACAAACTCTCTCTACCATACAAACTCTCTCTACCATACAAACTCTCTCTACCATACAGACTCTCTACCATACAAACTGTACAAACTCTCTCTACCATACAAACTCTCTCTACCAGGTGATGCTGAGAGGGTCTGTGTCAGAACCACACAGGCTCACAACTGGGGTTCCCCAAGGCTCGGTTCTGGGTCCTCTTCTTTTCTCTCTCTACACTACATCTCTGGGTACTGTCATCCACTCCCATGGCTTTTCCTACCACTGCTATGCCGATGACACCCAGCTGATCCTCTCATTCCCCCCCTCTGATACCCAAGTGGAGGCACGCATTGCTGCTTGTCTGGCTGACATCTCGGCGTGGATGTCGACAAACCACCTGAAGCTCAACCTGGACAAGACCGAGCTGATGTTCCTCCCGGGGAAGGGCTGTCCGCACCGAGACATGGCCATCACCATTGATAATGCTGTGGTGACCTCAACTCGGACTGCGAAAAATCTGGGTGTGACCCTGGACGATCAACTGACGTTCTCGGCAAACATCGCATCAGTGACAAGGTCCTGCAGATTCCTCCTCTACAACATCAGGAGGATTCGCCCCTTCCTCACGGAGAAGGCAGCCCAGGTGCTCATCCAGGCTCTCGTCATCTCCCGCCTGGACTACTGCAACTCCCTCCTTGCTGGTGCTCCGGCATCTGCCATCAGACCTCTGGAGCTTGTTCAGAAAGCTGCGGCTCGTCTGGTGTTCAACCGCCCCAAGTTCTCCCACACAACCATCCTTCTCCGTTCTCTACACTGGCTCCCCGTAGCGGCCCGCATCCAGTTCAAAACCCTGGTGTTAGCCTATAGGGCAGTGAAAGGAACAGCTCCTTCCTACCTCCGGGCTATGGTCGATGCCTACACCCCTGCCCGACCACTTCGGTCTGCCACCTCGGGGCGACTGATTGCCTCGTCACTCAAGGGTCCTTCTGGCCGATCCACACGGTCACGACTCTTTTCTGTTCTGGCCCCACAGTGGTGGAATGAACTCCCCACTGATGTTAGGACAGCAGAGTCACTGCCCATATTTCGCCGCAGGTTGAAAACCCACCTCTTCAGGAAACACTACCCTTCCTCTCTGCCTGACCTACTTGTTGTTAACTAGTTGTACGAACGCTTGTTTTCTATTGTCGTATTGTTTATTGGATCTTGTTTAGTCGATACACTTAATTGTTTTAGCTCATGCTCATTTGATTTAGCTATTTTGTCTCATCTGTTTAAGGAAATAGGTAGCTGATATATTGCACTTTTACCTTAGCGCTAGGTATACTCTTGGTTGCTTGTTTTTGCAGAAAATGCACTAAAGACTTCTGGTGATTAGTAGTTTTTGTTCCCTACCTATGTTGAATACACTTATTGTAAGTCGCTTTGGATAAAAGCGTCTGCTAAATGACTGTAATGTAATGTAATGTACCATACAAACTCTCTACCATACAAACTCTCTCTACCATACAAACTCTCTCTACCATACAGATTGTACAAACTCTCTCTACCATACAAACTGTACAAACTCTCTCTACCATACAGATTGTACAAACTCTCTCTACCATACAGATTGGACAAACTCTCTCTACCATACAGATTGTACAAACTCTCTCTACCATACAGATTGGACAAACTCTCTACCATACAGATTGGACAAACTCTCTCTACCATACAGATTGTACAAACTCTCTCTACCATACAGATTGTACAAACTCTCTCTACCATACAGATTGGACAAACGCTCCTATGCCCATCTTTCCGTGTTGAAGACAAAAGTGAGGACAGAAAAGTGAAGACGCAAATTGTGATTGGCTGAGCATGGAATGTGATTGATGTATGATGATGAGGGCGCCCCTCACGTCACACAGGTGTGATTTTACATAAGTACCACAGTCCACAAATGTAAGGTATATTCATTGGTTGACATTAAAGCGATGCAATTAAATTGTAATTCAAATTAATCGTTCACCTGGATCTCATCGTTGGCTATGTCCAGGTATTCCTGCAGAGCTCTTACTTCTGCCTGCAGAGCTCTTACTTCTGCCTGCAGAGCTCTTACTTCTGCCTGCAGAGCTCTTACTTCTGCCTGCAGAGCTCTTACTTCTGCCCACAGTTCCTTCAACAGTGCTGGAAAACATGCGTATACATGGCATAATGTAGGGCAGGGTGATGAATATTTTTGTTTAAATAAATGTAAATAATGCAAATAACTAAGTGGGTGAAGGAAAACATTCAGTCAAGTTCAGAAAGTTGCCTCACTTTACTGTAATGCAGCCTTTCAAACCAGTACAGACACTTACATTGTGTGTATATGTATGTGCGTGTATATATATAGAGCTATAGTCCACATAACATAGCAAAGGTGGTATTCAACACACATCCGTGGGCATGCTCAGAACTCACCATGCAGTCCATCCTTCTCATTCTCCAGCTCTTCATTCCTTGAATTCGTTGCTTGATGGAGGTCCTCTGTGAACAGTAAATCACATTATAGCCCTTGTAGTTAAAATATTTACCTTGCCCTTTCTCATGTCATAGCCTTTGAAAAATCTAGGTGACAAAGCAAAATGTCTTTACAAAGCTAACCTGTAATCCTTACCCAGATCACTCTTTCGGTCCGTGAGAGTTGTGAGGGCAGTTCTAGTGGTCTGCAGGTCCGTTTCCAGTGCCTGCAGCTGCCCTTCTGTGGTGATGTGCAGGTCACTTAAGTCCTGAAACCCATACAGTAGTTTACTTTACACTTCAGCACAATCCACTGCAGCATGCACATTTTCAAGTGTGATGATTGTGGTTGGACTGCCTTTCACCGTGCAAGGGTCAAGTGAAATGTATAATGGTCCGTTTTTATTTTAAAGCTTTTTATTAGCATTTTTTGCTTTATGCAAAAAGAGTACAGCGCAAAGACTTTACAAGAAGTTACAATCTGTTGAGGACCTTAATTTGCATCTCCCATACCTTGTTTTTAGCATCCAAATTGTTTCTGGCCTCCATCAGTTCCATCATCAGAGAGTTGATCTGTTTCTTTGTTGTGTCAGCAGACACCTACAGATGAAATAAAACAATAGTTCATTATTTTTATGAACTCAACCAAGGCAGAGATGCGTATAGAAGTCAGATAAGCAGACCTTGTTTTTCAAGAACTTGTTGGCTTTCTTGAGCTCAGCCAGTTGTCTCTCCAAGGTGGCCATATTAGCAGAGAGGGCCGTCTTCTCCCGGACTGCCGTCAACAATTTTGCATGCAGCTTCTTAAGCTCTTCCTCCAGGGACTGGAGCTTTTGGTCCTGCTCCCCACGCTGCTGCACCAAGGAGCGGATCTTGGGAGGAAGCAGGTCAAACAGAGCAATTATCATAAAAGGGTAGCTAGCTTAATGTTAGTGGGTTCAAGACAGAAAATATGTTTTCAGGTTGGGATACCAATGGGCTATATGCAAACAATAACTAATTAAGGCTCTGTTCCATTTAGTGTGCAGTGATTCTCAAACTGTTTAGTTTCAAGGATCCCCATAACTCAAGAGTGTACAAATGGAGTGAGTGTACACACACACACACACACACACACACACACACACACACACACACACACACACACACACACACACACACACACACACACACACACACACACACACACACACACACACACACACACACACACACACACACACACACACACACACACACACACACACACACACACACACACACACACACACACACACACACACACACACACACACACACACACACACACACACACACACACACACACACACAGTTTGACCAGAATGGTATAGAGCCGCAGCAGTAACACCTGTGAAGGAAGTAGGGAAGGGGCCCAAGTTCTTTTCAAAATGACATGTGTGCATGGAGCCCATTTCAATTCAAGAACTTATACAAGATAGAGCATTATTGATCCCACAGGAGAACCTCAGTCGTCAGATCAGAATTGAGTTGAGCTTTTAAACCAGAAGTAAGTAGAGAAAAACATCCCACACACTGTCTTCACTTAAACGTTGCTCAATAAAACCTAAACCCAAGTGAAGACAGTGTGCGGGATTTTTTTTCTCTACTTACTTCTCAGTTCCAGTTATCCGACGCACCTGTCCATTGTAGGTGTGCAGAAGGACTTTTTCGTAGAGCTTTTAAACCAAAAATGACGTACCAGTAAATAATACTTGGTTGATGATAATGTGAAAATGACTTACCTCCTTCTCCAAGGCACACTGCAGTTTCATCTCCATTGTAATGCCACTTCTCCCTTTCTTTGCACTTGATCCTTGATGATCCTTGATGTACAGAGAGTGGTATAATTCAGATTTCAATGAGAACCATAGAAATACAATATTGATCTCCAATTGGGGTAAATCTAGAGGGGTTTCAGGTCTGGGCTCATCTCAAGGGGAGGGGGGGGGGGGGGTTCTAAATACTTTAAAATAATCAAAATGACCAGAAGACCCTGGGTGACTAAAAAAACTAAGATCCTATAATATGAAAGTCATCTGACAGTTATTGGGTTTTTTTTCCAACCAAGTGTGCCATAAAGCAATATTGTATGCATGATGGAGAAAAGGGCATTACCGTCTGTCCAGTTGTTTGATGACATCGGGGACCATGTTGGAAAAACAATTGCTCACTTTTACTTATTGTTAACCTTTGGATTTGTCAGCTTGAAATAATAATAATAATAATAATGAATTGCATTTTTATAGCGCTTTTCCAAGTGCTCAAAGCGCTTTACAATGGTTCATTCATTCATACATTGGGAGGTGAAGCGGCGAACAGTCGACGCCAGCGTCCTCACTTCCCACATTCACACACCAATGGTGGCGAGCTCACACCGACCGACTCATTGGAGGCAATGTAGGGTTCAGTGTCTTGCCCAAGGACACTTCGACATGTGGACAGGAGGAGCCGGGATTCGAACCGCCGACCCAGGGATCATTGGATGACCTGCTCTACCTCCTGAGCCACAGCCGCCCGTAAATCAAATTATTCCAACCACCACACCACTAGCCTGGGCAACATTCCTTTTCGGGTTTATGATCCGGTCGGGAGCGGATGATATCGTTATGTCATGTTGTAGTCAACGCTCAATCAAACTTCCTTTTCCCTCATGTCATGCTTTTTGGGGGAAGAAAGGAAGTTCCAGATTGAGGGTTCCGGCCTGATGACTGACTACAAAACAATGACTACATGACGAAAAGATATCATCCACTCCCGACCGGATTACACTGCAATTTAGCAACACAGACCAGGCTTTCCTCCGAGGTGGAAAGCCTGGTGACCCAAGGTTACCACACCACAACTTACAAGGCCATCAGCAGACATGGTTCTGCGGACTCTCATGCTGACACTTCTTGAGGGTGAGGGGGGTGGTGGTGGTGGTGGTGGTGGTGGTAGGTCCGCAGCAGCTGTAGACAAGGAGATGATGAATTAAATGTCTCATGGAATAAAGCCGAAATAAAATCTCATGCCTGAAAATGTAATGATGTCGTTTACCATTCTAAACGCATGTTGCTGCCGTTCTACAATACACACAGCCAAACAGCTGAAGTAATCACAGGGTGAGGCTTTAAACTTTGCTTTTATTACATTTCTGAGACCATTCATGTTCACGGCAGATGCTTCTAAACTTGTATTGTATTGTTAGTTTGACCACTTAAAAACTCTTTAATCTTAATTCTTAACATAGAGCACCGAAGTCTGAAGTCAATATCGGTAGAGATCGCCTCATAAGAATAAATAAATGAAAAGATAAATCATCCCGGCCGTTTCACTCATATGTATATGGAGAATCAACTGACATTACCGTCAGTTGATAAATAAATAATAATAATAATAAATTAATTAATTAATTTCGCTAGAAACATACTGTATCAAATATGAGGGACTGACTGTCAAACGATAGACACCTCCCCGACAATATCGCCGGGACAGTTTTGTCCCGGTCAGGACTTTGGCGCTCTATTACATAGCCAATGACCAAACATAGACGATCTACAAGCTCACAACACATGGCAGCGTGACATGTTGTGAGCTTTTAGATCTGCCATACAACCCAGATCTCGAAGGAAAAAGGAATTAAATTAATTTTGCTCCTATGGCACTACAATGTGGAACGCCCTACCAACAGCCATTAAGACATGTGAATCCCTTGACTCCTTCAAAACCACTCCCAAAGAGCACCACAGACTTTTTTCCCCTTTTTTACTTTCTTTAAATGATTTATTTGTAAAGTTGTACATCTCTAAATATTCTGATTAATTCAAAATGGTGGACCCTGTTGTAAATAAGTGTATGGATCGTCCACAAATATATATAAACAGTTTTTTTATTGACTTGTGCTTTCGGTTGAAATGTACCCATTCCACATACTGTGAAATAAAAACTTCAATCAATAGAAGATATGCTGGCTTTCATAGAATTCATGCAGTGGCTTCTAATATGGAATCCAAATTAGTTGTGCCGACTGAGAACTTTAGTCCATGTGCTGCCATGGTAGATCTCATATTATAAGCACTTGACCGTCTTTGACGCACCCTCCTTGATGGGTCTGAACCTGTCAGATCTGTGGAAGGTCACAGGTCCCTTCAGCTCAGCAGGCTTGATGTCGTAGTCTCCAGGACCAGTAGAACAGCCTGGTGGGGGTCAAATAACATTAAAAGCACTAAAGTAAACTCCATTGTAAATTAAAGACATGGCAACATATAATTTTAATGATAGGTTATATTATTAATAACCTATCATCACTAAGCTTGAGTGCTCATAAAGTACTGAACTGATATGTTTTGTTAGTAAATAAATAATTGTGTATAGGGCAGTGGAAAATCACTGCCAGAACCGTAAAGATCTTCTCTTATGGGGCTTCCTTGGCATATATTTCCGAATGGGGGTCCGCAGTCTAATGAGTGTCAATTTGGGGGTCCTTGACATGAAAACGTTTTGGAACCACTGGTATAGGAAGGCATAAGTCACATTGTTTGGGAACAAGTGTCACAGTAACTGCAATCTGGGGAAACGGTTTTAATTTTTTTCCTACATGTTTAGGGCAGTGGTGCGGACAGATTCTCAGGTGCTGTGACCTTAGGCTGTGACATCGTACATTTTCCATTCTACCAGAATTCTCAACCCAAAGTAACTAGATACTAGACGACCCATCATAGCTAGTATCTTTACTTTTACAGGGTGGAACCAAGAGTTTATAATATATTGGCCTACAAGCACTGCTAACTAAGTACGTTAACTAAGTACGTTAGCTTAGTAGCGTAGCATAGCCTAGCCTACCAATAACTTGAAAACTGCTACCAAACTGTCAGTAAAGCTGCTACTAAATGTTGTCTTGACTTACTTACCGACATGTTCGTTAAAACGTTTCAGTGGCGCTCTTGCGAAAGACATAGTTGAAGACAAGTTAAATTAAACCTCAAATATGTGGCGCGGCACAAGTTGCAGACATGGAACTAACTGCCAAGCAAACAAAACAACAAATGTAATCGTGTGTTCCGCCTTCCGCGCATTAAATTCAATTCAAATTGACGTCACACAGAAAGCAGCCAACCAATCCGCCTTGTGGAAAGCCTGAGTCTCAGCGGGTCTTAGCCAATTGGAAAGCCTGGCGACGCGTGGTTAACCAATCACTGCCACAGGATCACTCTGAGGAACACTCCCCCCTTCAACTTCTTCCATGTTGTTGTTTATTATTGTCCCCCGTTAAAGCGTCTACCGCCACGGCGCCACCCAGCGGCCATCAATTCAAAGGGCTTTATTGGCATGAGAAAACATACGTTTACATTGCCAAAGCAGAAAGCACAGTACAACAATACAGCAATACAATCAAAACAAAAAATATGTACATTTGAACGTCAGAATCTTCAATAGATCAATTTCTATATTGTACCAAGATCACTGGATGCAGGTATAGTGCAGGAATATACACAATGATTAGTCTTTAGGGTGGTTGTGTTCCGTTTGATATCCTCCTGTCACGTTATGTGTTCTGCTCAAAGATGTTCAGTTCAGAGTAGTATCATTGATATGTACAGAAATGCTAAATGGAAAATGGTGCATTTATATATCGCCTTTATCCAAAAACTGTTTTACTTCCGTCTTTTTATTATTGTATTATTCCGTCTTTTTATTATTATATATTAATTTAGTATTTATTATATTTATTATTTTATTATTCAGATAAGGATTAGAAGAATAGAAGCTGTGGTAAACAGCCATGTATCTTTTAATTCAAGTGAAAAATGAATGTGGTGGTGACCAAACAGATCCAAGAATAATACAAAAATGGCTGTGCTCATACCATCAAATAAATATCACTCGACAAGAGTCGCCATATGCCTTACATAGTTGACAGTTGTTAGAAGGCTTCATAACTCTGAAAGCAGGTTACCAGCCTCCAGCCAAAATTCACACGTTAGTGGTAATGTACCTTTTGAGTGACCATGGAGATGAAATAGTCACCGACTGACCTCGCATGCCCAAAGCACATGGGTGGGTGTCCTCTTGATCTAATTTTAGTCACTGTGGCAGTTTTACAGACATATGCAACTCAATCTCCTCTAGTTGCACCAGGAAAGTCGTGTGTACTGTGCAGCACACCACACCACAGCCTATCAACGTTGTTGTATGGACCCCGACGGGGTGTCTTTGAATTGTCGCTGCAGCAGTTCAGCTGGGTGTTGTGTTGTCAATAAGCTGTATGGATCAGGCAGCAGTGGTGGAAAAAGTACTCAAATCTTTTACTTAAGTAAAAGTCTAAATACTGCAATGTAGATGTACTCTATTACAAGTAGCCTATGCGACGCATTGTGAGCTTGTATATCGGCTATTTTCAAATGGCCGAAATTGAAGTGTATGTTTTCTAATCAAAATTAAAATCTTTAACAAATTTTGTCTGAGATGTAGTGGAGTAGAAGTAAAAGTATTGGAAATTGGAAGTACTCAAGTAAAGTGCAAATACCTCAAAATTGTACTTGAGTAAATGTACTTAGTTACTTTACACCACTGCCAGGCAGGCTGCTATGCTGTAAAGTGTAAACAGTCATCTGGTATACCGGTATACAAACTGGGTCATCTGTCACAGAGTTATAAATAAACGAGCAAACTGGCCAGGCAGGCACCATGGAATATACTGATCTATAGCTTCTCACTCACACACACAGTGACACACACACACACAGTGACACACACACACACACACACACACACACACACACACACACACACACACACAATAACAATGCCGACACATTCAGGGGTACATCATTTTTTTTAATGCAAGATTCTTATGTCAAGCAAAGGTATCTAACAAGTCTTTATCCGTTCTATCAATATCATCACGATATTTATATTTTCCGTTTCACTTTCAAGGAATGTGTGTATTAAAAAAATTATTATTATTTTCAATATAAGGAGGCAGCATGACAAAAAAACATGTGCAGGCATTGAATGTTTTGAACAGTAATCAAACATAAATCATTGTCCTCTTTTAAAAATGCATTCCATTTATTGATTGATCACACATTGATCACAACCACAGCTACTTGTGCAAATAAAAGGGATACATTTCAAGCATCGGCATACTTAAGAACAAATGGACCAAGTCGCTTTACTGGAATCCAGTGGTCTTGGTGGCCGTTAGAGAGAGTGTGTGTGTGTGTGTGTGTGTGTGTGTGTGTGTGTGTGTGTGTGTGTGTGTGTGTGTGTGTGTGTGTGTGTGTGTCTGTGTGTGTGTGTGTGTGTGTGTGGTGTGGTGTGGTGTGGTGGGGATGCATGTATAGGTCGGGATGGGGCTATGGTAGTTTGTAGGAGGAGGAGGCAGGAGTCATGTCATATTATAGAGGTAATAAGATGATAATAAAGTGCCAAGGAGAGCTCCACAATAGGTGAGCCTGAGATCTGTGTATGTGTGTGTGTGTGTGTGTGTGTGTGTGTGTGTGTGTGTGTGTGTGTGTGTGTGTGTGTGCGCGCGCACGTACATGTGTAGGATTGTTTGCGTGAACGTGCATTTGCTGATTTTACCGACAATGTACCGTTAGCATATATTGTCTGCGCCGTGTGTGTGTGTATATGCATTTACAGTACACAAACCTGAGCTTCAGGCTAAGCTCAGAAGTTCAATACAAGCGGCCACAGAGCGGAACCACATGGACAGGTTCGTTTTCCGACACCTCAGCTGAGCCTGCGGTAGAATCTAGGGCTCTATTTATCATTATCATTATCTATTCATACAACTCATACGCTTTGGGAAGGGAAATCAAGGAAAGGGGTTTATTTTGTATTGTTTATGAACAAGCAAATGACTCACAGAGGAAACGAAAGGCAGGCTGAGAGTGCAAGGTTTAAGGCAGAGAGAGAGAGAGAGAAAGAGGGAGAGAGAGAGAGAGAGACAGGGACAGAGGGAGTCCAGGCACAGAGAAGGGGGCAGGAGGTAACCAGGGGGGGGCGGTCGGTGCAGAGAGCGAGGGACATTATGTCAACATGTCCCACAGGCAGCAGCAACACAGGGCCGTCCAACACGCTGTGAGGCAGGTGTCTCCTGAGTCGTCTCTCCTTCTGTCCTCTACCACATACACTGGGACAGACAGACAGACAGACAGACAGAGTACAGAGATGGAGAAAAGAGGGGTGGGGGTACAGAGGAAGAGAGACAGAATAGGGAAGAAGAACGACATTAGTGAGTCTTTTCTTTCACGTTACATCAGTCCGGAGATTATGCTCATCATCATTATCAGCAAGGTCAACGGTCGCCATGGCTCCTTTGGTTTTGCCCTCATCATTATACCCATAATGGCAGGGGATGCTCGTTGCCGTGGAGATGCATGGAGGCCAAAGCCTTGTTAAGGACAGGGTTACAGTTGGAGCCCTAACAATTAATTAGTTAAACAAGGGGCCAATATAAGACTCTTATACGGTTTGTATGATCCATGCTATCTATTTTAGTCTGTACAAATTACCAAATTAAAATGGACGGCAGAATGTGAGCTGTGTTACAACTCTTTGAGGACTCCTAAGCATTTGTCATTGTGCTGTGTACAATCAATACAGGAAAGATCAGGGATTTATGTTGGTTTGAGGAAAACAAACAAATAAAAAAGCATATGTATTTACACAATCCATGCAGTGAAGGATCATATATAGCATGTCCTGTAATTGGTGGGGTTTGGGGCGTAATCCCAAATTGTTCGGGCGTTGTGAGGTTGTAGCAGGGTTTCCGCTAAGCATTTTCTTGGGCGGCCAATGTGACCGATAGCGTTTTTATTATTCAAGTGTTAATTAATCTGCCATAATTTAATACACATCAGTGCATGTTAGGTGAGTGTGCACCACTCAACCATTGCAACAGCCGAGTAGCGCAGGCTAGGTTACCACGCGGAATCGTGGCGCATTTGGGAAACTAAAAAACGTGTCCCACAATGAAATGATACAGGACGCACTTTGTTTTTGTATTTCAAGGTCGGGGAATAAATATGAATGACAGGGTGATTTATTTCTATTTGAGACAATGAAGTCTGCCTCCTCCTCCCACTCTGCTCTCCAATCTCGTTGCGATGTTACTGCCTGTGGCTGTGACTGTCAACTGTGTGAACCTGGTGTCTGAGAATGCGCTCAGCAGCTCATTGGCTCATTTACTCATGGCACGACCAATGAGAGTTAGCGCTGTCAGTGTTGCTAAGATAAGATCCGCTCCACACCCCTGATCTCTTCAAATCACAACAAGCTTGAAAGCATGACAAACAATGCACACCCCAATGCCTACTTAAATATATATAAATAACAGAGTCTAAAAGGACTAGTCTGTGAGTGCTGGTGTTCTCCGTTTATAAAGTAACTTGTCCAGACCAGTAAGCACCCAGTAAGAAAGTTCAATATAGAGGGTATGCGCATGCTTAAAGTGAATGGCACATCGAGTGGCAAATTCAGTGGCAAAGCAATAGGCAAAGTGAGTTTAACATTGTTTAATGTTTGTTTAATGCAATCAGATAGGACTTTTCTGTTTGGATGCATGGGCTGTCAAGGCCAGAAAGTAGTTTTTTGCCACTCACTAGGCATTCCTGCATAACTTCCGGGTTTGATGATGATGTCACGCGCATACCCTCTATTGCTGAAACGAGTTTGGAGTCGTGCTCGCACCCTTGAGTTAAACAATGCAAGGATACATAGGCCAGTCAATCTAAGCTTGTGACCCAAAATAAATCGCAATAGTAATCGTTTAAGATCCTTAGGATCATCCAAATAACATATTCAAATTTGAATTATATTATTAGTGAGAGCAGGAGTGGACCTGGTGAGACGTAGGAGGGGCCCGGACAGGAGGCAACCCACAGAGCCTAGTCCCTCCACATACCAGAATTGTACCTCTCTGTCCCGGCATAGTAGTTCCGGAGTGGTCCCAACGGATTGTGCCTCTTTCCCTAGTTGTCTGATCGAGGGTAGCTACTGGGACGTAAGTTGGGAGTTGATCACCCCGGCTGGGTCACCCGAGTGAGGGGTATGATGTTCGAGAGACCCGAAACCCCGATGACCTTGGGATACATCACTGAGGATACATCCCAGTTGCATCAAGGCGATGTTATTTTCGTTCTGAGGTATTCTGTTTGTAGTGACTCATAGGAATAGACTATGTGACAACCAGGTATAGTCTGGTGACCACCGGAGAGACGGGTGACAGCCGGAATGTAGACGGCACCCCGGGAGCAGTATGGGTTAGCGCCCTTGCCTGCATCCTCCGTGAGGAGGAAGCCCAAAAACCTTCGATGAGGCCTTTAGGAGGGCCATTCGAGCCGCAAGTGGAGTCTGCAGTACTACCATTGACCAGCGGTGGAGCCTGCCGAACCACTGCGGCTCAAGAATCCACCACTCCTGAATGAAGTGTCTGGTGCTGGGAGTCTGGTGCAACGCACAGGTCCTGGCGGTACTCCTGGTGAGAGCAGTAGTGGACCTGGTGAGACGTAGGAAGGGCCCGGACAGGAGGCACAGAGCCTAGTCCCTCCACATACCAGAATTGTACCTCTCAGTCCCGGCATAGTAGTTCCGGATTGGTCCCAACGGATTGTGCGGCCCTGTCTTTCCCTAGTGGTCTGATTGAGGGTAGCTACTGGGACGTAAGTCGGGACTTGATCACCCCGGCTGGGTCACCCGAGTGAGGGGTATGATGTTCGAGAGACCCGAAACCCCGATGACCTTGGGATACATCACTGAGGATACGTCCCAGTTGCATCCAGGTGATGTTATTTTCGTTCTTAGTGGATCAAGGTTCAGGCGTTGAAAGTTGGGGTACCATTAACAACCTACCATTAGTTTTGCACGAAAAACACGTGATGTGCCCGAATGTGATGATCTCATCACATTTGTGATGACAGCTATGGCCGTTTTTAGCCCAAGGAGTGTTTTTCATGCAAAACGAATGCTTGCAATGGATCCCGCCGTAGTCTGAAGACCCACCTTTTCAGACTCCATCATGGCCCATAGCACTTATCCTACCCCCTTAGATAGCACTTTTTAGACTTAGATAGCATTTGAAACAGACTTATAGCATGTCATGTAGACAGCACAATAATTGCATTGTATATAGTCATAGCACATCATAGTAGCCTACATATGTATAGCATAGTATAGTATATATGTATAGTTAATATGTATAGTGTCATTATATAGATCTGTTCTAGTTACGTTCTTAGTTTACGCATGTTTCTTGATAAATGCATTTTATATATGTGATGTATTCCCATACTTTTGTTCCTGCCTAATGTAAATCGCTCTGGATTAAGAGCGTCTGCTAAATGCCTAAATTGTAAATTGATCCAGAATCATGAAACCCCCCTAATTTGACATGTCATATGCTACTAAAAGCATTTGAAATGTTTTGCCTTATATAGGTTAATGGTACCCCAACTTTCAATGCCTGTATTTACCTTGATCCACTAATAATATAATTCACAACTTTTAATATGTTACTTGATTGACCCTAAGGATTTAAAAAAAATTGATTACTATTGCAATTTATTTTAGGTCAAACCTTAGATTGACTGGCCTAATAGTGGAGCTGGAGCAGTGGAGCAAGGCAGCTGGCCAATGTGGGCGGTGATTATATTATTCTGCCAATATTTGATCTGTCAATCACCGGTATTTACCGGCTACCGGCTAACCCTGGTGTGTAGATCTGCTATTTCCACGATTGAACTCTTTCTTTAATGAAAAGGAACGGTTTTGTTGAGTTTCCACCAGAGAGTGACAACATATTACTATAATTTACTATATTGTCGAAGGACTAAGTATGTGTCAAGCCTTTTCCCATCTGCCAGACCAAATAATAGCTCTGTGTCTCTGAACAAAAAGTTTAAACACCTCTCTCACTCTTATGATGGTGATGGGTCATTCATGGGTCACTCATGAAAATTACCTAGGTGACCAGCTCATGCCTGACAGGAGCAAGCCACTTATCAGAGCTGGTCTCAGATAATGACATGACAATGATTTGAGCTGGTTAATCATAAGCAAACCTGAAATAATGGTGTGTTCTATTCAAATTGCCAATAGTAGCCTGTGTAGAGACTTATCTGTAGCCAGCCGCTGAATTGTGTGCCTAAAGAAGTGTGCTGTACTCCCCAGAGGCAGGCCTGCTGCTTTTGCATATTTAGTTTGAATATTTTCCAACTAGATATTTGCTTGTCGTTTTGCTACAGTCTACACTTTGACTACAAAGGTTGGCTCACTCTGCAGTATGCGTGGGGTTAGCATCGATAAGTAAAACTAGTACAAAAATATAGTATAAAAATAAGTAGCCGTTATATCACACCGATATACAGTATTGGTTTGGCTTTGGACGACCCACATCAACACGTTCTTCAGTTTAAAACATGCAATCCGTGTTGAATGACATGGTTTTTGAGACAAAGTATAATTAAACTTACTTTTTACTTTAGTTCCGAGTAGTTGAACATATCAAGTGACATTGTTGGTGATCAACCTGAAGGTAATAGTTCCGAACAGCACAATAATATAATAGAATATAATATAGTAAGTTTATTTATTTCCCAACCAGCTACTGTTCCAGTTCAAGTTGAATGGTTGCCAAACTATTCTTCCTTGTGCAGCATAAATGTATATTATATACATCTTCAGTCATTAAATTATTCATCCACATTTGTTTCTGTATTTACTACGTGAGGTTCAATTAGAATTTTGAAGCCGGACTAGGGATGTTAATAATCTATGAATCATCGTTAAGAAAGTAATCAATTAAACTCAACAGTTAATAATTAATCGAAGATTCTGCAGTGCTATCTTTAGGCGGTTTTCTGTGCTGTCTGCCATGCACACTGCCGAGGAACGCACATGTGGGCCGTTACATGTGGCCCTACAGACAAGACAGTGCACTTTTAATTTAATTTTATTCCTCATACAAAGATGCCAATGCCTGGCCCTGTATCGCAAATGGTGTAGATATTATGTTAGACATTATTGAGTGAAATTAAGATTCTCCGATTTTTCTTAAACGGCGCTTACCAACCAGTTAATCGATCGATAAGGTTATCAAAACGTATCAATTATCAATTAATTACTTAATCGATAATTGCTATCTCTAAGCCGGACCCACCTGTATTTTTAGGAGCCTCTCCATACATAGGGCCAGGGGGTGGGCCCCCCTGCCAGCCAAACTGTGGTTGTCCAGGTTGTCCAGGATATCCCTGATATGGGCCCCCAGGGCCAGGATAGGGGCCTCCGGGGCCAGGGTAGGGTCCTCCAGGGCCCATAGGACCAGCCTGGTAGTTTGGGTAGGCTGGGTTTGGCTGTTCCATGTTCACAGGGTAGCCTTGAGGCGGGGGTCCCGGCGCGGGGTACCCCTGCGGTGGGTAACCTGGGGCAGTGGGCCCTGGGCCCGGATACGGAGGGGGCTGCTCAAAGTTCATCAGTCGACTGGAAGATAGTGGAGAGGGAAAATCTCAATATGTTATGAATCAATGTAAGAACATTCATGTTAGAAATCAAAGCAATACAACTTATTTTGTGTACTTAATTTTATACACGGTCAGTCAAATATTTATAAAATAAAGAAATGAAAAATGTATTAAAAAACACGGGCACGCACGGAGCGGTCAGCGTGAGGTCGGGGGAAAAAACGAGGGCAAGATATGGGCGACGGTAACCGTTACTCCGGGTATTAATTATTTAATCCATCCGCCAGTGCCAGTGTTAACATTTATAACATCTAAATTAAAACTAGAGATGTCCCGATACTGTATCGGTATCGAGAAAAGTATCGGATCAGCCCTTATTTGTCATAGCGGGTCATATTGGTATCGGTGAATATGTATGCCAGTCTAACCACTGATCCGACACAGGGGTAAAGGGTTGACACTATGACAGGTAAATAAAATGTTGCTCAAACCGCAAGTGCACATTTGAGTGAGGAGTCTGCTATAAACACAACACTAGCTAGATAGCTATAAACACAACATGAGATCACGATACTGGTATCGGTATTCGGTATCGGCTAACACAGAAATTGAGGTATCGGGATCGGATCGGAAGCGAAAAAAGTGTATCGGGACATCCCTAATTAAAACATTTCAAAAACACACCATGAAGTGAAGCAGATAACAATATTTTGAGAGAATACTTAAAATGGTGATACAAACGGGGAATTTGGTACGAATCATCTCTTTTTTTAGAGATCTCTTCAATTTAGGAAACCAATTAGTTACCATTTAATTTATAACCATCAAAATAAAAACATTTCAAAAACACGCCATACAACTGTGCTCACAGGAAAACTCCCTGGCTAATAAGACGAATATGCCTTAATTAATACAATTATAAAAACATGTCATGTTAATTAAAACACATTTTGTGCCCAAAATTAGGTTAGCAGAATCAGTGTCTTCTTTTAAAACGCTTTTAAAAACACATCTATATGCCAAGTGTTTTTATTAATATTGTTTTTAATTGTTTTATTGACCCGTTATTTTCTTCATATTTTATTGTTTCTGATGTCTTGATGTTTTGTTGTTTTTATGATTCCTGTTTTATAACCTGTCTGTAAAGCACTTTGTAACTATATGTTTGGAAAGGTGCTATACAAATACAATTCATTCATTCATTCAAAACGTCTGTGGACATCCTGGGTATTACCGCACGTGCATAGCCCAAGACGTCTGTGGACGTCTTTGAAAAAATAAATAAAAAAACATTTTTTATTTTATTTTTATTAAAAAAGAAATCAGAAAAATCAAAACACTTTTATTTCTTTTAACACGTGGTGCCAAAGTTTGTGTTTTCGCCATTGAGAATGGATTTGGCGTTTAAATTAAATAACTCAGAAACTATAAAACATTTCAAAGTAAAAAGTTCCAGCATGTGTCTCCACAGTCAGCTGAATTATAAAAAATGTGAATGGATTTTCTAGGTGAAAGTGATTTTGGGCAGTTTTGCGTGGGCTCTCAATGTTTAAGAATGTCTTAAACCTCCTTTTTGGTCTTCCTCTTACCTAGCAGCTATATCTTCAGCATGCTTCTCCCAATGTACCCTTCATCCCTCCTTTTCACATGTCCAAGTGACCATCTCAACCTCACCTCTCTTGCTTTATCCCCAAACCTAACCTGGGTTGATTCTCTATTTTAGTCATTTTTTCTGATAATGTTCTTCCTTGTCACTCCTATAGCATCTCAATTCTGCCACCTCCAGCTGTGCCTCCTTTTCATCAGTGCCAACATTTCCAAGCTGTACAGCATGGCTGGTCTCACTACCATCTTCCCTCTCACTGGTACACTTCTGTCACATAACTCCTGACACATACATTCCATATTTTCAACACACTGGCTTCGTTTGCAGAACATTTCCATCTCTATCCTCACCTTAACCTGTTGCACTACTGTCTAGCCAATCGGTACAAATCCTTTTCTCTCTTACCACTTCTCTCTTCGCCTCATCTCCTTTTACTCCTGCTTATTTCCTTCATGACTCCGTCTCATTTTACTCCTGCTTACTTCATTCATGCTGCCTTTCTTATCTCCTCCCTGAACTCCACACAGCATTGTTCTTTCTTCATCTTCCACCATTTGATTTTTTTCTCTGTCAACACAACTAACATCAAACCATGGTGCCAGGTGAGTTCAAGGTGCCCGGGTTCAAACCCATGACCTTGTCGTCCAAAGGCGAGATCTCTACCACCAGAGCTACCCAGGCACAGATCTCTACCACCTGAGCTACCCAGGCACAGATCTCTACCACCTGAGCTACCCAGGCACAGATCTCTACCACCTGAGCTACCCAGGCACAGATCTCTACCACCTGAGCTACCCAGGCACAAATACTCATCCCTCTGTCTGACTTTCTCTTCAACTCAACCTGTTGATATACTCTTCCTTTAGGATTATACTACACCCTTTCTCCACTCATCCACCCCTAGAATAGTCTAAAAAACCCTTCCGAAACTCTTGGCATTGCCCATTGACATTAATATTAATTAATAATCTCTTTTAGAAGGGAAACCAGGGCTACAAGATGGCAACATCTATTATACATTCCACAAATTAGTCAGTCAGGATATGTCAGCGTATCTACCCCTATATATATATATATATATATATATATAATAAACAAAATATCTATAATGGTGAATTTCTTCCTATATGACCCAGATTGCCAAATTTCACGCTTGTATCGCAAAATGAACAATAGTTCCTGTTAGCCGCTGTACTACTATGCCAACACGTGGCTGGCCTGGTACTGATGGTGCAGCAAATGAGTATTGATTTAAACAGTTTCAAATATTCAGAATCAATATGCATTGGAAAATGTAGTGACAAGAATGAGAAGTGAGTATACGCAATGATAGATTGGTTGATTATATTTGCCAACTTTAAAAATATAAATAGGGTCGATAGCTCTTATGCACCAGCACCAACAATAAAGTAATAGTGGATTTCTAGGCAATAGACAACACGGAAAAGACGGACAAAACAACTCACTTAAATACACAGTAAAAACTAAAAAACTAAAACAAAAAACATAATGCACTATGGCAAATTAAGGCCACAAAAAGAAGCAGGTATTCCCTAAATTTTACCACTGTCTCCATGACTCCATAACTTTCTAGACAGGCCCAAAGAAAGAACAATATGTTTTCCTTGTAAATCTAAACTGTTTTAACTCTAAAGATGGACTGTATACAGTATGACCACCTGATTTAACAGTGTGCCGATTTTGCCATCTCGACTGACAAGTGGATGATTGCGCAGCTGGTGCATGTTTGTTTGTCAGAGATCAGGGGGGGGCAGGAACGCAGCAGTGTGTGAGGAGGAGGACATCCATGTGTTCATGGATAGATATAGTTTAGCTTATGTTGTGTGAATAGCAAACAAAAGAAGGTTGCTTTCCAGTCCAAGTATTTTTAGACACACGCACACACATTTCCCATTTGGACAACCAGAAAGCAAACTCCATATGTCTCTTGGCATGGTTAATGAAATTGTTTTGATGAGTCTGCCCGGTGAAACCAAGCCCCCAGTAAGGCTATCCAACGTTGAAGCTGACATTACCTACTGGCAAAAAGAGGAACTGCAGCACTTTCATGGAGGTGGACGGACGTTCATGACGTCATGTATGATGTTTGAGGTCCGGGCTTTGAGGTCCAGGCTTAACTTCCGCTCACTCGAGACATTGAGTTATAATTTTACTTCCAGCAGTCTTCCGGGTGCTTCAAAACACCACTGAGCAACTTCCACTGAAATGAATAGCTTGGGGGCGGGGCTAACGCTCCGGTTCGGTCTCTATCCTTTTATTACTCTATGGGTGAAACCTGGACCTATTTTCGCTCGGCTTAGCTTTGACGACCTAGTCATGATTAGCTGCCCCGAGTCTGAACCCATACTCTGAAACACCGCCTAAACCAATAGGAGTGCCTCCTAAGCCCTGAAAGGCTGCAACGTGGAAGTGTTAACCCAGAGCCAGACTCTGCAACACCGCAGTAATTGTACAAGTGGAGCGCCTCACAACAGCAGCTAATGTTATGAGCTAACTGGAGCTATATAGAGACTATATAGAGTTACGTTGTGATGGAATCGTACCAATTTGTAGCCCCACCTGTGGAAGTGATAGTGTGTTAGCCACAAGCGTCATCAGTCATCCGCCACTGGAGTAGTGTGTTGTTTACGTGCTGAAACACATGGCCCCCTCTTTGTTTTGGCAAAAATGTCCCCCGTCTCTACCAAAACAAACAGTGAAAACACCAAAATACAGCGACAGATTGTGTTTCTGCAGGTAGACGCCACCACACTACTGATAATAACTGCAGAGGGAAATTATGGATAAAACATGTTTTGTTAAGTTACATACATTCAATGCCTTTAAAAAATATTGTTCTAATTTTAAGCATGCATGCATGCGCGCGCACGCACGCACGCACGCACGCACACACGCATGCACGCGCACACACGTACGCACATGCACGCAAACTCATAGTCATAAATAACCATTTTTGAAGGGAAATCTGCAGATTTGGGAAAGACTTTCCTCTCGGAAACCAGAGGAGGCCATGGGGTTGGTGACAAAAGTGTTATTATTCCATTTATATTATTCCATATATAAATGCAACTGCATCTGAATTAAACAAAAGGATTTATCTGAACACTGTTCTCTTGGATTACTTGTGCATGTTGTAGTCTATTGTTCCAGCTCTAGCTGATCACCCTGGCCTGTGCAACGTCCGCCTAGACAGATCACATGTCTCGGAAAAACACTTAGGCAGCCTGACTAAGACATTTCAATACAGGAAAATTCCTGGTTCTACTATGGCTTCCAAAACATATACTACACCACCACTGGGTGAGCAGCCATGACTTTAACATCGCCTGGCGGATCTCGAAGGGCTATTTTGACGGTCGCAGAGCATTTTGGAAACCATTAAGACAAAGACATTCTTATTGTCTGTCGTCACATCACACAGGTTTGCTGGTTTCACGTCAGTGTTGATTTTGACGTCAACTTTAGATTTTAGTTTTAGTCACATTTTGGTTAGTATAGTTTTAGTCGACTAAATATCATAAGATTTTAGTTGACTAAATCTACAATTGATTTAGTCGACCAAAATGTATTTTGACGGGCCTTGTTGCCATCACAATGACTGATTTTACACGTGCTGAAAATAGCAGATCTAGTGTAAAATGACTTATACTGGATCTCTTGTCCACTAGTCCCTTCCTAACTTTTTAGTCTAGTTTTTATTTGTTTTGACGAAATTGCCAAAATATTTAGTCTTAGTCATCATGGCTTAGTTTTCATTTAGTTACTATTTAGTTTTCATCAGTGAAAAGTCAAAAGAACATTTTTTGTCATAGTATTAGTCGATGAAATCAACACTGCTTCACGTCATATCAGGGAGCAGCACAGTGGGAAGATAACACAGGAACAGGACTGGCTGGCAGTATATCCATGGTCCAGGTGTGTTCCCATTTCAAGGGTAGGCATAAAGCAAGGGATAATTGACGGCCAGCCAGTCATTGTTCAGGAATAAAACTCGACAGGATGATTAGACACCGACGCGTAGCAGAGGTGCCATAATCACCCTAAAGGGTTTTATTTCTCAACAATGACGGGCTGGCCGTCAATTATCCCACTTATTACACGCCCCTACTTAAAAAATACTGTATTGTGCCGAATATAAGACGACTCTGATTATAAGAAGACTCATTTGTGGAAAAAGAACATTGAATGTCAAATAGTCTAGTCCCCGATTATAATACGACCCCCATTTTTTAGCACAATTCAGCACAATAGGGGTAAATTCATTAATTGACCCAAAACAAAATAAGTATTTCCTTGCTTACGGTAATGAAAGTATTCCATAAGTGTTTCGTCGGGCGGACGGACGGCTCACTCGCCTCATAAAACGAGGTAGTGTTCAAATTAACGGTTACTGCATTGTCTATTACTCGCTTCAAATGTTTTCAAAAACATAAAATCAAGCAGTGCAGCAGGTGCTCAGAGTCTTTGAACTCTGTTATTGGTCTGTTATCCAGAAATAACACACCGCTGACTTCAGAGATTGACCAATCAGAATCAATCCAATCCAAATTTATTTATATAGAGTCCCACTCCCACCCCCGACGAGTATTTAAAAATAATTTATTTAAAGACGTTTACGGTGCGGACAAAGCCAACTCGGCTCGTGACAAATCATGACAATAAACACAATGTTTTGGGCCGATTAGAAAGAAGACATTTGTTTTTCTTCTTACTAATTATTTGATCCACCCAAAACATTGTGTTTATTGTTATGATTTGATTTGTGGAAAATTAACGGGGAATTCTCTTCCGGGCCTCTCGTCGTCATGAAAGGGGGCGGGACTGCAACGCTCTATAGTACATTTCATAAACACAAGGTTTCCTAAGTGCAGCACAAAATAACAGATAAAAACAGGAAAAGTAATAAGATACATTATACAGAATCAAGCATTCAACTAAGCAATAATGGGTAATTAATGTGCCACTGGCCAAACCACTGTAACGATTACAAGAACGGTCAGCCCCCTGTTGTCTCGCCGGTGTCGTCCAGTGGGAGCAATTACTAATTATACCCTCGGCATAATTAAGGGAGAGAGACCAGGCATTGTCCTTGCGTTTAACTAGAATTTATTGAAGGACAAACATGCATGACAAATTATGACTTTAGTATGCTACATTCTGAAAGTATCTCTGACAAGAAGCATCTCTAACCAGAAACCTCTCAGACCTGAAGTCGGCTACCTCCTAAAAAGAAGAAGCAGCCAAGTCCGGAGGAAACATGACAATTTATATACATGGACAAGTGCACGCACATGCACTAAAATGCATGTGGTGTGTGTGTGTGTGTGTGTGTGTGTGTGTGTGTGTGTGTGTGTGTGTGTGTTAACAATACGTAACCAAGGACGTAACTAAGGAAGGACGGTCTCAAGATAATAGAATATATTACGGTGGTAGTCACATCCATTGATAAACATTCCATGGGAACCACATGACCTGTATGACCTCAGGCCTGCAGAACTGTGGGTGGCATATACCATATGTATTACCTTGTGTTCAGCCATACTTAACTTTATACTTATACTTAACATTATGCTGTGGGTGTAATACATCTGTGTGCAGTAAGAATGTGTATTTGTGACATGGTATAAAGACATGTTGCTTATACATCACATCAGAGCAGGCCTATTTGTCTCAACAGGGGGAAGGAGAAAAGGGGTGCCTCATAGCCTTGCTCAGGCTGTCTGGAGTTCTACATAATGCACTTAATATTATGTGTATATGGGGTAACAATATACTACACCCCAAACCTACTCGGCCCTGGTTAAATCAGACTAGTTCCCAACTTAAGTCTGTTATTCTTACCAAGCCGGCCGAGTGTTCTGAGACTTTCAGCTGGCTGTTGGCGAGCGTTCCACTGAAAAAATAAATGGGGCCGACTAGGTTTTGGTGCCAACCGTTCTATACTGTAACCACTGGCCCAGGAACATTCATCAAGAATTCACCACTGTAATAATAATATTAATAATAATAAATATATAACTACAGGGGTTGGACTCAAAAGTGTGCTTGTGTACTTTAGTGCACAAGTGAGTGCTCCCCTCACGTCTGCCGGTTTATACTTGTACTGATACTGATGTTGACCTTTGGTAGAACACTGGCCAGTATACAGTGTAGCTACCCAAGAAGGTTGCCTGCCCCCAGGCGTTGACACTAAGGGTTGCCCACCTGCCCCTGGCAACTAGCAAGTAAATAAACCTTTCGGGCAGGTTGAGTTTGCTTTCAGGTTGCCCAATCGGGCACGTGCTTGTTTGAGAGGGGATGCAACCGCCAATAAACACAACACAAGATGTCTGTCTAAACACCTGAACGTTGCCAGATCACTCTGTCATCTGGTCTGTGGAATGTAAAATAAGAGCACTGTTTACCTATGGGCTGTTTTCACTGTTGCTACTACTGCTATATAGTCATATGGCATAAAAAGAGACATTTTTATCGCACAGCCCCAGAAAATAAAAAAGGAAGTGCTAAATTGAATGGTAATTACACATATTACACTATCATTTTATAATGGACAATTTACTTTTCGGTTAAGTGGGCATGGCCTGCCCAGGCGGTGGCGTAACCGTCTGGGCACCCGACTGGTAATCCAGTCGCAGTGTGCCGCGGGTTCGACTCCCGAGCCCGACACGGCCTTTACTGCATGTCTTCCCCCATCTCGCTCCCGTTTCCTGTCAGCCTACTGTCTGTCCCTTCAAAAACCAATAAAAGGCGTAAGCCGCAAAAAAATATCTTAAAAAAAAAAAAAAGTGGGCATGGCCTTTGGGCAAGTAGAACATTTACTTAGAACTTTACTTAGTGTCAAGCCCTGCTGCCCCTGTACATAATGGCATCTACAAATCTATAGGCCTATACTTGTACATTGTGTTAGTTTAGGCAGGCCATAATGTAACGGTAGACAAGCTCTCCCTGAAAGACAGTCAGCTGATGGCTCAGCTGATTTGCACGCCAATGAAATTCATTCTCACAGACAACAAGGTTGGTCTTTTTAATGACTCCCCCCCCATACTACTCACACTTGATCCTGACACTGCATGCGTGCAGTTATCAGTACGCTACCAGCTCCAATTGATTCAGTAGAAGCAGTACTCATAATGATGACACGGTGATAACAACAATACCATTTTATTGTTATCATTGTTGCTGCAGGCTCTGTTCAGTTTGTCTTTATCCCTAAGGGGATTTATTGCATGCATCATGCTATATGATAAATCATTGTACTACCAAACACAAATGTATTGCATTGTTTAAGCTAATAAATGCTAATAAATATTAACTTGGAGGAGAGTCCACCTAACTGAACTATGTTCTGGGGCATTGCTTTTCAAAATATGAAATGCTTTTCTTTCTTTTTTATATATATATATAATTTTTATCCCACGATTTTGTAACCCATTTTTCACCCCTGTGTCAATTATCTAATGTGATCCTGGGCTCTACACACCCTCCGCCAACCCCCATATATGGGGGACATGGGGAGAGCAACAGACTTGAACTCATGCTTCCTTCATGCCTGAGTGTCCAAGTTTCTCCTCCACCTGACAGGGGGGAGTTTCCCTGGTTGGACGTAGCGCATGGAAGGAACACGTTATTCCAACCAGTTCCTTTCCCCTCCATCAGGCGCCCCGGCTGGCCAGGGGGAGGCAGTTTTGAGACCAGGATTACTGGATGTTTTTTGTGAGGGTACCTACCCTAGGGGACACGGGGAGAACATGCAAACTCCACACAGAAAGGCCCTTTCGCCAACCCTGCCCAGCCTCGGGTATGGGCACTGATGACGCGGACACAACCTTCTAGCTGTGAGGCGACAGCACTACCAACTGTGCCACTGTGCCCCCATGAAATGCTTTTCAAATTAAGCCCACATACACATGAGCGTTTCAGAAATAAACTCTGCCTAATATACTTTAACACGGCCTGACAAACCCATATCACATGACCATTCATTAATGTGCATTGATTAGACATGCGCAATGCCGCGATTGCACGTGTGTGTGGAGATTATTAAAATAAAGGATTCATGGTGAACTTCGGTCTCTGTAGAGAGAGGCTTGACTTATGTTTCTTCCAGAAAATGTACACATGATAGGGAGGTGACAAATCGAGGCTTCGCACCATGTTGTGAGCTTGTAGAGTGGCTATTTTCAACACTTATTTAATTAATGGAGTTTTAGATTTTTCGTAGATTTCTTCATATAATCACTTTAAAGAAAACGTTGAATTTAGTTTTTAATTCATGAAAATGTTTGCTTTTTTGGGAAAGTTTTTTGAAAATGTTTTGAAATAGTAATAAATAAAAATAATTCATTTCATTGATTAAAAAGGGAACATTCCCTGACGGTGACGGAGACCCCACGATGACGCGCCCGGTGGAGTCCCGGTGTTACGCCGGGGCTCCACCGGGCGCGTCACCGTCGCGTCTTGCGTCTCCGACATTCAAATGTAATATTTCCTCTCCTGAATATTATTATTCCCTTCCATGAGCACCGGTGTTGAGGGATAACAGTAGTGCTCCTATAATGTCTTCCTTCTAAATTGTTGTCTGAAATTGTTGTCTAAATTGTTGTCTGAACTATAATTGTAAAAAAGAAAAAATCACACTCGCCATACATCGTCATACATCATAGCGCCCCTCAAAAATGGTGGCAGCTCCTAAGACGCAATAAAATCAAAAGTATGGATTGTAACTTTAAGAGTAACAGGGCCTTGAATACACAACCTCAGTCTGCACTCTGCTGACTCAATACCAATTTCCTACAGACCCATTAGGTAGTGTATTCCTCTGGGTATTGACATGACGGCACAAAAGCACCAAGGTGACGCAACATCTGCCTATGTGGCAACACAACATATGGCCTGCTCTATACAGTCACGACTCGTAATCCCCGTACAATCATGTCTTATGTAGCACATGACACCGATCCATATGGCCGATCGTCACAAATCCTAATCCGATACGTCTGCATAATCATGTCTTAAAGCACCACACCCCAGATCAACTGCCACCATTATGGCATTGCTCCTTGATTAAGGCACAATGAGACCATGTAGTGTAGGAGCTTCACAAAGCCAGCAGGAGGCGGCGGCATCAGGCTGCAATACTGTTTGACCAAGTGAACCGAGACAAAGGAACCCTCTGAGAAAGACAGACTGAGCCAAAAGGTGTAACTGTACACTGGCTCCTTACTTATTCAAAGATAAGAGAGTACAAAACACGCGTCACGTTAATCACGAGCCCAGTTTCATATCTGTGTGTGGCGTAATTGTCCGAGCTCATAATCACCATGTAGATAGAAGGGTGAAAGTCATGATTAATACATTGCACAGATTTACTTCTGATTTCCCGAACAAGCAATATTATTTTGGGCATGTCATTATATAGAGGGTATGCGCGTGACATCATCATCATATCCAAACGTTATGTGGGAAAGCCTACCGAATGGCAAAAAACGACTTTGTCCTCGACAGCCCATACATCGAAACAGAAAAGTCCTACCTGATTGCATTAAATGATGTTAAACTCACTTTGCCACTCACTTTATGCATGCGCATACCTTCTATACAGTGAGTGAATATTTTTAAAAAGAAAGACATTTTCATCCATAAGGGGCGCCGCAAACACGGAATTTTAAAACGTTTATTGCAAAAACATGCTATTTGGGGGGCAAATCCACTATCTTTGCGATAGCGTAGCCTACGAGACAGCACAATTCCCTCCCAATCAGTAATGTGATCTATTACATCGCATTACCCACACTGTACATCATTTGGTGTTCATATATTCAGAACGGGTAAGGTCTAGTGTGTCATAATAATGCAACTCACTGTGTCTGTGATCTGTTCTCCATTTTCTTTTACATTGAATTTATTTCAACGTTTTGGAAATGTCTGAACTCTGAAATTCTCATGGCATACCCAAAATATGGACACCAGGTTGAAAGTGGTGAACCCACATCACATTGCCCACGTGGAAATATCACACGAAAATGAAAAGGTGTTGCAACGGTCAACTTTTCAAGACTCCTCATTTGGCCCATTTATCTATATGTACACTGTAAACATCTAAAAAGCAGTCTAACGCCTGCCCAACCTCCACAATCAGTGGAAATATGGTGTTGACATCCTTATTACATGATTTGGGTTCAACTCAATACTGTGCCAATGTGGCAGACAAGGCATTAGTTAACCATTATATTAAAGGTTTGCACTTTATCCAGGTCAGAATATCAACGCAATAAAGTGCAATGACTGGCAGGAAACAAATCTCAGTGGTCAATTTCCACTGAGATCCTCTCTGTTTCCTCTCATACTTTTTGATAGCTCTAGTTTGGTTATAAGGGTGTGTTATCTTACAGCCAATGAAGCCCTATGTTTATTTTAACTTAAAAGCTAGTGCAGGTCAAATAGGCCAAATGAGGAAGTACAAAGCTATTATCTCTGGAGTATCACAACACATGGTGTGACTTGACTTCCTCCTCTTTGTACATTTTAGCCATAGGGGCATTCCACTCATTTTCAACATTTTAGCATGTCATTAATATACCTTAGAGCTGTTGTGTGGAAATAATGAAAAAGTCCCCCCATGCTGTGTTTCCTAGAACTGGAGGTCTGAAAAAAATCATTAACATGGTGAAACACATCTTGATGATGTCATCAAGATGTGTTTCACCATGTTAATACTTTTTTTCATACTTTTCATACTAGGAAACACAGCATGGGGGTACTTTTTTATTATTTCCACACAACAGCTCTAAGGTATGTTAATGACATGGTAAAATGTTGAAAATGAGTGGAATGCCCCTTTAAAAGGGACATTTCACCGCTGGAAGAAACTGCAGTCACTCAATGTTAATAGTATTTGTAGTAGTTAACAGTAGCACAATTTGTAAAAGGGGTGAAGTGGCCCTTTTAACCCTGGGAAGACATTTGGTGTATATGTCTCAGGCCTATACACGGAGACATATACACCAAATGTCTTCACTGGAAATTGTGTATCTAATAAGCTGTGGTAACATGACATTGTGAGCTTGCTTGTAGATTGGCTATTTTCACCCAATGTTCCCCCCAAGGGTCAACAACCACACTAATAATAATGTGGTTAGATAAAAGTCTTGACACATGGATTCAGACAGAGGTTTCACACACAAACACACCCACACTTACTCACATATCGGCTCTCTCACTCAGAAGTCAGAAGGTATACATTGCTGATACTCTTACACTTGAAAAGAGCAGTAAGAATTCTCAAATGTCAGCCTCTCTTCTCTGTTAAAAAGCCAGGCTGACTGTCTGATTTTAGCACCAGCTCATCTGGGTCAGCTGTAGGTTGGATTACAGTAGAGGAAGACTTTTTAAACCACACCGTTTAAAAAGAATTATGATGATGATCTATGTTTGCGTTTCATTACCTAATTGTACTTCAAGAACCAAAAGACTGCAGCAATTGTGTGTGTGTGTGTGTGTGTGTGTGTGTGTGTGTGTGTGTGTGTGTGTGTGTGTGTGTGTGTGTGTGTGTGTCTTGGCAGCGGCCCCACAGGAGACTGAATTATCAGTCAAATACGAGACAAACCGATCCAGGGCTGTTTCAGCTGTCAATCTGGTTGTTGACTTCTACACAGCGAGAAAGCTACGTTTTATTAGCTTCTTTCTTTTATAAAATGACCTTTTATTTTTAACTGCACTTTTAGTGTTGGAGTTGGGTATCCCCAAGGCCTGGGGAACAAACTTGGTAATATGAGATCTCTTTTATGTTCCTATCTGATTGCCTTTGTATGACCTAGACTCGTCTAAGTCCTAGAGTAGACAATGCAACACAGTCTATCTATGTCGTACAAATTAATGATTCGATTTACAATAACATTACCAACATCCATGATCCGACAAATACAGTATTGCATTTCTGTTAAAATGGAAATGAGATTACATTTTGTTGGCTTTGGCTATAGCTACAGTATAGGCCTACACAAAGGTAAAAAGGCTGAAACAAACATTGATTCTGTCTGATGGGCATCACAGTAAACTACTGCGTGTGTGTGTGTGTGTGTGTGTGTGTGTGTGTGTGTGTGTGTGTGTGTGTGTGTGTGTGTGTGTGTTGCTTTGTCCTGTAATTCATCTAGGCTACTCACTTATACTCACTTATTAAAACACACACACACACACACACACACAGTGCAGTGAATGACTATGGCAAAATGCTAAAGATCACAGGGTGCCAGCCTGCCAGGTCCATCACGACATTTTTAAGCAAATGTTTCTCCTCACCAGTCACCAGCTGCCAGCATAAAGCAGAATTTTCATTTTCAACCAAAACGAACTCATTATTTAGCAACGTAGTAGTAGCGTTAAGTAGTACTATTCCAATTAGTATTACGGTTAGGTTTATCATTCATCACTATAATCTGCCATCATGTTATCACAAACCAAATACAAGACGCACCTGCAGCCAGGCAGGCCACAGCCCGATCGGGTTGCCAAGCAGCAAGTTGACCATGTTTTATATTCTTACAGTTACCGTACAGAATTAACAGTTCCACCGCCTGGCTTACCTTTAAATGCAGCGTTGGCAAATTCCCTGGTTTCTCTTCTCGCACAGATCTGATCAAGGTTTACTGTTGATTTTCTTGTGTGTGTATTTTTTTTTTACCGCATTGAAGGACCCTGCTCGTCTCTGCTAAAAGACCAGTGCGTATCTGCTCTGTTGTGTGTGGTCCGTGACGTCATCCTAACGGCATCATCACAGGGTCCGCTTGTGGGAAAAGGTCCAGTTTAGATTCCATTGCCTGGAAAGACGGCCGGGCGGCGGGCGCGCTGTTATTGGCTAGTTGGTGGTGGTTGTCGGGGGAACGGTTGGTTTCATATAGTTTTTATTAATTTATTTTAAGCATTTTTTTATTATTGTTTATTATGGTCTTAATCTGTATCATTATAATATTTGGTCTAAGTTTACTTATTTTGGATTACATGAGGACTACTACACACACTGGAAATAATGTTTTATAATAATTTACTTGTTGGTGTGTTGGTGCTGATATTTATGTTCCATATTGCGTGTATTGTTTAATTATACCTGATTAAAACTAATCAATCAATCGATCAATCAATCAACCATCTCAACCAGTGGTCCGGACCGGGGACCACCAGTGGTCCGGGGACCACCAGTGGTCTTTGAGGGGGTTCCAGGTGGTCCCCAGCTAAATGATGGAGAGTTGATATTACCAAATTGACATAGACATTTATCCAGACATTTATCCATTTATAGATCTTTATCTATAAATGGACCCAAATGGGTCCATTTGGTTAGGGTTAATTAGTTAAATTATTGTTAAACATCTGCATTACTTAAAAAAATTTTTTTACAAGAAGTCAACACAATTAGAGAATGTAGAATTATTTTATTTTGATGAACGTTTGCCTGTTATCTCTCCTATGGTGCCAGCATGGTAATGTGAACATATTCTTTAGTTTTGAGTCTGAGAGGCTAAATGTCATCAAATGGTGGTCCGTGGCAGCTGTGGATCATGCAGAATTAAATGGCCTAAAACGGTTGAAAACCAATGGTTTTACCAACAGCCAATTACAGCGAGGTGGCCCCTCTGGGTCATGGGATCCAATCTAGATGGCAATGGTCCTTTATGGTCATTCGAAACCGAAACGCGGTTGGCTGTAGAAATATCGGGAAATTGGGAATACCCAATCATGCAAATAGACATTTTGTCTGGGGTTGGTAAATGCGATAGTACAGATACATACAAACGAAACCATATACAGTAGAGGCATATATTTGCGTAGAAGACGAGCAGTAAATCATAAATGGATGAGTGACTCATGTTAATCGTTAACTAATTGGTATTTATGGTATTTTCCATTCAAAACCTAGCCTTTGGGTTAAAATTAAGCGAAATAACTTGTGACTATCTCTTGTTGTCACCATTGTCTTTATTGAAAAAAGAAAATGATTGCAACGATAACTGGGGGGAAGGGAGGAAAAACAGGAATGCCTAACTGTTTTTACTTGTCAAACTTTCTACTAATAAAAACATATATTTTTTTTTAAATGTGAAAAATCCGCCCCTTCCACATTAACATACAATTATCTCTGTGAATTCCCTTCCCTTTTGAAAATTAATTAATACAGTCAGAAGCTGCTTCTATACTGACTATACTGCTAGCTAGCACTTCTATACTCATGTTTCCACTCGGTCTTTACCGTTTTCTTCCAGCAGATGTCACCCTATCTCCACTCTATTTTGTTTGACACTGCTGTTGGTTTGTGCAATATTATTATGCTGTTTTAAAGTCATCATAGCCTATGTTATTCAATATTATTAGTATTATTCAAATATATTAGTTTCCACTACTGCTCGTAGCTTTCTAGGAACGCTGCGAGCAGTAGTGGAAACTAATATCTATGTATCTATAAATGCACGTCTGTCACGACAAAACTGTTGCAACAAAAGAAGGTTAGCCGATGGAATACAACCACCCTAAGGACTATAGGCCTACTATCTGTACCAAGTAGACCTAGGCTACTGCACATGTAAACAGAGCTGCTAGTGCTACCTGTATAGGCCTACCATTTAAATAGTCTGGAGAATTTGCTGCTAAAAGTGACTGCAAACAATGCTGCTATTTATAACATGTATAACGAAATGATGATGCAATGTGACAGCTCTGTTTACTTAATGTTGTAACCCCCTCCAACTGTATATACTATCCCCATTTTCAACTTTTTTATTGTATTTTGACACTTGCTTTGGCAATGTAAACTTGTGTTTTTAATGCCAATAAAGCTCAATTAAATTGAATTGAATGTCTGTCTGTCTGTCTGTCTGTCTGTCTGTCTGTCTGTCTGTCTGTCTGTGTCTGTCTGTCTGTCTGTAACGCACGTAACTCGAGAACCGTTCACCCCAACGAATTCAAATTCAACACACATGCTCCACACCCCCACAGGGAGTGTAGTGCGTACTATAGTGCCGGTGTCGTGTCGGTCAGACCCACGGTTGTCCAGTACCACTACAAAAGGCCTCTGCCCGGGCTCTGGACAGGGCCCCTGCCCAGTGTCCATATATGGAGCTGGCCTGTTCTGACATCACATCACTCCATATTTGGACATGCCTGACACAGAACTCCATATATAGGAATAAAGTGACACAGAGAGAAAGATACAGAAATCTCCATATATGGGCAAAAAAGGGACACAGACAGATGCGTGGAACGGGTACTCTGACAACGGGTATTGCATAGCCGGGTGGGGCATGGATTTCCAACTTCCATCGTTACCGACTTGGTGCTCTACAGCCAGGCACCGGTCTAGTATTAAATAATAGGATTAGGATATGCCTTTGCCTTATAAGACATCATGTAACTCATATGTCTATTTATTCCAGGTGTACTATTATTTCCACTCCAAATGCAACTGAAGTATCAAGTAGGCCAAGTGTTTTATTCAGGTAAATAAATTGCCAGCTGTGAAGTAGTTCTATCACAAGCTTTGAGTCACACACCTTCTCCTTGCGAGGTCAATTCTGCTTGGCTTGCTGTTGCAGAAAGTTCTCCAATCCACATGCATGTAGGCCTATATACAATTCTTGAGACTTCTGTGTACTTTTATAGATGGACAGAACTATCCCTCCGATGTCGTTGTCGTCCCCCCGACCACACACACACACACACACACACACACACACACACACACACACACACACACACACACACACACACACACACACACACACACACACACACACACACACACACACACACACACACGGCACATTCTAGTATTGTTTGTTCTGTTCGCTGTGTACATGTTTTGAGTGTAGCCTATTTCATATCATTGTTATGCACATGATCCGATCGTCAGGTGCATGTTTCTTTATCAGGCCATGCAGTTTATTACCACATTTCTAGTCTGCTGTATCACAATCAGAGTTGGAAATGATTAGCCTATACTAGGATTTTGTTTCATAACGCCTGGACTAGTGTAGCCCACTATTCACCTGTCTCTACTCATTAAAGGCTGGTCTGGCAATTTTAGGATCCAGTCCAAGGTTCTTGTGATCGCCAGTCAGAGCATGGTCAGAGCATGGCTTGCTGGCTATCCCCCGCACAAGGCTCAAGACCAAAGGTGACAGAGCCTTTCCATTTACCTCTGGACTTATGTGACCTATGTGAACAATTTTTTAAAAGCGGCTAAAGGATCACCCTTTTGGACAGCTATTTCCATAGTGTGACGTACGGCATCTCTGTGTCATATCCGTTCTTTTGTGATTTGTTGTTTTCAGTTGTTTGAAGATCCCTTTATATGTTTTATTGATATGCAATATCAACAAAAGTTACAATTTGTAACTACCCTGTCTGTAAAAGGTGCTCTATAAATAAAATGTACTTACTTGCATTGCTTATATTGACCACCAATCTCTCTGGGTGATGCAGACCTAAAATAATAATTTAAAACAAGTATATAATCGATATACTACTATAGTGTTTTTGTTATTTTCGTTGGTGCGCTTATCCACACGTGTTTATGATAGTACTATCACTGATTAGGCCTTGTGTGTGTGTGCACGCATGTTCAAGTTTGTGAGACTGCATTGAGAAATGTCCAGACGCACGCACCAGGGCTGCCCACACTCCGGATTCTGGAAGTCTCCTGAATCCCATCTCCTGCTGTGCCCCTGAATTGTCATTTCTCCTTAATTTCCGTGTGGAACGGTAACTGTGGGAACATCCAGACCCCCAGGAACGCGCCCAGGGGGCCGAGCCGACCACCCTGGGTCCGAAACGGTTGAGAAATGACAGAGTTACCTTGTCGGGGTCCCCAGGGGGTCCCTGTACTGTACTGTACTGTACTGTACTGTACTGTACTGTACTGTACTGTCACACCCGAAATCACATAATGGCTGCAGGCTGCTAAAAACTCAGCTTCCCGTCATGCAGCTGTAGCTGTGCACAGTGTGAAGCTCAACAGCACCAATTTGTCACCTGTTGGTACCCTAAACACGCACGCATAGAAATACACACATTGCTGTTCAATGGAGTGGTTGCTTGAAGGGGGTGTGGCATATAAGGCGTGGCTTGGGGGCACAGCTACCCCAGACCACACCCTTGAAAATCTCCTGAATTCTGACACTCCAATGTTGGCAGCCCTGACACACACACACACACACACACACACACACACACACACACACACACACACACACACACACACGGGATGGGGGATAGGTTTGTGAAGTGAAACACCATCTCAGTCATGCGACATGTGGCAGGTCATAGCCTGTAACGACAGTGTGAATATAGCATACCAGTAGCAGATGACAGCTGTCCTACAGAGGGAATCTAAAAGCATCTCACTGATAGAACAGCACGGAAAACACATACATCTGACTCCACTGAGTTTCATCATCATTCATACAGATCTATCTATCTATAGATAGATATATCTATCAAAATTGATATAAGGTCAATAGGGGGTATGTATCGGCTGGTGTATGTCGGTGTACTCCACCGGGCAATGAGGGACCACTGACCACTGCTGTATTTCAAACCTAGACAGCGGCAGAGAGCTTTAGGACTCCGAGCAGCAGTCGTACCAGCAGTGGTGAGCGCACCTCATGGCGCGCTCTGCTTGCGCACAAGTAGGCCATGCGCAAGTTGGCAGCTCGACAGAGTGCATTTTTTTTTTTAAATGTTATTTGTGGCTTTCGCCTTTATTTTATATTTTTTATGGAGGGACAGACAGTAGGCTGACAGGAAATGGGGGAGAGAGATGGGGGGAAGACATGCCGTCGCGGCACACTGCCAGACTGGATTGCCAGCCAAGGTGCCTGGACCACTGAGCCATGGCCCAGGCCGACAGAGTGCATTTCTAGTTCAGATCTGGAGTTGTAGGTGAATTCACTGCCCGATGGCTGATAGAATAGAACTGAGACCAGGACCAGAGCCTCAGCATTAAGCATGAGTGAGACTGCGGCTGCTGCAAGCAGATGATTTGAAATTGTCCTTTTCGCGCCCCCAGTCGAGTCCCGTTCATGACGACCGTTGCTGCATGGCTCTCCCCTTCTCTCTCTCCCTCTTTCCTGTCTGTCTTCACTGCAACTATAAATAAAGGCACAAAAGCCCAAAACAAATCTTTAAAAAAATACAAATAATATGTCCTTTGACCATTTACATATAGGCCTACATAACAAACATTATGCAACAAGTAGCAATGAATGACATACAATCCATTGCGTCAGACCAACTCAAATACAGCATGTGCAAGTTCATAAAAGTTCACATACTTTAAAATAAAATAAAATAAAATAAAAACAAATCTTTTTTTTCTTTACATCTGTTATTGTCTCCACCAGGCCGAAGGCATGGGGAGAGAGTATGTTTTGCACTCCGTCCGTGTGTGTGTGTGTGTGTGTGTGTGTGTGTGTATGTGTGTGTGTGTGTGTCCGTCCGTCCTTCCGTCCGTCTGTTACCAGCTAATCTCTGCCACCGTGGCCCGATCCATGCCAAACTTTGCACACACACTCCCTGGATGCCAACGACGAACCTCTGCCCCAAATATTCTTCAATGGCCTGTTATAGCGCCACCATGAGGCCGATTTAGGCAAAACACATTTCTGTAGATTACTCGTACACATTTTATCCATACATCACTCAATTCGGTATACACTATCTCCATAGTCATGTGATCAACACGGATCTGCCCCATTTCCCATCTTCCATCCTGATTGGCTAAGATTGGCTTCCAAAGCTCATATGATTGGTCCGTTTCGAACAAAATGCCACAAATCACAAACACAGTGAGCAATTTCCGTGAAATTATACACGCACATTTCCACTAAGCCGAGGACGACATGCCACTAATTATTTTCCAAATTAGCCTCATGGTGGCACTATAACAGGCCAATTCCTGTTTTTAGCTATAACTGCATCGATCTGTATACAACTTATGTATGTGCACTCCCTAGAGGCCATGGAAAAACATTGTCCCTGCATCCCTCCACATCTGCCGGTTATAGCGCCACCATGAGGCCGATTTCTGCAAAACACATTGCTTATGTTAGTCGCACAGATTTCATCCAAATCTCACGCAAATCGGTACACATGATCTCTGTAGTCATGTGATCAAGACGAGTCTGTTGGATTTCTCAGATTCTACACTGATTGGCTAACATTGCCTTCCAAAGTTCCAAAGAGTGGCCCGTTTCGTTCAAAATGCTGCACATGTCCTGCTCATCCAGAATTCTATCCTCAGAGGTGCTATGAGTGATCTGGCTCTTAATTTCCTCAACAAAATGAAGAAAATTGTTGCAAAAAACAAACAAACAAAAAAACATGTTTATATTACTCCTAAACATTTTGCCAAACATCACACACACTCCTATCCTCCTGGAAGTTATATTTCAATCTTTTCGGAGACAGTGTTGCTTTAGTATATTAAAATGGGGATGCAATAACAAATGTTTTAACAATTTTATTTTCATCAACAAACTGCAATTATGACATGTACTTGTTATTTTGTTTGCATTAATCTGTCTACATAGAGTTTGTTTATCAGATTGTGATGAGACTTTGTCCGTCCGTGTTATGCATGCAGAATGTGAGCAATGCATGCATGTCTTATCTAAAACCACTAGACCAGTGTTGTAAAGTAACTAAATACATTTACTTAACCCATTTAGGACTATTCTGATTCTAAAAAATACTGACCTAAGTTTCAAATATAAATTCAAAAATTACAAAAATGTCATGCTGCCAATACCAATATACATATTTGTACATAGCAACAGGAACCTCAAAAGCAGTTCCCGTCCTGAAAGGGTAAAACACAAAAAGGGGTTCCCACCCAGTAGCCTACTGTACTTTTACTTCTACTCCACTACATCTCAGATCCAATAGGCCTATTTGAAAACTTGAGTTACTTTGTAGATTTTGATTATTATTACAAAACAATACATTAACCACTTCAGCCCTATATACATTTCGGCCATTTGAAAATAGCAGATCTACGGGTGGACTGCGGGATATTTCTGTGCATCTCTGTTATATTGTTTTGTTTTGTTTTGTTTTGTTTTGTTGTTTGTTTTGTTATGTATTTCTTTGGTTGTGTTTTGTCTATGCCAATGTCTTATATACAAAAGAAAATTAATAAAGTACAAATCATAAAAAAGAAAATAGCAGATCTACAAGCTCACAATGCGTCGCGAGTCGCGGCGAATTGTGAGCCTGTAGATCTGCTATTTTCAAAAGATTTTTTATACATTTTGAAAACTTGAAATGGGACATTCTGCATAATGAGTACTTTTACTTTTGGTATTTTAAGTACATCTTGATGCCAATACTTTTGTACTTTTTTTTTTGTAAGTATTATCTAAGTACATTTGGAATTCTGGACTTTTACTTGTAACGGAGTAGCCTATTTCTACATTGCAGTGTTGATACTTTGACTTAAGTAAAAGATTTAAGTACTTTTTCCACCACTGTCTAATAACAATAACAGTGTTCAGCTCTCCCCTCTGTCCTCCTTGCGGTAGTCTCGCGTTACCAGACTGTTGCCTCTTGCAATTTCTAAATGCTTTATAGCATACTGAGATTGTGGAATAGTTGTCTGGCTACACAAGACTATCCTCGCGGTGACAGATGTGTCTATGGTGACCAGACGTCCCCCTTTGCGTGGGACAGTCCCTCATTTCCAAGACTTTTTATGCATCTCACAAATTGAGACCCTGTCCCCCATTGTGAATGGCAGACATCAGTGTTCAAATGCCCTAATAGTTAGTCCCCTATTAATAGTTGGCATTCTGTTGTAAAGCTCTCTCGTTGTCTCTTTTCCTGCAAGATGCGTGTTGTTAAAATAACATGAGAAATATCCCCTACAGTACCAAGTCAGCACACCACCCATGACCAAAGTTATCCTTTTAAAAAAAATGTGAGACACCAGAGGGGTTTAATAACAAAATGATAGGCAATATTAGGCCTATGGTCGAATATGACATCAAGACATTTGAGTAATAAGTAACCCCGTCCTGCACAAGTGATACTTCTGTCCCTCAAATGAACAGTTTGGATCTGGTCACCCTAGATGTGTCCCAACACCACGACTGTTTGAGGGTCTGTTTACACCATCACCACAGTGATTCAGCACTGTCTGAGCCCTCAACTTCAACAGGGGGGCGATGACAAAAATAGAACTTTATCCAGTCCAACACCCCACCTTCCTACATGACACTGAAGGAGGGGTGGGGCAAAGGGGCTGTAATTTATATACTGTACATGAACTACGGGTAGGTTACATATTTTGTCTATTGAAAAGGGCAAAGCGGCAAGTTCAGAACAAGAAGGCAGTGATATTACTGCATAGGAAAAAAAAGGATATAGGTGTCCAAGACCAATGTTTTCCTAAAACATTTAATTTCATGTACAGACTACAGTAGGCCTGTAACTTGTTCCGTAGGCCAAAACAAAGAGTGGCTTTGTTTCTCTAGGTCAGTGGTTTTCAAGGACCACCATTTGATGACATTTAGCCTCTCAGACCAAAGACTAAGGATTTTGTCCACAATTCCATGCTGTATGATGTTAGTACCATTAGGAGAGACAACAGGTGTTGATCAAAATAACAATTCTTCTACATTCTCTAATTGTGTAAACTTCTTGTAGGCTAATTGAAGTAATGCAGATTGTTTAACAATAATGTAAGTCTTGAGAGCGTAAAATACCCGTAAGGGTCTATTTGGTTTCATGTTACGCTCTCAAGAGGTAAAGATCTAATAAGGGTCCATTTGGTTACCAACTCTCCATCATTTAGCTGGGGACCACATGGATCCCCCCCAAGGATCACTGGTGGTCCCCGGACCACTGGTTGAAAACCACTGCTCTATAGGTCGAGGCTGTGCTGAATGTTCCTTGATCGGTAGCTATGCAAAGCTATTCAAAATGGCCCTGGGAAATGATTTGGGAAATGCAGACGCCAGACACTACAGCAGTTAAACACAGATTGCATAAAATGAGATGAGATTTAAAAACTGTTTAATCCCCAGCTGATAAAACAGGTTGTCATAGCAGCAACAGAAATGAAACACAACTGATAAGAGAGTCAAGAGGAAGGTTAAATAAAATAAGTGAAAATATAGACTTCAGTTGTGACACGACACTGGGTATCTGAATGAATGGCTTAATATGTGCACAGTCTTCACAAGTGAATTATATTAATCAGTATATTAATTAATATACACTTATTGCCAACGAATATAAGAATGCCGTACGTACTGTATAAGCAGATTATCGACAGTGAATATATTAACACTAAACCCGGGTGATTTTCACCCGGACAATTATATTTTTGTAATTCTCATAATGTTGCTGATGGTTCTGAGGTGGGTGGGTCTTTCAGTACTTTCATGATGCTCAGTGACATCATGGAAGGTAAGTTTGTTTCCCTGCACACATCTCTGTTTTCTTCTACAGGCAGGTGTTCGGGTGGCCCACAATGGGCTTTTTCTTATTTTATTATTTCATTGGATCAGTCTCACATACCCACATTTTTCACAGATTTTGCCCCCCTATGATAGGGCCCCCTCATGATAGCTATTGTTTTTTTCTTTGTGAAAATCATGATGAAATATTAAAGAAGAGTACAAGTTGCCATGTATTGCTGTAGATTTTGATGAGAAATATGTTTTATGGAATATATTACATTGGGTAAAATATATCCGGGTTTAGTGATGGTTTGACAAAAGTTAAGTTTAGTGTTCTAGGGTTAATGAATATACGTACAGCATACAGACCTTCAACAGTGAGTTTCTGGGTAATATAAATACGCCTCTCCTCAGTTATCTCTAATCTGTCAAGGTTACAGTATGTGCAGTGTAGGCCTGCATCCTAGTTGTGGTGATTCTATTGCGTGAAAGTTAATATGTGCACCTGCCACATATCTGTTCTAGGGCCATAACATATAAATAGCTATAATGTAAATGTCAAAGAGGAAGTTCAGGTTTACAGTTTAATATGCGGTTATTGTACTTGAAGGGTGGTTAAATAGAGTGTCTGTGCTGGGTCAGTATTTTGCCCAGATGAACATCCAGCTACCAGCTTCGGATAGGTGCATACATGTAGGTGAGTGTAATCCAAGATAAACCAAGCAGACATGCAGTCTGTCAGGTGATCCCTTGACCTGAAAGAGTGATCAACACGTGCTGTGTTCTACATAGATTAGAAACTCAGCATCTGGTGTAGTTCTCATGTACACATAATGAGCACACAGACTTGTACAAACAAACACACAGCCAGACTCGTGCTAAAACAAACATCCAGAGTGCACAGTTGGACACACTCCCTCACCACGCTCACGGCACATTTCTTTAAATGAATCAAATCTATACAGCATTTTATCACATCCACTATACGCAATAGCCAGCCTGCAATGCCAGCCTGATAGCGTGTCCGGTCAGTCTACTGTGTCGTTGTGGAATTTGTGATCTACAGTATCAGTAATTGATGAGGCAAGAGGACTTGGAGCAATATTCAAGATGCCGGATATTCTAATCTATAATATGCAGTAGTGGTAGTTTTGCCAATGCACACATGGGATCACATCTTACTATGCTTTAGCTGCTACATTAAGGACACACTGAACCAAAACAAATCAGGCTGTACCAAAACAATAGCCATCAGGCCTAGCGGAGACATCTTGGCCCCTACAAGCTACAACATATAATTTCATATCATAAACTAGAAAAAGTGCCCTTCTGGGCACAGGTCTCCACCAGGAGGATAGGAGTGTGTGTGATGTTTGGCAAAATGTTTAGGAGCAATATAAACGTGTGTGTGTGTGTGTGTGTGTGTGTGTGTATGGGTGTGTGTGTGTGTGTATGTGTGTGTGTGTGTGTGTGTGTGTGTGTGTGTGTGTGTGTGTGTGTGTGTGTGTGTGTGTGTGTGAGAGAGAGACGCGGCTTGGCCTGTTGTAGAGCCACCATGAGGCTGATTTGAAAACTGTCAAGTGGCATTTCTTCCAAAGCCTAGTGGGAATATGCATGCACAGTTTCACCACAATCGGTGAAGTGGGCTACTCCTGAAAAGTTTAGAAGCCAATCGTAGCCAATGAGGGTGGATTATGAGAAATCAAACAAACCCGTCTTGATCACATGACTATGGAGAGCATGTGTACCGATTTGCGTGAAATTTGGATAAAATCTGAAGGAGTAATATTAGAAAATGTGTTTTGCATATGTCAGCCTCCTGGTGGCGCTATAAAGAGCAGATGTGAAAAATTCCAGGCATAGGTTTTTCCTTGGCCTCTAGGGAGTTGGCATACAAAGTTAGCCACAGATCCGTGCAGTGAGAGGTAAAAACACTTTTCGGCCAATTATAGCGCCACCATGAGGCTGAGTTGAAAATGTTCATGTGGCATTTCTTCCTCGGCCTAGTGGGAATGTGCGTGCACAATTTCACGGAAATCACACGCTGTGTTCATGATTTGCAGTATTTTGTTTGAAACTTTGCGAACTTTGGAAGCCAATCTTAGCCAATCAGGATGGAGTCTGAGAAATCTGAAAGACCCGTTTTGTTGAATGGCTCTAGAGAGACTGTGTACCAATTTGTGTGATGTTTGGACAAAATCTGTAGGTGTACTGTCCAAAAACTTGTTTTGCACAAAGCGGCCTCCTGGTGGTGCTATAACAGGCTGTTCTGGAAATTTCTGGGCAGAGGTTCATCGTTGGCATCCAGTGAGTGTGTGTGCAAAATTTGGCATCAACTGGGTTAACGGTGCCGGAGATTAGCTGTTCACAGACGGACGGACGGACGGACGGACACACACACACACACGGACGGACGGAGTGCAAAACATACTCTCTCCCCATGCCTTCGGCCTGGTGGAGACAATTACTATAAGTGAAGGTTAGATGTTGATTGATTGAATGAATACTTTATTAATTAGACAGTCACAGAAATGCAAACCGCACAAGGTACAGTCATACATTTGGGCTAACATGATACCACAGAAAGTCCTGGGCATTTGTTACCATTGTGGTCCTATGTATTGAAATTCATCAACATAGCATAAACAAATAACACCAAAATCCAATTTCTTCAACAAATATAAAACACTATATATGTAGGCCCTACAGAGTAGAAAAAGAGAAAGGAAAGGGGGAGAGAGACCAACATGTAGGCAGTGAATGCCGTCACCTTTCTATGGGAGATATTAATTTACCTCCCCCTGGGCATCTGAAAGATGGATTTTCAGGCCTCCTGTTTTGAAGGAAGCCAGAAATCCAGATTTTTTAAGGGATTGTGTCAGGGAATTCCACACTTTGGTGGCAGTGCTGTAGAAGGAGAATTTACCGTTTGTTCTATAGGTGCGTGGTACCAGATCGTTCGTTCCCTCTAGTATTGTGCACGGCTGTGCTGTCGTTCACATTTTTAGGTAGTTAGTCAGATATGTAAACAACCAATATCATATTCTACCACAATTTTCCTCAACAGATCATCATTTTAAAGGCTGAGCCCAATTCATACTTGTCACAAGAGGAGCTAGTAGGTCTGCTGTTTTCGGCGCATAAGGCCAACGTGTGACAGAGCATACATTTGGCATATTGTTGCTTTGTAAACCGGCTCGTCAAGTCAGCAAGCTCATGGGAGTAGAACAGTTTAGAACACTGACCCTGTGACCCACATCCTGCATTCGATCCACAAGGAACAGCTTATCTGTGTGCACAGCGTTAGACCTAGACATGTTGGCTGAATCCATCACAACAAGCCTTCCTTTTAAAATGTTTAAGCCTAAAACTCTTAGAATTTACACATAATCCATACCCTCCTTTAATAATTCATTTCAGAATGGCTGTGGTTGGTGCACTGCTCTGAATAATACATTAAAATATAGTTGCATATTAGTAGCGTAGTACGGAGCCCCTGAATGGCCATGCATTCAAAATATATTTTATCTCGTCCGGACAAGATATTATCTCGTCCGGACAAGATATTATCTCGTCCGGACAAGATATTATCTTGTCCAGACAAGATAATATACAAGATAATATCTTGTCCGGACGAGATAATAATTATCTTGTCCGGACAAGATCTTGTCCGGACGAGATAATATCTTGTCCGGACGAGATAATATCTTGTCCGGACGAGATAATATCTTGTCCGGACGAGATAATATCTTGTCCGGACGAGATATTATCTTGTACCGACAAGATACAATATATTTTGAATGCATGGCCATTCAGGGGCTCCGTACTACGAATGATATTATATATTACAAAAATATATAAAACTATGCACAATAGAGGCCATAAATAAATATCAAGGTACTTGTGCCATTACATACACATTATAGTCTAGAATGTTTGGAGACCCTTCAGGTTTTCCACATTGTTTCAGATTCAACCTTTTTTTTTTAATCAATGTATACAAACTATAATCCACAATGACATGTCAAAAACGGTGGCAGACCTACAGCAGCGTCTTCTTTTATGATCAGACTTAAAAGCTTGGTACACCTTTATGGCGTTTCTACTATTCTTCTTGTGCATCTGTGCACAACCATTTTCAGATGTATTCATAGATGCTCTATTATTGGGTTCTATTCAGGCTCAGAATCTGGACCTTCAATCACACGAGTGTTTCTTGTTTAAATTCACCCCAGCCGAATCTCATATTGTTCTGCATCAATTGTTCGCTCTATATCGAGTCCGTGTCCGTTACAGACAACATCCCCATAGCATGATGCTGCCCCACCACTTGACTATCAAAATGAATATCAGACCATAGAATTTTGATTCTCATGGTCAGTCATTCAGGTGCCGTTTGGCAAACTCCCCACGGGCTGTCATGTGCCTTCTTTTTTTTTTAATTAGGCTTGTCTGGCCACTCTACCCTGATGATTGACCTGTAAGGTTCTCCCATCTCCAGAAAGGATGTCTGGATCTTATCCAGTGACCATTGGGTTCTTGTTCAACTGTCTGACTCTGACCAAGGCCCTTAATGCCCATTACTGGCTGGGCAGCATAGGAAGTGACTCGTGATGGTTCCACAGCTCTTCCACTTGATTATTGGAGTTTGTTGAGCATGCTTTTGGGTACTTTCAATGCTGCACACATTTTCTTGTATGCTTCCCCATATCTAATCTCATGGTTTGAACTACGTGGCGGGTTAAGACTGAGGCGTGGCCGGTTATGACTGAGGTTATGGTTTGGGACTAACAGGAGCCTTTTCATACCTAAATAACTTCTTTATAACCACTTTAAGTAACAGAAGGGCACATACCTTCTTCAGCGTTTACGATGTGGGTGTGAAGTCTGGTTTTATGACATAATGTTGGCTAATGGGTTATCCGGTCCTCATTAATCATCATCATCCGTATTTGTAGATAAACTATGAACACTTTCTCGACTGAATGTAGATTGTGTAGCTTCTCTGGTTTCAAAATGTTCTATGGTCTTTCAGCAATTAATAGGCTAATATTCACTGTTCTTTTTCTATGCATTCTTTAAGTTGTGTATGTGTGTGTGGTGGTGGGGTCCTTTGCTGTGTGTTACCATTGTTTCCCCAGCAACAAGGTCCTGTCAAACTTTTTCCTTTGCAGACGCTTGTCAAAACAATACATCCAAGTACAAACACTGACAAATTACATGTACAGTTATTACACAACATTCTGTACCTATATATATACTGATGTACAGGGTAGAGATGGACACAGTGACCTGGGCCAGGGAGTCTGTCAGAGCTAATAAGTAATAATACAAATCACACCCGTGTGAACTGAGTGGTGCAAGGTCTTATATAGCCTGATCAGCTGTGGTCTGACGTAATGTCAGTGACCATGGTAACCATGCTCACCCGTGCACGGACACAGGTAAACAAACATACAGACAATGCTGGTTGTTGGAGTGGTTTGCACCACTCAAAAAGTGTTACAAGAAATATTACAAATGAAAACAGGAGTAACACAATGGTTCATTTTTAGAGTTTATTTGAACTTATTCCCATTAGATTTTCCCAATATAAAAAACAAGGTGCAGATTTTCAGTTAAGCCCTGCCCTCTTTAATGCTTAAAGCTTGAGAGCCTCAGACACCCATCAAGGAGAATTAATCCACTGTATTTGTGACCAAAACAAAAATGGTGCCGACAGTATTACCCCCCACGTCTTAATGTAATCCTCTTACATTCCTTAGCTTAAAAAAAAATGTATACATAGTACCATTTATCATTATTTACAAATGAAAAAGAAACCATAGTAAAAAGAAAAGATCGATTCCTTCCTGCAACCGCTCAGAAAAGAGCATGTAGCCGATCCTCGATTTTTTTAAACAACATTCTTGTGCCTTTTTTTTTGTTTTAGGGTTAATGACACCCTACAGTTTTTGTTTTTTTCTTCTTTTTGGTTCCTCAAAAAGGGTTTTTACAAAACAAAAAGGAAGCTGAAAAAAGCTTATTAATGCAACGCTTGATGGTCGCTACAGACCACAGAGGCATTGGAAGGAAACTCTCCACAGGAGGCAAAACTGTAGCTCACATGTCCATCGCAAACTGGTCGTCCTCTGTTAAGAGAGAAAAAGACAGGGAGATAAAGGGGGAGATAATTAACAATTAGTCTGTAATTTTGGCAGTACACCATGTTCTACCACACCCTGTTAACGGATGAGTGTGTGTGTGTGTGTGTGTGTGTGTGTGTGTGTGTGTGTGTGTGTGTCCAGACAGTAAGGGGCTGTGTCCACCAAAGCGTTTTGTTTTTCCCTGTATGTTTTGAATTGTATTCAATGGGAGCGCCATGCATTTGCGCTATGCTCTTAACAGCAGCAGTGTGGGGAGATGCCGAGCGTCTATTCTGCACTGAACTTAATTTGAAGAATATTCAACTTTTGGGTGCAAGAATGTAACCCGACTCTGCCAGATCTGGGCTTTCTCAAGCAGAAACGATAAACCGGAAGCAGCTGGACACAAATGAAATCTACATAATAATTTTGAGTTGTAGTCTTGTTAGGTTGTGTTTACATTTGCACTGTGGCAGTGCTTCAATAAGTCATCAGTATCGCGTTGATCCCGCCTCTAGCAGCCGCACACGGCCGCATATTTCTCCGGTCAGAAATGTCTGGGAGTACATCGTCACTGCCCGAGAGGGACCAGATGGGAGCAGGAAGAGGAACTCACTGGGGGGGGGGGGGGGGGGAGGCCTTGTTGGACATGGCCAGAACAGATGAAAACACAACACCACTAGACCTAAAGAACTCAGCTCCATAATCCAAAGCCAAATACTTGCATTGTGTTGTTTACCAGACAAAATAAGGGGGGCAACGGCTAGAGCGGAAGGGGGTCATTCCTAATCCCTCCTGCATACAGGTCATTCCTACTGAGTGCCATCAGAGTAGACTCTGCCTTGGTCAGGCCTGCTGACACACCGTTTGTGAACTACACTTGCTTTATTGTTCATCAATAATAAGTTATTAACCTTCTTTTATATACAATTATTCATTTTAATTTGTTATATTTGTCTAAGGGATAGGTCAACTACCGTATGCATCTATGAGCTTTAAACTGGTTGATGATTTTTTTTCCCGTAGCGAGTGACCAACCTCGTTATCTTTCCTAACCCTTGAGACGAAATGGATAAAAGTTCAATAAACACTGTTGCATCATGTATAGAGATACTATTAGATAGTCACATATTCAAGGGTCATAATATTATTCAAACGTGTTTGCTGTGATAATGAAGCCTGGGTGTCCCCCATGGGGATCAATAAAGGTTCACCTAATATAATCCTAACCATTATAACAGCAGCTCTATTTGGGAGTCACAAAATAGAAGAGCAGATCTACAAATGCAATGCAACAAGTTGTGAGTGTAGCTTTTTCAGTTTTTCTTTGATGCGACACGGTCATACAATGAAATACAAAATAGGGTAGAGGGCTATGGGGTTAATAAAGGCAAACTCCAGTAGTTTTCCTTCCTAAGCCCACTCCCCACCAGGCAGCAGTCATGGCATTGCTAGTGCCTGCAGAAACACATGCTAGGGCCTGTAGAAACGCATGCTGGCTATATTTAATCTTTTAGTACATGTGTAACATTCGTGCAAGTACAGCAGTACGGATGTCATGATGTTGAGAACAAGAAAGAATGTCAATCGTGTCAATTCCAGGAAACCCAATTCCTGGAAACCCAGACGTTTTTATTTCCAGGAAATAAATAAATTCACATAACCAGGACAAAGACACGGTCTTCATACGCATGAGGAAGAAATGCTTCATATTGGCCATTATTGTCATAAATCGGACAGGGGGAAGCAAAACTTCTGTGACAATAGATTTAGATTTCATGAAAACAAGGATGTGTGTTGCACAATCAGTCAATTCCTGTTTATACCTGCTTCAACGTCTCTCCAACATGCACCACTCTGCATTTTACTATTTGCGCACCACTCTGCATTTTACTATTTGCACGCACACGCACACACTTTACCTACATCACACGGCAACTGCTCAGTCAGCACATTATAGAGTTTTGCATTCTCATTTATTTTAGTATTTTGTTTTTGTTCAATTCCGTTTAGCTTCAGTGTGTGGGGTTATTATTGTTTATTAGTTTGAGTTTATTGCATATATTTTTGATAATATGGGGAGTATTTGCAATGGGTAAGATTTAACTAAATCAGAATATGTATATATTACAATATAAAACAGCGTTTTTTTAAGGCAATTGACTCACCGTCACAGTGACAACCCACTCAATAAGCATATGCACCAATGCCTTTGTATGCTTGGATTGACAAATTTGACCATACTAACAAAGAGTTAAGACATTTTCTTTATCTGCATCGTAGTTCCAAGTTTTATTTTCTTTACCTAGTTTTAAGCTTAGTTTTGGTTAACTATAATTTATAACCTTGGTTCCTAGTATGCGAGAAAGCGAGTAGGTGCACACGTCTTACCTGGAAGATTCTTCTCCTCTTCCTCAATCTCCTCTTTGAGGTCTTGCAGTTTCCCCATTGGGTGCGTGGCAGGAATCGTTACTCCTGGGATCTGAGGCAGACAGCACGGAGGAGTTCGGGCGATGGGTGAATTCCGACAATCCAAAAGAAATTTCCTGTCATAGATGATGCGGGTTCCTGTGTGCAAGACGAAGGGGGACAAGGTCAACAAAAAGCAAATAGTGTGCACATTGCTAATATTCTTCCATCGTACTGCTGCAAGTTCAACATCAGGATCACATCTGGATCTTCAGACAGGAATATCTTATTGACTTATTCCTGAAGTTCCAGCCGTGACTGAAACGTTGAACCTGCAATATACAGTGAGAGCATACTTTCTTTAAAGAAAAACAGAGTGGGACAAAACACCTACATTTGTGAACTCAAGACTCAGGACGACACATGAAAGACAAAATACCCAAGGTTGCACTTTTAATAGGATTAGATTCAAAGAGACAGTCTGGCTTCTGAGCTCGTTATAAGCCATGTGGGCGGCCGTGGTGTTTACTTCCGACATGGCAAAGCGGATAAGAGGCCGTGGTGGAGTTCTGTACGCGTGTGCATGTGGCACATTGGCTCATGCTTGTGGTCAACAAGAGAGCTGCTGGCTGGACACATACCAAACAAACACACCCTGTTCTCAGAACAGAACAGAGGGGAGAGGAGAACAGGAGGAGTGAAGGCTGTCTCTGCACAGTCAGTTCTGGGAAATCAAAGCACATAAACACATTCTCCCCCCTGGCCCATGAGACCACAAGTTCAATGCCATGTGTGTAGCTTCGTCCAGCACTGGGGTTAAAGCTTTGGTCAAGCTCCCTCCCCGGGTCCCCCACACACAAGCAGCTTTTCTTAATGTTTCTCCTTAGTGTCCCACAATTTGCCTAGATTATTTAAAACCATGAAGACCCCCGGCCCCGTGTCTCCTGTCTGGCACAAGACCAATGTCATGAATTGTGTTTCGTGACAGGGTGAAGTTAGTTAAGTTCTGTGTTTATTACCCGCTATTCTTATTCTGTAGTGGAGTTTGAACTTCTCTCAGTACACAGTATCAGCCTATCCACCAAACACCTGGAAAAACATGTTATGTAATAACTGACTGCTGAATTGGCCCTGCTGGACAAGGGGGGAGACAAATGGGCTGGAATGTAAGCTAGTAGCAGGCAGCACCACCAATGCTAGTGCTAGACAAGTAGACAGTTATGCAAAAGCGATCATTGTATAATATATTCAGTCTCTGCAGAGTGCACGCTGGAAGCACATGGTCCAACGTTAGTAGACTACCACTCTCTGAGTTCACTCAGCTTTTTGTATGCAGCCTACAGCAGTGGCTCTCACAGCCATTTTCATACCAAGTAAGGAAGGACCCTAATTTTGTTGGCATTAGAGCCCCAGACCCTCATGATTTAGTCTCTCAGAGTGTTTACACCAAGGGCCTGACCCAGGTTAAATGAGGAACTTTACTTAGGCCTATACATTTCTGTCTTGCACAATTTGCAGTGTATACGTTTTATTTCAATACTTCTCTCCTGACAACAAGTACAGAATGTTCTCCGAGTTCCAGAAAACGCACCAGGACTGAAGGGGTAAGGACAGCCTCCCTCCACCTCTCTCTCCGCCTCTAGAAAAGCCAATCGCTGGCCTGCGATATCTGGTGAAACCTCATGCCCCTCCCGTTCAGAGGTCACGGGTTGGAGAGATCTTGTTGGCACTTGACGTCAACCTTGTTGTTTTTCTTGCAGTGTGTAGTGTACTTGCCGTTGCTGCGTGGGCCCAGCCATACTGTACATGAATTGCATCAGCTCGAGGAGTTTAACAACAACCAACCACCATCAAAATGTCTGTGCATCCACTTCGCACCGACAATACGCTACAAGTTCAACACATACAAGAGCATTTTGTTCGAGACTTGCAGTCCAACACCCATTTGCAACATGTCACCAAATGGTACCACAGTGGACAAAGGGGGACAATCATCAGAGCAGTCTGTATTTGTCTGCAATGCTTGTCAAGTGGCATTGTATGGTGGCCCGGTCAGATCTAACTGGGACAATGTTATAACAGGTCAATGTTGTGGTCAGGCCAGGGTAGTTAATCTTTATTAGTGTACAAGTTAATACAACTAGATAACGTACAGTAGAATAACTATTTTTGATCCGAGTAGCACTGTTATCTCAATATACCTAGCTACAGTATATATGGTAATGGACCAAATGACAGTTCAAATAGGACTAAATGTCAGCATGTCTGGTCTAACTATAATAATGTTCTTAATAAGAGATATACATCTTATCAAATTGGGGACCATGGACTAATGCATTACCAAAATATGAGTCCCTAAAATTAAAAGGGTTGAGTCCAATTCATATTATGGGCAATATCTGTGTTGTGCTGCCGCTTACACCTAATGCAGACAGCAGAGCACACCGTGCACACGCTTATTGTATGCAAGCAAGTAGAACTTTTTTGTTTTAGGAAACAAACTCCCCCCAAAAAACTGTTTACACAACACAATATTCTCACCTCCAGGCGTTGTAGAGAACAGAGTCCCCCCGGGTGTCTGGCTGTAACAGTCGGGCAGTTGGGACCAGTCTTTCAGGGTGAGGATCCTGGTGGGAATGGGGCAGCTTTTCACCTGCTTGGTGGTCGACATGATGACGGTTCAAAGTTTAGCGTCCGAAAGAAAAAGTTTCTGCACGGAGAAGAAGCGATACTGATTAGTCTCTCTGCCTGCCGTCAAACGAAGTAGTACACTAGTACTACCAGTGTACCAAAAGAGCAAAGACACGCAGATGTATCGCAATGCAAGCTTATGCAACGCGCAGAGGCAAACAAATAACAAACTGTTGTCTTGTTGTTGCAATTGCCTTTCAAAAAGTTATTCAAATGAGGAAAACGCGTACGAATTAAAGACCGTGATTCGGCGTTTGTGTTTTTTAGAGTTCGAGTCCTTTCTTTCCTTTGCAGCGAAAACTAGTGAAGAACAGCGACCATGTGCGACTATTTCAACCCAAGCAAGGACGCAGCTGAGCTGAGCTGATACTGCTCTGTTTTTGTGCCAGAGACACGGAGCACGTGGTTGTTGGTGGTTGTCTTGTCATCTGGTCTGGTGAGCTCGTTTTGTCCTGGATTATCCGCGAGGGAGGAGCTTTACGTTAGATCATGAAAATTGAAAAACAATACAGCAGATAACAACAGCACCAAGATACCTACCCATGTACCGGTCTAAATACACGAAGTCCACACCCACAACACCAGAGGGAGTTCAACAAACCATGTGCAACCCAGATTCGGCACAAACAAGGGACTAAATTAATTTCGCTCCTATGCCACCAAAATGTGGAACGCCCTACCCAGAGCCTTAGAAAAGACCAACAGTCATTAAGACATGCGAATCCCTTGACTCCTTCAAAACTGCTCTCAAAGGACACCTACGGACGGCTGCAATTCAAAACTACCCCCCGTAAAATCTGAATCCCCCACCCAACCCTTTTCCCGGCCCTCACTGTATGTTTCTTTTCCCTTTTTACCTCCTCTATATTATTTCCTGTTTTGACTATATAGTGTATATTCGTACGTCTCTAAATGTTTGATGATTTCAAAATGGTGGGCCCTATTGTAAACAAGTGTAATGCTTTATGGTGTCGTCCACTCAGTTAACAGTTTTGTGTATTGAGTTGTACTTGAATCAATCAACAAACAAACAAACAGCTGACACGAGAACGAATTGAATATGAAGGACCCCAATGGAAAGTTTCCATCATATTCAATTCGTTCTCGATATGGCATGTGTTTGGAAACAAACACATGCCATGTGCTTTCTTGGGTTTTAAATCCCCCTGTGCCTTTTTTTTCTTCTGAAACTGTTAATAAAGTATTCAGTCAATCAATCAAGTTCAACATCATTCTAGCCTTGGATCAAGACAGGCAATCACGTTCTCTTATGAAAACAAAAGTCAGTCACTCGATATTTACTTCTGTAATTGTTTTGATCCATCCATGGCTAGAATCATTGCATGTTTTAGTGCTACTCTGGTTTAGCAAATCATGCCTACCTAAAATGGAATGAGATTGGAGATTGTATGTGGCCCATAATGTGGCCATGCTGCCCTCTAATGGCAGTTCACTGATAATGCCCCCCACAACAACAACCCCCCCCCCCCCCCCCCCCTTCGCCAACCATATAATAACGCCAACACGTTGCAGAAGCACAAAACTACCACTAGGGAACGTCATGACCTTCCCATTGATCCCATCTTCTATCGACTCCATAGTAGGCCTATTCATTTATTTTTATATTATAAGGAGAAGGTGCTCAAAAGGATTTTTACAGAACAAATATTATGCTTTTAATTTTAATGAATGGATGAAAAAAAAATGCTTGCTAAGCTTTTTAAGCCCAAATGTACAGGCAGTACAGTATTTTAGCCAATTGTAGTAGTTGTTATTTTGACCTCCATTCCAAAAGTCTACCAAAAGATAAAGGCCCTAGCAATAAGTATTATCTACCTTCAGAGATAATTTGAAGCAAATTAAAAATATTGTGACAACAGTGACACTAATGCAAAATGAAAAATCATTCTTGTAAACTTTAACTATTTAGTTGCTATTTATTTATTTTGATATATTGTATAGCTTTTATTAGTGCAATATTTAAATTCCTTCTTTAATGCACTTAAACAATAACAGAGGGAGACACAACATTACACAAGTGCACACAAGTGTGAACACTAAGATAATTATATTTGTTATGTAGGCCTAAGTGAGTTGTGAAACACTGCATGAAAATATTAGCCTAACTATTGATAACAAAGGTATTCCTGACAAAACGTATTTTATCAGAGTAAATATCTTTTTACATTTCTTCCATTTAAAATATATATTATTTCAAAAGAATTTAAAAAGTTTAAACAAATAAATAAATACAATAAAAAAAGGTTTAAGAAGTGTGAAGCGACGTGTTGTGAGCTTGTAGATCTGCTTTTTCACTAGTTTGTGTCCAGTCCAGGGCAAACGTCTAGTTTCTCTGTTGGGTCCTGAGCTAAAAGCTAAAACTAAGACGAAAAGTGTTCGTCGATAACCCTTTTTCACTGATGACAACAAAATAAAAACAAAATAAGAAACGAATCTTTGATGACAAAAACCATGACTAAATATATTGACAATTTCGTCTACAACTAGACAAAAATGTTAGGGAGGGACTAGTGGATAAGAGATTCAGTTTCATGCTAGGTTGCATTCTGAAAATAGCAGATCTACAAGCTCACAATGTGTCACGCTGCGACATGTTGTAAGCTTGTAGATCTGCTATTTTCAGCATGCAACCAAAGTGTAAAATCTGCCATTACAACGACATCAAGGCCTGCCAAAATACATATACAGCCGACTAAATCAACTGTATATTTAATTAGTTGACTAAAATCAGAACACTAAAACATTTCAGGTGACTAAAATGTGACTAAAACTAAATGGAATTTTCTTCAAAAGAATATGACTAAACTAAAATCTAAATTAGCTGTCAAAATCAACACTGCACTTACAGTAAAATAAACGAAATGTGAGTAGGTCTATGTGAGGTAGCCTCACAATGACAGTAGTGAAAACTAAGATAAGATAAAGAAGACGCATCCACATCAGCAACAACATAATGGCAATAGAAAATTATATAATAAGAGATAAGGCATATAAATGTATTATGTGCAAATGCAATAAGTCAAAGCCATTTTCTGCAGAAAACACTATAGCACAACTGATTGTGAACCAGGCACCACCACCCTGAACAAGAATCAACCTGGAGCCTATAGTGTTGTGCTGGGTGGAGATTCTAACTCGCTTTTCTAAAGGAATTCTGACCCATTTTGCTTTTACTGTAAGGCGTAAGCTTTGGGAATTGTGCCCGGCAACTCATCCAGATCAAGGGATTATGTTTCATACCTGACGGAGTCTGTAACTTTGTAACTGTTTTAGTAGCCTACTTTTGATAATGATAACAATGCCTTTAATTCCACTATATTAATGTAACACAAATGACAACTGTTACGTACGTTGTTTGTTTGTTTCTCCAAAATTAAAGAAAGAAGAAAGAGGAATATATTCAGGGATCACAAGCAATAGCTTCACAGACCACCAGTTGAAAGCCCCTGATTTAGACATGTTTTCTATATTTAGCTTGCGACACGTTGTGAGTTGTAGATGTGCAATGTTTGGCCGAAGATTGGATTTGCAATTTGGCTGAGGGGACAGCCGGACAGGGATGACGGAATATATGCCTGGTGATTGATTGATATACAGTAGGGATTGATTGATTGATTGATTGATTGATTGATTGATTGATTGATTAATTGAAAATGTTATTAACAGATTGCAGAATGGGTACAGTTCAAGGAAGGTACAGGTCAATACAAAGAACTTCTAAGAGGATAAAACCAGAAAAAGCATTAAGACTTGTTTACATCAGGGACCATTTAAAACATTTAAAGGCATACAAATATATACACATCTATGCAAAAAAAAGGAAGAAAGTGTATACCGTAGTATAGAAAAATAGAGGGGATTTAACTTTTTTACAGGGGCCAGTTTTGAATTGCAGCCGCCCGTAAGTGCTCTTTGATAGCCGCTTTGAAGGAGGCTAGGGATTCACATTTCTTAACGGCTGGTGGTAGGGCGTTCCACATTTTAGTGGTATATAGGCAGTGGTGGAAAATAACGAAGTACAATTACTTCGTTACTGTACTTAAGTAAACGTTTTGAGAATTTGTACTTTTATTGAGTAGGCCTATTTTTATTTGTCTGTACTTTTACTTTTACTTTGTTACTCTCCTTCCACTCGCTGCCTGGCTGCTTGTGTTTGCAATGGACGAACACAACAACACTGACACAGTGGATTCCGACGTGACCATGGATTCGTCCTCGCAGTCATCGGATACAGAAGTCACTGCCACAACTTCTGCTGCTGATTGTGAAGCAGGTGAAGAAATACACCCGTGGCCTTATCTTTCGCCAATGTCTGCATTTATCCTACAGAATGAAGTGCAGCAGCATGTTTGCCTCTCGAGAGAAGAAAAACAACAAAAGATAGCAGCCCTTGCGCACAAATGTCTGTTTTAATAGTTTTGATTGATTGATTGAAATATTTATTAACAGTTTGCAGAATTACAGTACATTTCAAGCACAAACTCAATACAAAGGCTGTTAACTGTGAGTGGACGACCCAATTAAGCATTACACTTGTTTACAATAGGGTCCACCATGTTCAATTCATTAAACATTTAGAGACGTACAAATAGAGACTTCTATATAGACTTTAGTGTTGAATGTTTTACCTTCCAGTGTGTCTCAGTTCTGTGTCCCCAGAAGTTTGGACAAAACATTTTGTTTCTTCAGTTGTGTTTATACAGCAGTGGTTATTATCAAAGTGGTGTCTGGGGACCCCTCTGGGTCACTGAGTGTTCAGTCAAATGTATTAATACTATCACAATTACTTAAACCTATGTGTGGTTCAGAACCTGGGAGGCCGAGGTTCAACTAGCACTGAGGAACTGGGTGCTGAGTCCAGTGCTGTTGAACCTCGGCATCTGAGGTTCAAAATGTTTATTATTTCTTATTGTCTTTTTGTTTTTCTTTACAGTGATTATACAGCAGTGAATCTCCATGATAAAAAAGAGTAACAGGGGGAGATATTTGTCACTGCATACTACAGGCTGGGGCGCCACCTGTCAGCGGGGCTCCTCTGGCAGGTGAGCCAGTAAAGTACAGCAGCAGTGACAACTAAGCAAAGGGAGGAATTAAATGTAATGGAGACAAAAGGGGTCAAAATAATAACAATATACTCACCATTATTTGGAGTTCATCATGGCAAGCTTAGCTAATAGCTACCTAACCTAATCACTCTCCTCTTGCTCCCGTAGAGACCTGATATCTCTTATTCCCTCTCCAGCGTCGCAGTCCCGCCCCCTACCATGGACCAGGAAATGAAACCCAATGCATTTTTCCCATAGACATACTTTCTGAAATGTCTATGAGGAAAATGAACGGAGAATCATTTCCTGGTCCAGGGTAGGAGGCGGGACTGCGACGCTCTATTACACAGACATTCCCTCTCCCTAGGTAGACGGCACAGTGGTTGTTATCAACGTGGTGTCCGGGACCTCCAGAGGTCACTGAGAGAGTTCAGTCAAATTTGTTAATAGCATCACAATCACTTTAATCTGTGTGTGATTCAGAACCTGGGAGGCAGAGGTTCAACTAGCATTGAGGAACTGGGTGCCCCAGTGCTGTTGAACCTTGGCCTCCCCAGGTTAAAAATGTTTATTTATTTATTTCCTTATTTATTTATCCCCCCCCCCCCCCATGTGTGATTATACAGCAGTGATTCTCAGTGATGTCTGGAGAGTTGGGGACCCTCAGGGGTCACTGGGAGTGTTCCAGTCAAACCCAAATGCATTAAAGTTGCACATTACGTAAACAAGGAATGCAGAGGTTCAACTAGCACTGGGGAACTGGGTGCCCCGGTGCTGGTTGAACCTCTACATGGTCTGTTTTGCAACGCAACATGGAGGTCTTGTGTTAATTATGCATGTTATTGGGGGTCCTGTATGTTATTCATGTATGCTGTTGGGGGTTCTGTATTTTAATTATTTGTACCCAACATTGTGTTGTGTGAGGGGGAGGGGCGCACGACTGCGCCCCTCCCCCTCACACAACACCAGGGCTGCCAAGTTTCAGAAAATGCCAAGAGTGAGACCTTAGTGTCTTAATGTGTTCGACGCCGCCCACCGGGCGGCGGCGATTTTTTTTTTGCCTTTTTTAATGTCGATTTGGCCTTTTTTAACATTGATTTAGACTCTAAATCAATGTTAAAAAAGGCCAATTTTAGAGGAATACAGACATCCCACCCTAGAGTGGTGCAACTCCGCGTGGGGGTCCCCGGGGGGGGGGGGGGTGTCAGACCCACAGGATAGAGCCCAGGGTGCCGGGCCGGTTCCTGCGAGCCACCCCGCGTCCGAAACGGTAGAGAAATGACCCACTACTGTACTGTACTGTACTGTACTGGCACACCCGAAATCATCATATATACAGTTAATATGTGCATGTGTGTTTGTGTTTGCGTTTGGTTGCGCACAGGTGGTGAAAAACCACCACGCTGTTTTCGTGCTCAGACCCAGCCAGCCAGCAAGCCACACACATAGTGCTCAGACCCAGCCAGCCAGCCAGCAAGCCACACACATAGTGCTCAGACCCAGCCAGCCAGCCAGCCAGCAAGCCACACACATAGTGCTCAGACCCAGCCAGCCAGCCAGCCACACACATAGTGCTCAGACCCAGCCAGCCAGCCAGCAAGCCACACACATATAGTCCATGAGCCAGACAAGTTTTCATTACGAAATGAGTGGGCAAAACCATACCTATATTAAATTGTTTAGAAGGTCAATATAAGTAAATTAATATATGATAACACTTCCACAGGAGCAGCTTTTTCATATTTATCACACATTTTGTTATTTTCACCTATATACATGTGAATAGGATGAAAAACCTTAATAACTAGTGATCACCATGAAACTTCCCTAGTAGGCCACATTGAAATGCTCTGATGTATGATTACATCTATCTAGAACACTCTAATATACACATTCATATTGATACAGATAGGAGTATTAAATAATTAATGCACAAAATCTCTGTACGTGCATACACACGTCCATCTAGTAGACCATGGGTTTTCAACAGGTGGTCCGTGGACCACTGGTGGTCCGTGGAGGTATTGCATGTGGTCCCTGACCATGCATTTAGTAATGTAGGATTTGTTGATTTTTTTAAATGTTCTTTCCACTAGTTGAGAAACCGTGAACTGAATGACCTGGTGACCTATGATGAGTCCATCCATGTCATTTACTGACAAGTTGGAGTTCAAGAAATTCAACAGAAAAAGGGAGTTAGAATCTCAAGAAAGGGGAAGTGCACTGAATGACCTGGTGACCTATGATGAGTCCATCCATGTAGTCATTTACTGACAAGTTGGAGTTCAAGAAATTCAACAGAAAAAGGGAGTTAGAATCTCAAGAAAGGGAAAGTGCACCGGATTGTCTGGTTGAGTCATTATTATTAGGACATTTTACCAGTAGTAGTCAACGGTTGAGAAACAGTGGGATGTTGTATACACATGGGATGCATAGCAAGTGTTAAGTTACAAAAGCACTAATCTTAGCCCATATCCCCACCCAACACAATAGTGGTCCCCAGGTTGATTTGAAAAAATGCATTGAATGAGTAGTGCCCATGACGCGGGAACGAAATTCATTTTCTAGGCACTTTTTCTGGGGTCCCAACACGGCCTATAGTTGATTAATTACATGAAAACAATGATTTATTGTATTACAAGTTTTCTGAAATTGTATATTTAAATATGCAAATTAGGCATTATATAGGAAAATATGCCTGATTTTGCATGACTGTCAATTGAATATTGTATTGACAGAGTCAACATTCTTATTTCATTTTGTTAACATGTCAAAATCAAAGGTTTTAAATGAGGGAATATTCAATGTCCATATAGTAGCCAATGTATCATCTAACTATAAATGCAAAGTCTCTGTGTCTGTACAGCTGTACGTCTGTAATACATGTAACACCAAAACCGTTCGCCCCACCTACTTCAAATTCGACACACGCGTTCTACACCCCCACAGGGAGTGCAGTGCCCGGTGTTGAGTTGGTCGGACCCATGATTGTCCAGAACCGCCACAAAAGGCCTCTGCCCGGGCCACAGCTGACATCACAAGGCCTCTGCCTCTGAAACTCCATATTTGGGCATGCCTGAATACGGGTTCGTCCCACCGACTTCTGACATCTGCATAGACCCCATATTTGGGCATGCCTGACAAAGATGGGCATAAAAGGTGATACCGCTGACATCACCATGACTTGACCAGCTCAACAGAACGATGAATTGGCTAATAGATGGCAGTTACAGATCACCTTTTTTACATGCCAATATGCCCAAAGGTACCCGAGCCTATACTGCAACCGGATGCGTGACGCACAACAACGTGCATAGAGAGCTGAGTCAGACAAAGCACGAGATGCACGCCTAAAGCTGCAAGATCTGTGGTTGGTGTCAATGCGGGATGCACTCTCAGTCCACGGCCACGCATCACCCTGTGTCCAACCAACATCATCTATCCATTCACTCTGCCCCACCAGTTTCCAGTGAGACCCTGCTTCGGCATGACTGTCAATAAGTCTAAGGGCCAGACACTACAACGTGTTGGGGTCTTCTGCATGAGGAACTTCTTCAGCCAGCCTGGTGTCGAGTTTTAAGCATATATGAAAGTATTGAATAAGTAAAATGACTATTCCAGTCAATTACCCATACTTGAATTATGCAGAAAGGTGTGATTATAGGTGTCGAGTTTTAAGCATATATGAAAGTATTGAATAAGTAAAATTACTATTCCAGTCAATTACCCATACTTGAATTATGCAGAAAGGTGTGATTATAGGTCTCTACACAATAATGGCTCAAACGTTTATCATATATTTTTGTAAGAATGTGTGTGGTAATATAGGGGGCCACATATTCAATGCATGATAACGACCACTAAGCTATGTGTCTGAAATGGTTATCATGCCAAACTGTGAAGTAGAGATGCACAACAAGTCAAAAACATCACACCAGCTTTGCCCACCGATTTGATTTTATAGCTATGGCCCTGGCTCGTGTTATCACACTATAATAGTGTTTCTGATTGTATCTCTAGAGTTACAAAACGTACAAACACATGTTACCACTCATATTAAAGCTTAGAATGGTGAGCAGTTTTCTATAGCCATTAGGAACATGTTGGTTCTTAGCACACACTTCCAAAATGGGGATATTTGCAAGCCTTATTTTAAATTTCTTAGATGTGTGTGCAAAATACTGCATTAAAAGCCCATTTAAGCATATATAGAAGTTTTGTGGAAGTAAAATAACCATTCCAATCAATTCCCCATATTTGAATTATGCAGAAAAGTGGTTTCATTGGTCTCTGCACAAAGTAAGGTTCAAAAGTTGATCATATATTTGTTGTCACAATTTGCATGTGGCAATATAGGGGTGCATGTACTCAATGCATGATAACTACCACTAAGCTGCGATTGTTATCATACAAAAATGTGAAGTAGACAAGTACAGCTAGTCAAAAATTCAAACAAGAATTTGCCCACCCATTTCGTAATTAACGCGCAAATTAGGGGGGTCTGGCTCATGGACTAGTGCTCAGACCCAGCCAGCCAGCCAGCAATCCACACACACATAGTGCTCAGACCCAGCCAGCCAGCCAGCAAGCCACACACATAGTGCTCAGACCCAGCCAGCCAGCAATCCACACACATAGTGCTCAGACCCAGCCAGCCACACACATAGCTCCGTAAGGGAGCACCACTCAAAAAATCTTCAAAAAACTGAAGAGGCTACTGGAGATTGGAGAACCTGATTTGGACATGATCTGATGCAGGACAATGTCACTATGACAGAAAGAGAAGATGGGTCTGGCCACATTCATTCACCCCATAATCTCAGTGGAAATTGGGGAATATGTTGTGAAATAAAAAGTCAGAAAACTGGAATTTGGGAAAATGCCTTATTTTTAATTTCCCCATGCCCACACATCTGTGGTCTCTCTCTCTCTCTCTCTCTCCCCCCCCCTCTCTGAACAGAACTATAACGACAAGTTGCGATGCGGCCCCTCCCCCTTCACACACACACACACACACACACACACACGACTTTGTCCCTATAATGTGCGTAGGCTACTGGCACCGTTCCTCATATCACGCAAGAGACGCCAGTCACGCCACACACCAGTATAGAAGAGAGATAGTCACTTGTGACTTACTCACTTAATGTTGTAAGTAACTTGTGGAGGCTATATTGTCTTCCATGAAAAATATTTCGATGCGATGTTAAACTCTGCATGGCTCATTTCCATGCGTCACAGTCAGGGACCCTGCTGACGATTTGGTGGTCCACTGCCTGGTTACCCTTCTACTGCATATAACAGCGCTGCATGATCTCCTGCAGATCGGCTATTTTGCCGTGAGGACGCACACATGGGCGCGCGTTATTACGCGGCGGAGCCGCGGAGAAAATTGTTATTATGATAGCCGGCTTGGCCTTTTTGGCACATTTTATGCCCCCCTCGGCGTGCGTATTGTGCGTGCGTGAGAAATGAGAGGTGTGGCGTGGTGCGTGGTAAAAGGTCAAATTGCGTGACTCTCACTCTCAAAGCGTGAGACTTGGCAGCCCTGCACAACACAATGTTGGGTCAAACCATGTGACCTCCATTGGAAATGCATTGGGCCGCTGGGCGGCCATGACACAACACCCAACGAGCACAGAGAATTGCATGAAAGGTGTGAGCTCAGCCTTAGGCCTCACTCAGACCTTTACTGCATTGCTGTATGCTTGTTGGATGAATGTTGTGTAGTGTCATGGCCGCCCCAATGCATTTCCAATGGGAGTCACATGGTTTGACACAACATTTGTGTTGTATGAGGGGGAGGGGCACAGTCGAAACACAGCCGAAAGCCATACAACAGCTTGTAGTCCAAAATGTGGACTACAAACCATGTGACTTCCATTGGAAATGCATTGGGCGGCCATGACACTACACAACATTCATCCAACAAGCATACAGCAATGCAGTAAAGGTCTGAGTGAGGCCTAATAGATCTCCATATATGGAGCTGACCTGTTCTGAAATTCCATATGTTGATCATTCCCCATCCATCCTACCTCTTTGATGTCACCCTTTTGGCTGATACCTGTCCATTTAAACTCTAGACGGGCCTGCCCCAAAGTTATTAGTGCCCGGCAGCCGGCGGAAACTATAGAGTTCTCAACAGGCACGGAAATTAAGGCCCAGCCCTAACTGGGCCCTCATCAAACTCTGTACACTCAAGACACTGCCCCCGCTGCCACACTAGAGTTCTCATCAGGTCCGAAAATTAAGGCCCGGCCTAGCCCTGGCTGTGATAATTGAGAAACCATTTTGGAATGCTATTATCTCTGTTATTTAGGCAGCTTTGCAGCATATGTGGCAGCGGTGGCCGAACGGATTGCGGAGCGGTCTTGATACCGGAAGGTCGCCAATTCGAATCAGCGGTCCGACACCACTGAAGTGCCCTTGAACAAGGCATTGAACCACTACGATGAAATGTTCTATGAGCAGGGCCTGGCTGGAAACAAGTTCTTGAGCTTAGCCCAGATACCCTGGGTAAATATAGTAATCATTTCATTTCATTTCATCTCCAATCTGATAATGCTGTTGTTCATTCAGTAATGTTTGGGTTTATAAACATGTCTTTTGATGTTGTTCATAGGCCGTTATTCATCAAACCCACGTAACAAACACGAATTAAATTGGAATGTAAAGAAAAAAATAATAACGAGAGAACCCACTTGTCCCACTGACTAACCGATACATGACGCCATTTCCTTTGACACAGAATGAACCTCAAGCTGTAAAAAAAAGAAAGAAAGAAAGAAACAGTCCGGAGTGGCTTCTCATTGGTCTAGAAATATGGAATCAGATGACGTATTTACTTCCGGTTCCTAGTGCCTTAGAAAGGGTTACTTTCGGTCATTTCCCAGTCACTGGCAGGAGACCCAGTAACCGTTAGACCCGGGTGTACAACACGGCCGCTTCAAGGTAAGAATGTGACCTGCCTGCCCGTTTAAGCAGAGGGTGGGGGGCACTCTAGGTAATCTGATTACAAACGTGATCCCATTTAGATCTGTGTAAGCGTTCATTTATCTGGATCGTATTGAACTGGATTTAGAGTTTCCAGTCATGATTAGCATCGTCGCTATGTATGATGATGAAAGCAACGTGTGTGTGTGGCCTCTTCAATGTATTATGTTATGTAGCATAATATTTTGTATTATGCTACATTTTATTATTTAATTAGTAATAGGCAGGTAATAGGTAATAGGCAGTTGGAAATCTGATTCGTGCGATCTAGCATTGTTGTTCCTGACTCTGTGATGCTGATAATGTGTCATCCCTCCCTTCCTGCAATGTAACGTCTTTGATTGATTGATTGATTGAAGAATTTATTAACAGTTTGCAGAATTACAGTACATTTCAAGCACAAACTCAATACAAAGGCTGTTAACTGTGAGTGGACGACCCAATTAAGCATTACACTTGTTTCCAACAGGGTCCACCATGTTCAAATCATCAAAACATTTAGAGACGTACAAATAGACACTTCTATAGACAGAACAGGAATTCATCAAAAAAGAATTCATCAAAAAGGAGGTAAAAAGGGAAAAGAAAAATATACAGTGAGGGGAAAAAAAGGGGGGGGCGGGGGGGGGGGATTCACGTTCAGCTCCGTTAAATTGTTTGTTTTCCTTGGAGGAGCTGCGTTGGGTCCCCAAGTCGGCTCCGTGGCCGTACCTTGAGTTGGCTGTGTGGCCGTGACCATCTCTTGTGTTGTCCTTGCGTTGGGTCCCCAAGTTGGCTCAGTGGCCATACCTTGAGTTGGCTGTGTGGCCGCGACCGTCTCTTGTGTTGTCATTGCGTTCGTGTTTGAGGGATTCCGATTTTACAGGGGCCAGTTTCGAATTGCAGCCGTCCGTAGGTGCCCTTTGAGAGCGGTTTTGAAAGAGTCAAGGGATTCGCATGTCTTAATGACAGTTGGTAGGGCGTTCCACATTTTAGTGGCATAGGAGCGAAAAGAATTTAGTCCCTTGTTTGTGCCGAATCTGGGTTGTACATGGTTCGTTGCACTCCCTCTGGTGTTGTGGGTGTGGACTTCGTTAACATTAAGGAAGTATCTAGACAGGTACATGGGTATCTTGGTGGTGTATCGAATCTTGTGGACCAGACCCATTGCAAGATGCTGTACTCTGTCGTCGACCCTAAGCCATTCCAGCCTGTCGAAGTGGGCAGGGGTGAGGTGGGTTCGGGGGGCTAGATCAAGTAGGAGCCTGACCAGTTTGTTTTGGGAAGTCTGGAGCCTGGTTTTAAGGGCCTTTGAGGTGCTGTGGTACCAGGAGGTGCATGCATAGTCAAAGAAACCCTGTACAAGGGCTCCTGTTAAGGTCTTCAAGGTGTTTTTGTTGACCAGTGAGGAGATCCTGTAGAGGAATCTTGTTCTATGGTTGACTTTTTTGATTACGTTGGTGGCCATTTTATCACCGGAAAGATTAGCCTCCAGGATGGAACCTAGGTAGGTAATTTCATCTTTACGTGTGATAACATTGTCACCCACTCTAACCAAGAAGCCATTTGCCTTGCTGAGATTACTAATAGAGCCAAAGAGAATGGATTCAGTTTTTCCCAGGTGTAAAGATAGTTTGTTATCAGCGAGCCAGGTGCAGATTCTACCGAGTTCAGAGCTGAGGGCATTTTCAACCTGCAGTTTGTCCCTGTCCGAGACCAGCAGTGCTGAGTCATCTGCGAACAGGAACAAGTTGCAGTCACAGGCTGAAGTCATGTCGTTTACATATATTAGGAACAGTAGAGGCCCTAGTATGCTTCCTTGTGGAACGCCACAGCTCACTGGGAGGGGGGGGGACAGTGTTCCGTTCACTTCCACCATCTGTTCTCTCCCCTCCAGGTAGGATTGCATCCAGCTCACTGATGTGCTATCGAAACCAATTGCTTTTAGCTTGTTAACCAGTATGGAGTGGTTCACGGTGTCAAAAGCCTTTTGGAGGTCCAGCATGACCATGCCGCAGTATTTGCCAGCGTCCACCTCTTGTTTGATGTGGTCGCTCAAATAGAGGAGGCATGTGTCAGTGGAGTGGGATGTTCTGAAGCCAGATTGGAACTCGTACAATAATTTATTAGTGGCAAGATACTTTTCAACCTGTTCATAGACTATTTTTTCCATCACTTTCGAGATGGAACTAAGAATAGAAATAGGGCGGTAGTTGCCGGGGTCTAATTTACTCCCTTTCTTGTGCAAGGGGGTTACTTTGGCCAGTTTGAAATCTTGGGGGACCTGTCCCTGTTTGATGGAGAGGTTTACTATGTGGGTGATGATTGGAGCTATAGAGATGGCTGAGTCTCTGAGAAATTTGGAGGGAATGTTGTCATGTCCTGTGGCCTTGTGGGGTTGGAGGGCACTCAGTTTCTTAATTACCTCATCAGTTGTTACCATAACTAGTTTAAAATCGTCTTTACAAACACCTAGGTTTTTGTAGAAGGTTGTAATGTGCTCTACACCAAAGAGCCCAGAGTGGGAGGGCAGTTTGTTAACCAGACTAGACCAGTCTAGACATGAGATCCTAATTAACTGTAGAACTAGACAGAAAAGATAATTTCCTACTGATCCTAAATGATGATGTTTAGACTGCTCGTATAGGCTACCTTAGAAATATGGCCAGAATATAGTATATTCAACTTAAACTTGCTGATCTTAAAGTGGGCTTAAAACATTTTTAATTTCTGAGTCACCATCTCTCTCCTTTAACAATCAGAACATAGAACATACATTTTCAGGTGGGTCACCAGTTTAATCCAATCAGGAAAGCGAGAACCCATTCATCAGCTTGAATTTAATATTATCTTCCCTTTCATATTTGTTTCATCACTTGCAATTTCACGTTTTTATCCCTCAGGAGTTCTCTCTCGAGTCTCTCCTGATGGGATGAGATTGACCTGGAACTATATATTTGACTATTTACTAAAGAGCTGGAGAGACCGGAATATAGTTTAACATATTTTAACATAATTGTTCCATCATGGTTATCGGAGTGGCCTCTGTCACCTGACCAAACCAATATACTTTTCTTGAGATCAGACATTTTAAGGATGACATATTACATTGAATTTAAGAGTTTATTTGTATTTGCTTGCTATCTTACAGTCACATTATCAGTTATCTTTGCTCAAGTCAATGTTCAGTGTTCATCCCACGATCCTGTTATATTTCATGATATACAATACACACGTTTTTATTTAGGCCTACATAATGTCAGTCAAGTTTGAAGTACATCGCACACAGGGAGACCGATGGTCCATAATTCCTCGGATTCCTCCTAACATTGTGCATTTGTGCAGCTGCATTCCTGTACCATTCCAGTGTTCAAACTGTTCATCCTTCCTGGCTCTGTAATTTGACTCCATATTTTAAACCACAGAACACGTATCATCCGATTTGGCAATATAATCTAGGTTAGAGGTTATGCACCGATTGAGCTCGACTCAGAATGACACCTCACTGACCACCGAGTGGGGTGAGCCTGACTGGTGATGTCATTGGTCATCTGTGAGTCTCATCATGTTGAACATTGGCCAGTGTGTTGATTGTCATTGTTTGCCTGTGATCCTTGTCATGCTATTGGCCAGCAGTTGGTCTGGGCAGTAGGGCTGTGTCTTCACCATGCTTCACCTCATACACAATACAAAGTTTATTTTTTATTTGTTTATATTTATTTATTTATTTGGGCACAGCAGGTTATAAGATACACAATTCTACTTGTGTCATTGTTAAATCATAGTTTTTTTTTGTTCTGTTTTTAAAGACGAGGAAAATACATCCAACAACAAAGCAAGAGGGGGAAAAAAACAAACCGACTGAGGACAAATTTGATTAAGTAACTACCTAAAAGTGACTTCCTTGGAACATTGCGTCAGAGATTATTGAGAAATACAAGGAGAGGAAAGACACCTGCATTATTGATAGACACACCCTTAGTACAAATATGTGGTGTGTGTGTGTGTGTACTACGGTATGTCAGAGGGCGACTACTGAATACACTGGCATAGTCACTATAGTCTTCCAAGTGTCAACATGCTGCTGTCAGGAAAATGGTGTGGAACGAATGAAAGGGTGAATATAAATGTAACACGCTTTGTAAATTAGCTTAGTCAGTTTGAATTGGCTCTGAAACCACCTTCCTCTAATCACAGAGCTGACAACATGTGACTAACAAACGATCACAAATTAAATGCTGAATCTCCTTTTCTTTGAGGTTTCTTTTTCCTTGTTACTTTTATCTACTAAATGTTATACATAGTAAAATATTTGTTTTTTTTATTCCAGTTTTAGATCCGAGTGTTGTTTGGTGCATGGGCCAGCTGGATATATTTATTTGTGAGCTTTAAAACCACCGTCTCTGACGAACCTCCGTGCTCCTCAAATCCAGTCCATCGCCCTCCCCCCCCCAAAAAAACCCGGCAGTACGGTTCTGTCGGTACTTGAAGTGCCTCCAACATGGGTCTCCAGTCAGACTCTGTTCTCCACTCCGTCCTCCTGCTCCCCCTACACCTCCTGGTGTGGTTGTACTCTTTCCTGTCCTTCCTTCCCTGGTACTACATCACCCATGCTGGGCAGCGGCAGGCCCAGTCGAAAAGGGTCAAGGCCCACTCCACTTCGGGCCGCGCAGAGGGGCCCTATCGCTGCATGGACCACTTTGAGTCCCTGGCCACTGAGGACTTCCCAGGCAAGGACACCCTGGATAAACTGTTTGAACATGCCGTGCAACGTTTTGGACAGTCGCACTGCCTCGGCACCAGAGACGTCCTCAGTGAAGAGAATGAGCCACAGCCCAGCGGTAAAGTATTTAAAAAGGTACGCAATCCCGTCTTTTAGTGAGTTGCATTTTAAAAAACAAAACGATCCTTCAGAGACAATTAATGGGTTATTGTGTGAGATAATTTAATGTTAAAATGGTGTGTACATCTAGCCCAAACCACACCAATGCTGCATGCCATGCAACTTCCACAAACAAGCCTACATACAATTTGATATGTTTTGGTCATTGGACCTTTTATGCATGTTCCAATCATGGAGCCAAGCACATAATTTAACACAATAGGGTCAATCAACACTTAGAAGGGGGGAACTGATGACTGATGGGGGAACAGACTGATGACTGATGGGGGAATTGATGATTAGAACTGATGACGACTCATCAGTTTCACAATCAACATTAACTTCTGTATATGATGCGTGAAATAAGGTATATTAGTAAATAAACAAGACTGGGCAATTCAATTAATAAAACTGCTACATAAAAGGTCAAACCAGTATTGGTGACGTACAGAGTGTAAATGGTGCATAGCAACACTTTCATAGCATGATTAATGACTGTGAAGACGTCTAATGAGTACCCCCACCTTCCAGCTGATCTTGGGAGAGTATCGCTGGCTGTCCTACCAGGATGTGGACACTCTCGTCAACCAGTTTGGCAGTGGACTGGCAGCGCTGGGACAGCAACCTAAAAGCAAAGTGGCCATCTTCTGTGAGACCAGAGCGGAGTGGATGATCACCGCACAGGCCTGCTTTAGACGCAACTTTCCCTGTAAGGAAGAATGTCAATCTCCGGCACCGTTGGCCCGATCCATGCCAAACTTTGCACACACACTCCCTGGATGCCAACGACGAACCTCTGCCCCAAATATTCCTCAACGGCCTGTTATAGCGCCACCATGAGGCAGATTTAGGCAAAAAACATTTCTGTAGATTACTCATACACATTTTATCCATACATCACACAATTCGGTATACACTATCTCCATAGTCATGTGATCAACACGGATCTGCACCATTTCCCATCTTCCTTCCTGATTGGCTAAGATCCGCTTACATGATTTGTCCGTTTCCAACAAAATGCCACAAATCACAAACAGTGTGGAATTTCCGTGAAATTATACACGCACATTTCCACTAGGCTGAGGACGACATGACACAATTTGTTTTCCAAACCAGCCTCATGGTGGCGTTATAACAGGGCAATTCCTGTTTTTACCTATAACTGCATCGATCTGTGTACAACTTTGTATGCACACTCCCTAGAGGCCATGGAAAAACATTTTCCCTGCATCCCTCCACATCTGCCGGTTATAGCGCCACCATGAGGCCGATTTCTGCAAAACACATTGTTTATATTAGTCGCACAGATTTCATCCAAATCTCATGCAAATCGGTATACATGATCTCTGTAGTCATGTGATCAAGACAAGTCTGTTTGCTTTCTCAGATTCTACACTGATTGGCTAAGATTGCCTTCCAAAGTTTTCAGGAGTGGCCCGTTTTGTACAAAATGCTGCACATGTCCTGCTCATCCAGAATTCTATCCTCAGAGATGCTATGAGTGATCTGGCTCTGCATTTCCTCAACAAAATGAAGAAAATTGTTGCAAAAAACAAACAAACAAACGTTTATATCACTCCTAAACATTTTGCCAAACATCACACACACTCCTATCCTCCTGGTGGAGACCTGTGCCCAGAAGGGCACTTTTTCTAGTTATTACTAACCTAGCAGTCATTTAACTGCCTTCTGTTTTATGGCTGCTGCTTTTGCTCTTATTAATCTGTCGTCACTCTACAGTGGTGACATTTTATGCCACCCTTGGAGAAGATGCAGTGGCATTTGGACTGAACGAAACCGGAGTCACACATCTCGTCACCAGCGTTGAGCTGCTTGAGACTAAACTGAAGGTGAGCAGACATCCATCCACAATCCACATCAACAAACTTAACACACTACTCCAGTATGATCTGTGTATGTTGTGGGATCCCAAGCGATAAGGATGTTGAAGTTTTGCTTCAATTGCAGCATTTGTAAAGTGAATTACATCTGTTTTACATCACTACAATGTTTACTTGGGAACTTCAATTCAGAGGCTTATTTGATAGACAGGTTCCACTACCTGCCACTGCCACTACCCAAACAACAACAAAAGGGGACGCAATTATTCAAAGTTATTATTTAGAAAGACTCAGCTTGACTCGGGTCATTGTGAGCTGCTACTGGTCCATGGCTGACTCGGTAGTTAAAATGCAAATGACTGTTCAGAGCAGCCGAATGTAGCACCCATCCACAGAGGCTCAATTGAATCGGAAAACACAGTTCCGTTATTGTTCCGTCGTCTTTGTCAGTGTACTTTGGGTTTTCAAGCTGGTGTGTGGTTTCAGCTTCGATGATCCTAATCTGACACGCCGACATTTGCAACAATGATCACATTTATACATTTGAAATTTGTAACTGTTTGGCTACAGTAGCCTCTTTAAATATTTATTAGTCATTACAAAGGCCATTGCGTGTCATGAGACTGGGTGTGGTTGACGGTCACAGAGAGATGACAAACGGCTCTGAATCATCCTAGTGTTTGAAAATTTGGTCCGTGTTATTAAAGTTTTTATATACCTGGAGATATTTTCACCTGAAAATCTTAGAACCCCTGGTCTAATGGATGCAGTATGAATTTGTAGCTTGCTCATAGGGAACATGGGAAATTACAGTAGGTAGAAAGTAGGGTTGTCCCGATCTGATCACGTGATTGTAAATCGGGCCCGATCATGGCATTTTAAAAGAACGATCCCTAGTAGCAATATCCATATCATGATATTAGACTGGATATTGTCTGTGATTTTGGATATTGTGATATGGCATAACGGTGTCCTATACAAATATAAATATATTTTGATGGGAAAAATCGGTATCAGCATATACTCAAAATCTAATCGGATCAGGAGCAAAACACGTGATCGGGGCATCCCTAGTAGAAGGTAATGTTTCAGATTCAGCAGCCAGCTTTTTGCCGATGGGGTCCCGGTTTGAGTAGAAACCCAAAACTATAGTTTAGTTAGTTGTATTGCTTCCTGTACAATGCACAGACTCAGCCTTACATGATCACAGCACAATCATTTCTCTGAAATATGATAAAATCTCAACATGATAGTAATTGACACGATGCACATTTTCCGTAAAAGACGATTGGCTGACTGACCACCGAAACCATCAGCGACCGCGATCTGATGAAGACATCCCCTTTAGCTAGGCTGAAATCTGATGCCAATTGTCTACAAGTGAACATCTTTATCGTGTGATGTCGGGCTTTGTGGTGATCTGTTCTGTCCTCGCTTCTTCTTCTCTCTCTGTACAGAGTGTGCTCTCACAGATCCCCACATTGAAACATGTGATCTGTGTGGACCAGAAGAGGGCAAGCAGCACTGAAGTGTACCCAGCAGGGCTCACCATCCACAGCATGCAGGCGGTCAATGAGCTGGGGGCCCAGCCCGAAAACAGTGAGTGGTGCAGTGGTTCTCAAACTTTTTCATGTCAAGGACCCCCCCCCCCCCCAATTGACACTAATTAGCCTGCGGACCCCCATTTGAAAAGAGTCCCATAAGAGAAGATGTTTACGGCTCTAGCAGAGATTCTCAACCCGTTTAATTTCAAGTTTTTCACTGTTAATTTAACTCTGAGAGTGTACAAATGGACCCGTTGGGGTCCATTTGGTTCTATTTATACACTCTCTGAGTTACAGACCCACAAGGGTCCATTTGGTTCCATTTGTACACTCTGAGTTAGACCCATAAAGGTCCATTTGTACACCCTGTGTTACAGACCCATAAGTGTCCATTTGGTTCCTACTTCCTAACTACCAGTATCTCTAATTTAGCTAGGGACCCCATGGAACTCCCTCAAGGACCCCTAGGGGTCCCTGGACCCCACTTTGAGAACCAATTTGGTATATAGTGCACTGGTTCCCAATAGTGGGTCCGGACCCAATGTTGGGTCACAGACACATTTTTATGGGTCCCTTATTTTTTGGATTCCTACATTAAAAAAAACATCTTTAAAAAATAATCAAATATTTTCATGATTTAAAAATAAAATGCAATGATTTTTTTCTTCAATATGAAGAAATCAATGAAATTCCATAAATTAGAAAACAAGTAGTGAAAATAGCCGATCTACAAGCTTGTGTGCTTGTGGATCTGCTATTTTCTAGTTTGGGTCCAGGGGAGACATCAAATGTCTTGTTTGGGTCATGGGCTAAAAGGTTTGGGAACCACTGGCATAGTGTGTGAGCTTGGTTGTGATTCAAAGACAAAAACTTCATAATGCACATCCTACGTGCATTATGGGGGGGAAGACACGTGCAGAATAGAACTACTCCCTTTAAAATGCTCAAATTTCATTAATATGAATCAATAAAATAACATTGAAATAAAAATACATTTAATGTAGTTGCTGCTGTGAATAACAATTGTGAACCCTTATTTTGTTTCATGCGCTTGGTTGTGATACACAGCTAGGCATCTGAGAGATATAAATTGGAATTTGTCTGCGCACAGCTCTTTTTTCCATTGTTATTAATGGCAGCCCGAGTAATTTCATGATGCCAATTCAACTCTTACTCGCTTTCTTCATTGTCCACTGCAGACGGCACCCTTGTTGTAATATATTGAAGATTAAATAGTACAGCCACTGGTCAAATGCAGGTCAGATGAGAGTAAATCGATACAGATACTGGTCATGACACGTACAGGGTCAAACAGTCTGTCCCTGTCCTTACAGGGACAAACAGTCTGTCCCTGTCCTTACAGGGTCAAACAGTCTGTCCCTGTCCTTGTGTATCGATGACTCATGACTGACAGGAGATGGACAGCACAGACGGGATCAGAATCTGTGCTGGGCATTCAGTCATGAGATAAAGGGAAAGATGCATATTTATATTATCTAGGTGAACTTTTTTTTAAAAACTATATTTCTTTATTCAGGGAGAAGTACAGAGTTAGGTTTACATCATTATTATTATTGGTGACATTCCCCCTTTTTGTTTGTGCAACCTTTCCCCTTAGGTTGGGCAGAATGACCAAGAGTGGTCACACTTGCCCAGCCTACCCTCCCGTTCTCTAGGTGAACTTCTAATGTTCTAAAATACTGTATATGAGTTGTGCAGTCACAGTGGGTCAGTGACATGATGACATCTCATGTGTTTTGGGCTTGCAGTATCTTTGACAAAGTACTAGACTTGAGCATGGTGTCACAAGCATATCTGTTCTGTATGCTTACGAAGAAGATGAGAGTAAATCATTACAGATAACGGGCAAACGGATGCAGATACCTCCAATATTTAATTATGACGGTATGCGGGAGCTCACATGCGGTATAAAGAAGGCCACGAGTGATGATTCTCTCTGACCTTAGTGACCGATCCATAGTGACCAACCAGTCAGTCTGCAGTGTTTTCAAGTCACCTTTTGGTATTGCCGCAGCTCGCAGAACCTTGACCGAAGTGATGGCAAAAACGTACCTTGGGAACCAACTATGGAATTAAAATGGTTGAAAATCACTGCTAGAGCCGTAAAAAAATCTTCTCTTATGGGGGGTCTCTGGCATATCTTTTCAAATGGGGGTCCGCGGGCTAATAAGTGTCAATGTGGGGGTAATTAATTACAAGCTTGACTATTTCTGGTATTAATCGTATGACAAAGTATAGGGCTTAATGATGACTGTTTGTCCTCACACAGTGAGCAGGCCAGTGGTCAGGCCAGAGCCCTCGGACCTGGCTGTGGTGATGTACACCAGCGGCTCCACAGGCAGACCCAAGGGAGTCATGATCGTCCACAGCAACCTGATCGCTGGAATGACCGGCCAGTGTGAGCGCATCCCAGGACTAGGGTGAGTATCAGACATTTGACTAAACTCGGCAGCAAAAGTTCGGAAACTTAACTTTGGTCCGTTATTTCTCCACTTTAATGATACCAATTGGTATTGTATTTTAATCGTTTATTAGTCACCTTTACATCGAGGTATAGCTTGCAAGGATCGGGCGATCGTGGAATGAGCAACACGGCTAAATGTGTGGCTAGCGCCTCCCAAAGAATTGCCAAAATGGCAAGTGGTTGGTATTCACCCTTGCTTTGAGTTGCTTAGTGCAGTGGTTCCCAAACTGTGGAGCGTGCACCCCTTGTGGTGCGTGAGTGCCTTCTAGGGGGTGCACGGCATGAAAAGGCTAATGGTGGTGGTATGTTATTTTAAATATATTATGAGAAATCGAGAGTAAATCAATGAATAAAACATATTTTGGGGGGCATTTTTAAGCCTTTATTTGAAAGTCATGGAAAATCTGCTACAGTATAAATTCACTCTGAACAAAATATACTTCTAGAATCTACCATATAGATTGGGGTAAAATTACAAAGTATGTTAAGTAAGGGATAATATCTGGCTAGGTGGTCATTGTCGGGAGATAATTGAGTTTAACCACTGAGACGAAGCCGAGGTTGTTAAACCCCCTGAAGGTGAATTATGTCCCGACAATGACCACCTAGCCAGATATTATCCGCTTATTACATGGCTACCTAACATAAATTAATACATTGACCCAAAACACAACAAAAAAAGTATTCCATAAGTTCGCGCTGGCTGCGTCTGCCCAGCTGCAGGGCTGGAGCACTGTCTGAAAACAAGGAAGTGAGTTGATCAAATAGAATCCATTTTCGGGTCCTGCTTCGTCTATTTCTCTCTCAAATGTTTAGCTGTAAATTACATTGTGTGTCACTAGTGTGTGTGTGTGTGTGTGTGTGTGTGTGTGTGTGTGTTTACATGGCTGTCATGTTGGAAACAGCAGTAAATCAAGCGGGGCGCAGCCGCGCAGCTGGTGCTCAGAGGGTTTGATTAGGCAGTGGTCTGTTATACAGTGGAGCGGTCATTATGATGAGAACTCACCGCTGAATTAAGCGATTGACCAATCAGAATCAAGCATTCAACCAAGCCATGTAATAATACAATATAACTAGCACATCTGCAGTGCTTGGAGGTGGTCTCCCGACTCCACAGTCCACATTGAGAAATGTAGACCATGCATTGCTGTCGGGTAGGACAGTGACACCTACTGGTTGATAGTCATTCAAAGCAGACACGCAGCAGATTTTAGACACTTGTTGCTGCCACCATCTTTCTTCTTAGTGTAGTTCAGACATTGTGACAATGGGCTCTATGCACACGGTGATGCCATTTTGAAAATAACTTGGGCCCCTTCCCTACTTCCTTCGCAGGTGTTACTGATGATACTAATGCAGGGTCTGTTCCATTGTGGTCAAACAGAGTCAGGGTGCTGCTACTGTGCATGTTGGCTCACTGGAAACACCTACACCAGTGGGTCTCAAAGTGTCCTTGAGTGGGGTTCCAAATGGACCCGTAAGGGGTTCCATTTGTACACTGAGTTATGGGGGTCCTTGAAATTAAAAAGTTTGAGAACCACTGCACACTAAATGGAACAGAGCCTTAACCCATTTAGACCTGAGGACGCATCTGTGTCGCCTTATAGCTTTTTAACCATTATTTTAAATGTTAGCTGTTAAATTAGCAAATCTACAAGTTCATAGTATGGCACAGAATGCCGTACTATGAAAATCGTGAAAATGTGGCCACATCTTTGAATATATATTCTTTCACAGCGCATGTTTTTAACTCATCTCTTTGCTTCTGGGGGGGTCCCTGGAACAACATATTTTCAGATGGGTGTCGGCGGCCAAATCATTTTTGGGCTCCTTGACATGAAATACCTTGAGCACCACTGATATAGAAACATAGGTTTTTCAGAAAACTATCATGATTTCGAAGACATTTGTAGAATCTTTTCTCAGTTCTTACTGGGTTAATTAGTATCATCGGTAAGTAGGGAAGCAGCCAAGAAGTAGTAAGAGTTATTCTGTGTGCATAGAGCCCATTACATGTCTGTCGAGAGATGCATACATGAAGTAAAAAGTAAACTTAACTTATTTACATTGTGCGATGGTGTGTGTATACAATACATTAAGCTCGACCGTGTGTTCTGCTAGGCCCCAGGATACATACATCGCCTACCTGCCCCTGGCTCATGTTCTGGAAATGACGGCGGAGATCTCATGCGTGACATATGGCTGTCGGATTGGCTACTCCTCCCCTCAGACGCTGTCGGACCAGGTACAAATGACACAGAATAACAACAGTACAGACGATTATTCCCAACTATTGACTCAACATGTGAAGATAAGTGGTATAGCTCAAGTACAAAATATGAAATATAGAATCTACACCATTACAAAGTAAATAGCAATATACTCTGTATACTGTATAATTTACCCTATAGATTGTACAGGCTGGTATAGCATTGTAGGTAGATGAATAAATATTATGTTGAAGGCATACTGGCATACACAGGGTAGTAGCATACGCTCCACAAATGCAATTCGACTTCTATCAATTGAATACATAATGCATTTACACTTGTTGAATTGAGTGCAAAGTGAAGTGTACAACTCGCACAGAGGCAAGAAGTATATACATTCACATAGCAGGATATTCTATACACATATTCTATTCACTTGTATTTATCTATTAGCAATGTTTTTCTCTTGTTTCCAGTCCACCAAGATAAAGAGGGGAAGTAAAGGAGACAGCTCTGTGCTCAAACCCACCCTTATGGCAGCCGTACCGGTACGAACCCTTGTTCATATACCACTTCTTACCTTTTGATTTCTATGTTCTGTACTGTGTCCTCCCTTTCGTCGACTAACAGTATCAAGGCCCGCCAAAATACATTTTAGTCGACTGAATCAACTGTAGATTTAGTCGACTAAAATCTTATGATATTTAGTTGACGCACTAAGACATTCCAGGTGACTAAAACTAAATAAACTATTCAAGAGACTATGACTAAAACTAAAATCAAAATATGCTGCCAAAATCAACACTGGTTCTATGTTTTGTGTCCTCCCTGTTCTCAGCTCATATCAATCACTCTTCGTCTTTTCCCCAACCAGGAAATCATGGATCGCATCAACAAGAATGTGATGAGCAAAGTGCAAGACATGAGTTACATTCAGAAGACGCTGTTTAATCTGGGTTACAACTACAAACTGGAGCAGATCAAGAAAGGCTACGATGCACCACTCTGCAACGCGTAAGAGAGCCTGTTCTGTCCTCGTTATGTTGCCCACAGGGTACAAAGAATTTGTGTAGTTCAATGGCAGACAAAGTATTCACATTTCCATTTCTTTATTGGCACACACCAAAAATGAACGCTTTAAGCGTGTTTCGGGCCAGCTATGAGCCTTCATCAGAGCATTCACAATAAGCGAATTCAAGTCATTTCAGTCTTAACCCAAAAAGCATTTCAAGCTATCTATAGTCATCATTCAGTCCATTGGGTGTCATAGTATTGTGTGTATATCCACTGCATTTCTCTTTGGGCTAATTTCTTTAGAATATTTCTCATTTAGAATTTGTGTAGTGTTCGCAATATAATTGAGTTACTCAATTTAACCATCGGTAATGAAGAACCCACGCCCCTCGGGCATTCAAACATTTTAAGGCCACCTTAATGACATCTGTCTTATCTGTCTCTACAGGCTGCTGTTTCGTAAGGTGCGATCTCTGCTTGGAGGACGGGTGAGGATGATGCTCTCGGGAGGAGCACCTCTGTCCTCGGCGACGCAGAGATTCATGAATGTCTGTTTCTGTTGTCCTGTGGGCCAAGGCTACGGTCTTACTGAGACCTGTGGAGCAGGCACCATCACAGAGGGTAAGAGTAACTAAAAGTGAGCAGGGAGATGACTAAAAAAAGTGGAGAAACTAAAAATGGAAATGGTCAGTAACTTACGATTGTCCGATCTCTTACACTTTACACAGTTGCCGACATCAGCACGGGTCGTGTGGGAGCTCCTCTCATTTGCTGTGAGATCAGACTCAGGGACTGGTCTGAAGGTATGGCTGCCCAGGCTGAGAGTTCTTGACATCATATGACGGCAAAATCGGGTCCCAGTACAGAATGCATTTTCCATATCACAGGACTTAACGTCTCTCCGTTGTAATTTTATACAGGAGGTTACACCACTAAAGACACGCCGCTCCCCAGAGGTGAGGTCATGATCGGTGGTCCCAACGTCACCATGGGTTACTACAGAAGTGAGGGCAACGATCAGGACTTTTTTGAGGATGACAAGGGCCAGCGTTGGTTCTGCACCGGTGATATAGGAGAGATCCACCCTGATGGCTGCCTTCAAATAGTGGGTATGTAACCTTTTTTTTAAAAACATACTTTCATTTGTTGTTGTTCTATCTAGGGCTGAACAATGAATCAACTAAAAGGACCATGTTTTGGCACATTTAGCTCACTGTATAGATCTCTAGAAGACACATACTGTATACTCGTTGCCAATTTTCTGTTTTCTTGGCCTTCCAAGAGATTGTTTTTTTCTAAACCAAATTAACTTGCAGATACTTGCTTGCTTGAGATAAGTAATCCTATACACCAAACAAAGGTGAAGTGTTCACTGTATAGTATACAGTGAACACCTTTTTGTTTGGTTATTGTTGCATTTTAATGCAGCTGAAGGAAAGCATTGATTTAAAGTCTTTCCAAAAGGTTTTACAAATTTATATTAAATGTCTGACTTCATCATGGTGACATGTATATTAAATACTTTGCCATACTTGGTAAAGTCTTCATTATTTGTAGTCAATGGGTAAACATTTAAATAGATATGTACTGTATGATGATAAATTATCACATTTTGTGGTAGTTAATAGTGTAAACAGAATAAAGGAATGACTAAACCAATCTGTGGAAAATATCAATTGTGATTAATTTCGCCAAATTCTAACAAACTTGGAAACAAATAATCTGATGGGACTCTCCTGAGAAGCATTATTCATACATAGTTTCATACACTATCTGTTGACCTACTCTACTACTACTTTCTTCATACTCGTGAGTCAAGTCATTTACACTATATTTAATATTTTATTATGTGATGTGATGAATTCATTTCATGTTTTATTTAGACCGTAAGAAAGACTTGGTCAAACTGCAGGCAGGGGACTATGTGTCCCTGGGGAAAGTGGAGTCGGCTCTGAAGACTTGCTCCCTAATTGACAACATCTGTGCATATGCAAACAGGTGAGTGAATCTATGGCCATCTGGCCATATTTGATGCATAAAAACATGTAGTGTACAGAATATTCTGTCTGTGCGTAAACATGGAAGGCTATCACTGTGTGTGGGCATCCGAGTGGAGACTTTCTTCATCTTTAAATATAAATACTTCAAACTGTATAGCTAACATGGCATATGCATAATAATTTTATATTTCGGATAATCTATGGGAGTACAGATTGTAAACTAAGGATCATTTTGCGCTGTGCCCAAAAGAACAGTGTGTGTACACACACACACACACACACACAAACACAACGTCCAGTCCCCGACGACACACCTCAAGTCCTAACTATTACTCAAAGTATATATTTCACTGTGTAGTTCATGATTTGAACACATACGCAGCAAATTAAATATGCAAGAATGATGCAACTTCTCCGCCCATTCGCATCGAGTCTCCCGAAGTAGAGGTGTGAATGCAACCTTAGTTAGTTAGCGGGGGGAAAGAAACGCTAAATAATAGAAATGGCTACTATACAAAACGGCTATAAAAAAATAAGCTTAATAGCCACTCTCTTTCTGGTCCCTGTCCTTGCAGTGAGCAGAACTATGTGATCAGCTTTGTGGTGCCCAACCAGAAGTGTCTGATGGAACTGGCGAAGCAGAGAGGCATAGCAGGCTCATGGGAAGAGATCTGCACCCACCCGGACATGGAGAGAGAGGTCCTGAAGGGCATTAAGGAAGTGGCTGCTACAAGTAAGATTTAAAAGCCAGCTGATATGGGATTTTTGAGATGGATAGATTTTATATCGCTTACCGATACGATGCCGGCATAGTAGATGTTTGTGCTGGAATTAAAGTACACCATTTTTATATGTGGATTTTGCACCGATATGATACAACAGAGCCCAACCAATAAACCGGCAGAGCTCGATTGATTGAAAACTTTATAAACGGTTTGCAAAATGTAAGATACGGTTAACAATAATGCTAAAAAGATAACACAAAATGCCCCCAGGGCTTGTTTCCATTGTGATCATACTGTATTCAATTCATCAAGACATATACACACAATATAAGAAATCATCAAGGTATTAGATAAGTGGATGATTGTAGTATTTAGTAATCACACACAATTCAAAAAAGTATTAACAATATAATATACAATGATATATGCAATAACTATAAACTAAGTCAACAGCCTGTTTTTTTTAAATAAATCTAAGCTACACTCTCCACGAAAATAAATACAATATATATATTAATTACTGAACTCTACCTCTCTGTTGCATCTTCTATTTCATCCATGTAGATAAACTCCAACGGTTTGAAATCCCAATGAAGGTCCATCTAAGCCCAGAGCCGTGGACTCCAGAAACAGGCCTTGTCACTGATGCTTTCAAGCTGAAGAGGACAGAGCTTAAGAAACACTACATCCAATATATAGAGAGAATGTATGGAGGTAAATAAATGTGACAATTGAACCTAGAGCTCCCTATTGCCACTGTTTAAATATGTAAATAACATTTCAGGTACCCATTTGAATTTCTCAAAGGACTTTGTGTACCGAAAATGTATGAACAAATGCTGAAACTGTATAGTTGTACTTGATTGGCTAAACTGTGCTGCTTTACATTTACTTTTTTTGCTTGGGAGAAGAGGTAAAGGGTGCAAGACCACAACGGCACTCAACTGCCATTCACTTCAATCTATTTGTACTGTTTTGTAATAGATATATTTCATCGGTGTATTTTGGGTTGTCTGCAGTCATTCCATCAAATATTAACATTAGTAGTTAATGACTTAAGTAGGTTTCTATTGGCCTTTGTTGAAGATGTTACTGTGCCTTGAGCCTATAGTACAGGTGTGCAGAAGCAGGTGGCTTTAGATCAAAAGGCTAGTAGTACAGTGACCCGTTACTGCCATGTGATGTTTACTAGGTGTTTTTAAACACATTTACACAAAGATTTGGCCCAGCCATGGGATATAGACTGAAGCTTGAAAGCACAGATTTGTTTTGCTCGTTGCCTATCCTGGCCAACCCACAATATTGCTTTATTTTGTACTTGTGTCAATGCATTGAGATGGTCAGACCAAATGTGTAAAACATAAACATGACTCAGGAAGATATTTAATTTATTCAACTGTCTTAGTATGAAGTTGTATAGAAGTCAACATCTGTCGAAACTGCTGTCTGTGAGCACCTTGAATTATTTATTAGAGTAAGTATTTTAAGCTAGTATCACTGGCATACTGTAAAGGTTTGCATATACCTCAGTTAATGAAGGTCTCAATGCTTTCTGAAGTGACATCTGTTCAATAGGATTTTCTTTGTAATTGTCTTGTAGAAATAACTAGACACTTGCGGAACATGAACTTTTAGCGGTTGTGTGTGTTCTGTAATACTGTTACAATTCTGTAATTATTCCATCATTAAGTCACATGCATTGTGAAATGTGGTAAATAAATGTCATTTTGTACTCAAGGTTATCAAACTTGTTTTATTTCTTTAATTACAAAACAACGTATAACAAAGTCAAAGCCGAACATCTTAATTTACACCATAATACAATAGAATTCTTGACACTGATCAGCTGTTCCAGTCTTGAAAGCGGAAACAGTCGCTGGCAATCTTCCATACAGGCTGGTCGCTGTTAGTCGAAGGCTGAGCTGTTAGGAGAAAGTTCTGGTTGAAGAAACGCTGCTTGTTCCCCTCAAATTTAACTAGTCCGCCAGTCACAACCAGCAATGTCGTCTGGCCTTGTGTAGCTTGTTCTGAAAATGAAGGGGAAAAAAATGTTGAAATCCAAATAAATTAGTTTAAGAATGCATTAATAAAACACTGGTTCTCAACCAATGGTCCAGGACCGCTACAGGTGGTCAATGGGAAAACATTTTAAATCTCTTGTTAAGTCCAAAAAGTTTCAAACTTTGTTTGGGCCGGATGGCACTTGAAATATGCTAGTGGTCTGAGTTCAAAGGTTTTTATTTAATATTTGGCTTTTCTGACTTGATAGTTTCAAGTGACGAGACATGCAGCAAAGGTCCGAGGTCGTCATGAACGGGACTCGACCCAGGACTCGGGTCTGACCTACCGCAACTGTCTAGCACAAAACATTATATTGTGACGTTTGAGAAATTCAGTAGGCTGCATTCTGTGCATTGACTGACATTACTAACCCTAACTTCAAATGTATTTGCAGATTATCGCAAGGGTTCGATATAACAATATCAAGCAACATATTCAAATCCATTCATGAATGTCCATTATAAATCGGTGAATAGATCTTGTAATTTTCTCCATTACATATCTCCTCCAATGCTCAGCCACTGCACACAAACTGGAGGTTCTGCTTTGTACTATAGAGCGTCGCAGTCCCATGCACTTTTCCCATAGATGTTTCAAAAAGTATTTATTTAAAGATAATGGGTGTGACAAGCCGTGCAGTAAGTACTGGGAGCTGATGCTAGGTGTTGGGCTTCTCCTCTGAAATCCATCTCCCAGTGCATGCAGCTGATACCAACAAGCCAGTCCAACTTAAATTACTTATATCAAGAACAACTAATTCCTAAGAAAGTACACCGTAGAGACAGTCATGGCGATATTGAGTGTTGATTCTCACCATGAATAGGCTGACAGTCCAGTGTCTGAACGTTGAACTCACTGGACGGCAGGGACTCAAAAAAGTCGCTCAGCGCGTCCACACCCGACACTGCATTTCCATTCCACACCAAGGTTGCTTTGTCCAGGTAGAGTCGTGTTAAATTCTGTGTTCAAAAATAGAGGGTGAGTAGAGAGAGATAGAATAAGAGTAAGATAAGGACAAATACCATACAACATGTAATCCATATTGTACTAGGCCAGTGGTTCCCAATCCCAAAGTGGGGTCCAGGGACCCCCAGGGGTCGATCGAGTTCCAGGGGTTCCACAGCTAAATGATAGTTTGGAACCAAATGGACCTTTATATGTCTGTAACTCTGAGTGTACAAATGGAACACTCAGAGTTAAATTAACATACATTTTTATGCCATTAAATGGCAGTCCGTAGACTAATTCATATTAAACGGGTGGTACCCTTGAAATTAAATGGGTTGAGAATCACTGCTAGAGCCGTAAAATTCTTCTCTTATGGGGGTCCGCAAACTAATTAGTGTCAATTTGGGGGTCCTTGACATGAAAGTTTGGGAACCACTGTACACTAGTAGGCAACAAGTTCATATTTGCAAGCTCATCATGAAACAAAAAATCAACAACACTCACCCTCCTTTTCTTGTCCATGCAGTCGTAATAAATGTTGATGAATTCTTCCGAGTACCTACATGACTGGTCAGCATGTGTCCTAAAATCCTTGAGTGTGAGAAAGAATACATTTTTATTTTAGTCAGGCTCAAGTCAGGGAAATCATAGTGATTGTGCCACGGTGCACGGTGTGTTCGCCATTTAGAATACATGCCTATGTTGTATTTCGGACGGTAACCAAACAGGTACGGTCGCCCCTTTTCCATCTCGCCCCACTACTCTACCTAGCTGTAAATAACAAACATAATTCATGTTGGTGATTATATAAAAGGTATTATATATATTTTTGCATTGTTAAGTTCACTCTGTATATCCATGGGCATAATAGCATGACTATGCCATTACAAAACATGGGCTACATCAGGAGAAATGTTTTTAATAAAACGAAATTAACTGCTAGCAGTCACCGTCTCTGTCTCATGTTATTCTTTCTTGATTTGACAGAGTATAGAGATCGACTACTATACAATCAAATACATCTGTATATAAGATAATTTCAGGGAGGGAGGTAAATACTAAATTAATTGTTAACTAAATTATTTTCTTTCGCGGGGGCGAGTCGTATGGTATTCTTTGGGACGGACCAGGGCTAGGAGTAGGGACGGACCAGCCACGGTCGTCTCAACTACAAAAATGCTGCAGCTAGAGTCAAACTTGTTAAAACACCCATTTCTATAAAGATACCTATTTAGTACCATTTATATAGGACTGCCCCAAGTTCCAACTTCCAACCCCGTTGTGTGCTATTAATGAGTAGGCATATTAAAATTAGGCTTTACTACTTTAGCCATCAAGCTAGCTGGCTACTGAGGCATAAACATCATCACATTTCCCAACAACAGCACCTACCACTGTAACAGACGCCATGAGTCCGGGCTTCGGAATAACAGTTAAATAATTTAGTTAATATAAACACAAAATCAGTAGACGTGGAGACTTTTTCTTTCCCTTTCTGAATTATTTCGTCTTGTTGTCTTGTCTTGCTTGCCTTTCCCCTCCTCCTGTGTCCACACTACAGGAAGTAAACGTTGCATTTACTTCCTCAGGGGTCACAGAGTAATCTAGTAAGAGAGTGGCGACACTAACGTTGACTCCCATTGTAACAATGGAATGCGGAAGTGCTTATTCTATCTCAGTGGGATAGTTCCACGTGTCGCCAGCAGGTCGCCAGTCGCCACTCTCTTACTATTCCACTCGGAGGGGTCACTGACTACAACCTACAACCAGACATCCTTCAAAGTAAAAGCGTTATTTTTTGTGCCCCTTCAACATTTCCAATTAATCGAGCGACATTAACCTTTATCTTGAAAGGAAGAAACATCGCGATGTTTTCCAAGGCGGAAGTAAAGCATCCAATTGAATTTCCCGAGTCATTGTTGCACTTATGAGTCTGGAGCAAATATGTTTATGAAACCGGCATAACTATTAGGACAAACATCTACAATGGACGGTTCTGTTTCAAATGTGGAGATCTGCGACTTTGCTTACAAGGGAGAATTTGATAAAGTAAAGGAATGCATTTTAAAAGACAAAACACTTGCCTTCAAAACAGACCAGGTACGCGTTGTAATGCAAGAACCACACATGATATATTTGTTTTCCAGCTAAAGGCTTGCATGAGTCAAGCTCTACATATCCGTAGTTAATAAATAATAATGTCATGCAGCATGCCAGCATGACATTATTAACTATATTTTTTGGTTCAATGTGAAATTTGTGGACAATGTAGATCTGCAACTGCAAGCTAGCCTATACAATGGTTTGTATAAATTAGTCTTTATTGTGTTTCTTGTTAAGGACCACAGAACTGCTCTCCACTGGGCCTGCTCGGCTGGTCACGCCGACATAGTGCACTTCCTCCTGGATCTAGGAGTTGAAGTGAACCTGCAAGACGATGTATGTTGATGATGATAGTTCTCCATTCTATTTGCATATTGCACTCTCACTGTGTGTGTGTGTGTGTGTGTGTGTGTGTGTGTGTGTGTGTGTGTGTGCGCGCGCCCGCGCGCGCGTGTGTGAATTAATTAAAGGTCTTTATAATGTGTGGCCCTCAAATTATATAAAAATACTCACATAAGCCAAATTAGAGTTTATGAAATACATTAAGTACTTGAATGTGAAATATTATGGTTCTGCATAATATATCAAACCTTACCAGTGAATTGACTAGTAGAACTATACTCTGAGAGTGTACAAAATATGGGGCCGTAGCCTAATTCAAGTCAAACTGGGGGCCATTGAAATGAGAACCATGAAAATCTTCTCTTATGGAGGTCCTTGGCATATATTTTCAAATGGGGGTCCGCAGGCTCATTTTGGAGGTCCTTGACATGAAAAAGTTTGGGAACCACTGCACTACACAGTAGTTTGTGCATTGAATTGTGTTCCTTCTCAGGCCAACTGGACTCCTCTCCACATCGCAGCATCTGCAGGCAGAGAGGACATAGTGCGATCTCTGATATCCAAAGGAGCTCAGTTGAACTCTGTCAATCAGAATGGCTGCACTGCTCTGCATTATGCAGCTTCTAAAGACAGATATGAGGTATGGGTCTTTTATAGAACACTGGTCATATTGTTATTCTGTACCGTACGTAGCGGTGCAATATACAGGCCTATTTGTGTTGTTGGCTACTTGGCTTAGATAGTAGACCAAGGTTTAATCATGTATCACAAAAGAACTGGATGGGAATTTGCCACATCTTGAACCTGGTTTGTGATGTGTTGTTAACTTGTAGATTGGCTATATTTAGTGAGCAACACTGTCGTGTGGATTATAAATGAACCATTTCACTGATCGCTAGCACACATTGTCCTCACCGACCGTTCTTCTTTGTAGATAGCTCTGATGTTGTTGGAGAATGGAGCAGACCCCAATGTCATGGACAAGCTGCAGGCTACTCCATTACACAGAGCCTCAACCAAGGGCAACTGCCGGCTCATCCAGCTGCTTCTCAAACAAAGCGCTTCCACCAACATCCAGGACTCAGAAGGCAATACACCACTGTAAGTGGGGGTGTGTGGTAGCTCAAATCACTTTCTTGTGACCACCGCACTCTGCATTACCAACTTAGATCAACATCATAAAAAGTAGCGAGGTTGCACACACCAATAAATACATTTAAGCAGGTTTATTTACTTCATCCGGACAAACGTTTCGGCTACAAGCCTTCTTCAGTGTGATTTGAGCTCACATTGTGAGCTCAGATCACACAACATCATGTATTGATATCTGTGGTATAATAATTCTGTATTGCTATACAATGTACGAAAATACCAAAATGTACTCGCACACTATGGTAAAAGATGTTGCTGAACTATGGCCCTTTTTTGTAAAAACAAAATTAATAAAGGGGGCGAAAAAAATAAAAAATGTAATGTTACTATAAACTGTTTTAACTGGGACGTTTATGAATTTTATTTTGACATATTTTATGAAAACAATAACTCACTTGATATTTTGTCATTTTGGTCAGTTTGGTATCTGGCTGAACACCCCCTGTAAAATAATCTCATTAGCACCGCATGTTATTGCTGAGGTATTGCTTAAGTATACACTGAAGTGGAATAGATTCTATCAACTTATAATGTGTATAAGAGCACTGTAGAAATACATTTGCAAACAAACTGTTATATCCGTTGACGTCAAAAAGTCTAGTCTGTTTTTCTTGCTGTATGAGGAATTAAGAATGGAATATTAAAATGGGAAACATTTTCATATTTACAACTCAGCATGTATTATTATCCCCAGGCACCTCGCATGCGATGAGGAACGTGTGGAGGCAGCCAAGTTGCTGGTTGAACATGGAGCCAGTATCTACATTGAAAACAAAGAGGAGAAGACTCCTCTCCAGATATCCAGGGGCTCCTTGGGTACCATCCTCCGTAGGATTGTAGAGGGGTAGCCTCGGAAACCCAGACGTTTTATTTCCAGGAAGAAAGGTAGAGGGGTGACACCGGTCCTACTCCATCCAAGATCAACCGCAAGTGTTGTCATTTCCATCGTCCTTCCTCTATCAAGCTGATCTGAGACATTCAGATTAGTACAGCTAGAGAAAAGGAGTTGGTTAGAAAAACCTTTGACGGTCGAACCCATAACAGCTTCTTGCCTGGGGAGTAAAGACTATTCTGTTGATGCCTGTGGACCAGCTCATATTCTAACAACATCTCTCTCATGTGCCAGTGCAACATATTTTATATGAAGTTTGAACAGAACTGTTTGAAAAATAAAACATTGTTCAACCTGTTCTTAAGGTATATTGACTGGGATATGTTTAACTAATTGATTAAAAATGTTGTCTGAAGGGATGCTGTAGCCTACATTTGTTTTGTTAATGTTTGTGGGTTTAAAGTTCATTCCATGCTGTTTACTTTGGCTTGTCCCAATAATTTGCATCCTTCTTACTTTTACTCAATTTACATTAAAGTAATGAATCCTGGTAGATATACTCGTCTCTTTTTCTCGTTTACTATATTCTACAATCGCTATGCCAGGCAAGCTCTATATTGCTCCCTTTGGTTTGTAAGTGAAGCACTGATGAACATTTGTTCAGTTTGATGGATATTAGTAAAATGTATGTGTATGATATGACTTCTGGCCCTGATAACAGCCATAGTAGTTTAACCTAAAGAAAGAGCCTAGAAACTTTCATTGATTGAAAATTTAATGAACAGTTTGCAGAACGGGTACAGTTCAACAAAAGTACTGGTGTGGCAATACAAAATCTGCTAAGAGGATAAAAACAAAAGGCAGCACTAAGACATGTTTACATCAGGGTCCTCCATTTTCAATTCATCAGAACATTTAGAGACATACACTTCTATGCAAAAAAGGAAAACAAAAATAAAAGGGGGGTATTGGGCTCGGGCTTTAGATGGAAAGCAATGAATGCCCGTGGATGGAGAGATGTTTGCTGCCGTCCACTGTCTTTCCACAAGATGGCGAACAAACATTACGATCTCGTTCTGTGCAGGTGGCGCTCAGAACCAGTTTCAGTTTCAAAACAGTCCCGGGAAAAATACTATTACGCGCCACGAGAGAGAAATGAAATGAAATGAAATGAAATGATTACTATATTTACCCAGGGTATCTGGGCTAAGCTCAAGAACTTGTTTCCAGCCAGGCCCTGCTCATAGAACACATTTCATCGTAGTGGTTCAATGCCTTGTTCAAGGGTAATTTTAACGTGCCGGACAGCTGATTCGAACTGGCGACCTTCCGGTGTCAGTATTATTAGCAGCTAGCAGGCTAGCTGAACGAACGTTGCCTTTTGTTTTTCTGACTTCTATCTGGTAAAAATGGTTCAGGAATTCCATGTATTAAAGTGCTACTCGTGTCAAACCTTTCAAGTGCATCAGGTAACTTTTTTAGCTTAGTTTGTGCCCGACTGTTAGACTACCAACCAGTAGTCGTATGATATTAGCCCCGTTTGGAATAGCCTAAGATTTGTATTTGATAGATTCTGACATTTCGATAAAGTACATCTACGAGAGTCTAAATCTTAGGCTATAGTTTGGAACTTTGTTGAGTTTGGAATACTATTTAGGCCTACTGTAGTTTTACACGTAGTGTTACCATGCATGCAGTTAATGGAAGTGCACATTATTATCAAGAGATGACACTTTGACACCGAACATTGAAAATGTATTTTCTGTATTTTAGGTTAAAAAGAGCAAGAAATGGATCTGTAAGATGTGTGGTGAGAAACAGTCTCTTATCAAGGTAAATTATTAAAATTATGATGGAGAAAAAGAGAATTTAAGTTCTGAAGGGAAATAATCTGAAAGCTGTCAGAAGATTATAAATGCTATGTATAGCAGTGGTTCTCAAACTCGAACGTTTCCCCCAAAATGTATTTGGCCACGGACCCCCTAGCAAATATTTTGTACCATAGGCAATGGCCCCCGTCCAAGATTTGTTATGTTGTTCAAATGCTTTGAATATATTCCAAATTATTTAATACAAAAAATAAATCTGATCTGATCTACAAGCTCATAATATATGTTGTGAGCTTGTAGACCAGCTATTTTCAAATAAACAATGTATATCTAGTTAAAAGTGGTTTTACTGATTAAAAAACAAAGTATGCAATATTAGCACATTTTGCTGGGGACCACGGAGCCCCTTTCCAAGAACCACAGAGTTTTAATAGGACTTTCCTTGTTTAAACAGGAGTTTGGACGTGGCTCCGGTGCGGACTGCCGACATCACGTTCAGAAGCTGAATGGCATGCAGGGAGAGAGGATGATGGAGGCGGAGCAGACGGCTTCGTTACTATGGTAACCAGCCTACAGTATCGGCAATAAGCACCCCTGCTCAATACTCCATATTGTTGCTGTCAGACAGAAACCTTGTATCTCCATCACTATGTTTCACATTTTTATGTCCCCTCCTAAGTGAATGCTGAATTCATCACACAAGAGTATCACACACAAGTAGTGATAATGGCAGATCTTGTGAGTTTGTGGATCGGCTACTTTCAGTTGTAATAAAAGGTTTTGGACATACACATACAAGGTTTCCACCCGACAGCAACCACATATTACTATTATTATTCTAAACACCAGCTCACACTAGAAAATATCGTTGGTGTTTACTTTCAATCATTCATGTTAAACAGGTCTAGGAGTGTTCTCTCACTGGAACCTGTTTGTCTGCAGTGCATACCGAGCAGCTCTAGTTAAACTTGACTACGTATGATATATACAACAACATACAACAACTCCATGATGAATGTCAGCCCTGGCAGCTCTCCCTCAGGGCTTTTACCTCTATGGCCAGCCCAAGCATAACTGAAGCATACAAGCCGGCACTCAACACTCCCAGCCTCCCTTGAGACCTGCCAACAATGATTAGTAATTAATTGGTATGAATTATCAAAAACAAGGCTAACCGTGGCCCATGGGTTATGGACACAATTACATGTTTCCCAAATTAATTTCAAAAGGCATTTCGAGGCGTCAATTAATTCACAATAAAATTATACAGTACAGATAACATACACTGGCTGCTAGACAGACGCCTCCAAGCCGGCTTGCAGTGTGTGCTTGCAATGTCCCCTTGCAGTGCCTATAGCACGTGTTGGCGTTGCCCGGGACAAGGACTAGCTATCTATACTTTGGGTTGAACACTTTGAAGAGAGACATCCTAATAGGTTTGAAGTTTATCTGATGTGTGTCTGGTCTACCAGGGAGGAGACGACTACAGAGCATGTGACACAGAAGGGAGGAGAAGGCGATGTGGTGACACCGCAGCAGATCGACACGCAGGTTGTGAATTATTAAGTATCTGGCAAAACTGTAGAGGCTTGGTTTATGTATTTGTAAACCACCTGGATTCCAGCCCAGCACGGTAAAATCCTGATCCTGTTCATTTAACTCAAAGCCTACAAATGCGACTAATTATTATCCGTGGTGGAAAGTAACTAGTAGCCTACTTAAGTAACATTTTTAGATATTTGTACTTCCTTGAGTATTTCCAATACTTTAACTTCTACTCCACTACATCTCGGAGGCAAATATTTTACTTTTTCTCCACTACATTTATTTGAAAACTTTAGTTTGTAGCTTTTGATTATTATTACAAAACATACATTAACCACTTCAGCACTATATACTTTTCAGCCATTTGAAAATAGCCGATCTACAAGCTCACAATGCGTCGCGACTTTTACTCAAGTACATTTTTAATTCGGGAATTTTACTTGTGATGGAGTAGTTCTGCATTGCAGTATTGATACTTTTAGTAAAACATTTGAGTACTTTTTCCACCACTGCATACATTTTACAGTGTGCATATATTTTACAGTGGTTTCTGGACATCACTGCGACATATGGAATGGAAATGATTCTATGATGATGATTCTAGTTTCTGTTTCTTCAGGGGGATCCTCAGGTGAGTCGATGGAGTAAATACCTACACCAACCAGAGGCAGGGCACAGTCTGGAAGCTGAGTCAGAGGAGGAGAATGATGTTTACCATGACAGAGACTGCTTCCACGTCAACAAGAAAGTCAGGTACATCACATGATCAATCAGTGGTTTTCAGGCCTCAACCCCCCCAAAATAATCACATTTGAACTTTTGGGGGACCCCTCAAAAACATGATGTGGGGTCCAGGCGTGCGGGTTGTGAGAACCACTGAGCTATGTCATGTAAATGTCTTGTTGATGTTTCTTGTCAGCCAATGAGCTTTCTTTGTATTAACAGCAACAGGAAGCGGAAGAGGCGAGGAGCATGTGGAGATGAAGGGAATTACTACAGTCGAGAGGAGCACAACAATCATCTAAGCCACGACGTGGGCCTCGACTCTAAACCGACCTGTCGCCCTGAGACTAATACTAACAGCTGGAGGAGGTTGGAGGTACAGTAGCCAGGGGTCACCAACATGTCCGTACACGGACAAATGTGTCTGTGGCAAAGACTTGGTCTTGTCTGTGGCAAGTTTTATAATGTTCTTATTTTGATCATAACACCCACTTACTGAGTGTCAAGTCTCCAGGTTTTCTCCAGAATTATTTATAATGACACTATGGAGTCATTAGGAGTCCACTAGTACTAGTGGTTCTCAAATGTTTTATTTTCAAGGACACTTGGGCCCTGTAACTCTGAGAGTGTTCCATTTGAACACTCAGAGTTACAGACCTGTTATTCAGGGCTATCTGTTTATGTGTTCCTGGTAATATTATTGTCCAGTCATTTTGTATGTCCGTGGCACAAAAATTAAGTTGACAAAAATATCCACCACAAGCCAACATGGTGATGACCCCTGACAGTAACACACACTACTTCTTGATCACCAGGGCCTCACAGGGGTGCATACGTTTGTTAGACACACTAAGGCCCAGGCCACACTACTCTGGATCTTTTGCAAAACGGATATTTTCGTCCTCCGTTTTAGAAAAAATCCTTGGCCATACGACAGAGATATCTATGTCCACACACAAACGCAGAAACGCATTGAACACAGGATAAAATCACTGCAGTAGCAGGTTTCAATTGTAGGCTATATTATATTTGATTTTATATTTACACTTATGAGGTGCCAATCATATTTTAATGAAGGAATAAGTACCGCATTTTAAAAGCCACCTAAATTGTGAGTGGAAGTATATGTTTCTTTCATTGTCTGTCAGCATGTCACACTATGTGCGTAAATCTCCAGATCCCGACTCTCGACTTTTCTCTCCATATAATTTAAAAATGATAGACACTTTACCATTGCTCTGGCGACCTGGCAAGTCCTGCACAGAAATGAATAGCAGAGTCAGACCTATAGAAGTGTCCACAACCAGTTGTGAGCTTGTAGAGTGGCTATATTTTCGAGCTGTATAATAAATGTCACGTTATAATGTAGGCTAATACAAGTTCACGCGCACATTGTCAGCATGTAGGCACAGTGACATGCAGTCAATGGTGCGCCCTAAACATGAGAGATGTGCCATAATGCGCACGCACGATGCGATTCCATTCACACCTCTCTCTCTCTCTCTCTGCACCCTCTCTCTCTCTCTCTCCTCGCATGACCATGACCATGATGCAAAATACAGCACGATATAGTTTCACATGCGGCTATGCACACACCACGCATAGACTTGTTGGTGTAGGCTACTGCGCAATGGCATTTGGCCTGGGTCCTTATTGGTAGGTTAATATCCACAGTTTATCTGTAGCGGTCCGCAATTAACCTATTGGCTTCGCACTCGGCACCAATACAAATTAAACTATTTGAATAAAGGTTGTACACATCAGTGAAATTAACCTCTGGGAAAATCCCTAATTGAGAGTGTAGGCCTAGCAAGTGCACCACAGATCATATAGGCTGCATGGCTATAAGGGCTTGGGCACTACCCTACCATCTCTCTATATCATTTGATGAAAGCATATTAAAAAAGACTTGTACACCCAATGAAAATATAAACTTCACGGAATATATACCACTTCGAATTATAACAATCGGTTGAAGATTATCTGAATATAGCACGAGTAAAATCTCAACCTCTTTGCGCGACGGCAGTGTTTTACCTATACTTGTGAGGACCTCTGCTTGACAAGCTGCATGTGGGCGGTGGCGGTGACATCGTTTCTCAAAAGCTCCGTTTGGCATGACTACACCACTCCACTGATCCGGATATTTTCGAAAATCTTCACTTATTTATCCGTTTCAAAAAACCTCCGTTTGAGTGGCCGAAAACACCGTTTGCGTGTGGCTGAAAGGCCCAAACGCACAGAGAAATGTGCGTTTTGCAAAAGATCTAGAGTGGTGTGGCCGAGGCCTAACAGTCCGACAGGCATTAGTCCAACTCCAATAACACCGTGGCTCCCGACATGAGCGGCCGGTTAAAACTCACCCGTGGCTCCCGACATGCGTGGCAGGTTAACAACTATTAAACCCGTGGCAGGTTAAAACGAACCCGTGGCTACCTGTGAGGTTAGGTTTAGGTTTTGGGTAGGGTGTCGACACTCATGACTGTAGGACATGGGACTGTTGGTCACATTATATCATACGAAAGGCACAGTCATCGCATTCCGTATAGCTTACGGAAATGATGTGCCTATTATATGTTGTACAATGTGGATCATGTAAGCCCAGCCTTCATATTTCTTCTCTCTTTTGATTGTGGTTAGGGTCTAGAGATTTTGGAGTGTTATGCCCCCCAAAATACAGTATAAACCTTATTTTCACTGGTTTTCCTGTACTAACTACACATTACACAAATTAACCATTATATTTTAATTTGACTAATTACTATTAGTTTAATAGAATAGAATTTGTGTTTTAGTTTTACTTAAAGGACCACTTCACCACTTTTCAACCTATCTTCATATACTAGGTCCTCACTAATAATCATGATAAAATGGCACCATTTATTTCTACTCTGTGTCTCATAGGAGGGCTGTGGGCAGTTCAGAAACCCGTCCACCAGTGACATCATCGATGGGGAATCCAAGCTCCAAGCTAATAGAAACCTGCAGGCTTTCTAGTCCTGAAAAGTTGCAATGCGAAACTGGAAGCCATCGTCCTCATGATAATAAAAATCTAAACATTTTTGTAAAAAAATATTGTTTTGAAAGAATCTGCCTAACGATGATATCACTAATGGACGGATTTCTGAACTGACCACAGCCTTCCTATGAGACACAGACTGAGTGGGAAAAAAATAATTAAAATGAGTATCAGTAAGGTTTACATTTTTTGTATGAGATTATAATAGTGTGCTTTATTTGTGTATCTGAGGCTCTGTTGTAAAGGCAGATTGAGCAGTCTATAAGTGCAGTGCACTCACTCACATTCACACATGTTTTAGAATTATTTCAGTCTCAGAGAGATATTAGAGAGATGACTTCCGCACACGCGGTTTAATTTTACAGCAGGTGCGTATAGGTCCTAGCAGAGCAGCAAACGTTTGGAGGAGGAGAGACCTGCACACCTTCAGGCATGCACACACGCACGTACGCAGCCCACCACTGCTTGTAAAATGGCCTGATTGGACTTTGGTGTTTATGCCACCTTTTTAAAAGCTTAATCTTATTTAATTTAGGCAACATAGGTTTGGTGAATAGAGTACCATTTCCATTTGCATGGCCCAATGTAGGACTATGGGTTGAACACCATTTGCTTGCAATTTGCATAATGCACAACCACATCACCCATTGAGTTCATTTTATTCTTTTGCCTGTTCTCCTCTCACTGCACAAGGTTGGTGAATGTCAATCATTTATGCCAGTGGTTCCCAAACCTTTTCATGTCAAGGACCCCCAAATTGGCACATTGACAGACCACAGACCCCATTTAAAAACATATGCCAGGGACCCCCATAAGACAACATTTGTACGGCTCTAGCAGTGATTCTCAACCCGTTTAATTTCAAGGACCCCCAGTATGACATGAATTAGTCTACGGACCCCCATTTAATGGCATTTCTATCTCTGGGACCCCCCGTTTATATTGTAAAATCAATGTTAATTTAAATCTTGAGTGTGTTCAAATGGAACCAAATGGACCCGGTCCATTTGGTTCCATTTGTACACTCAGAGTTACAGACCCATAACGGTCCATTTTGTTCCTAACTATCATTTAGCTGGGGTCTGGGGACCCCCTGAAACTCCCTCAAGGACCCCTTGGTTCCCTTTGGGAACCACTGATTACTCTTGCAGTGCAGTGAGTACCACTAGGTTACAGCAGGGGTTCTCAACGTTTTTGGCTGGGGACCCCCAGAAATGCTTTGGCCGTGTCTCGTGACCCCCGCCCCTCCCCACCCCCAATACAAATTGGCCGCTACAATAACCATAATAATAGTGAAAATACATCATAAATAAATACTGAAACCAGATATAATCATTAAGGAAAGTTTATACATATGTGTACTATGTAAACTCTTCACTTCTCTTTTCCAGCCATTCAGTTGCAAAAAAATATTGAAAATAATTTGGGGAGCCCCCAAAATTATTTGGTGACCCCCCCTGCAGCACTGATGAGCTCTTCTCTCCACAGCAGGCACAAGAGAGAGGCACCGTCTTCTTCTCCAGCTTAAAGAATTCATCTAAGAGACCGGCCTGTACCACACGCATCGGTACAGCGAACAGCGCGTCCCTCCCAAATCCAAGTAGGCTAAACACAGCCACTTCCTATCCAGACAGACACCACCCCACTACAGCAATCTCCTCTCCGCCTCCTAGTTCCAACACAGCCTCTAGGTGGAATCGGTACCTGTCTACCCCACACGTGCTGGAGGAGGAGGAGGAGGAGGAGGAGGAGGAAGATGATAAAGGCTTCTGGGTGCCGGAGGGTGCAGCCGAGCAGCAGTCTGTTGTTGGGACACATTCCGCTGGGGAGCCAGTCGGGAGAGGTGCGGCCTCAGTGGGAGGACTGCATGGGAGTGTCCGTTTCAATAACCCGAAGACAACAGCCAGTCCCTGTGGCATGGGAGAGGCCAGCAGTAAGCCCGCTCACATGACGACGAGACCTGCATGTTCTGTCAGTGTGCGTCAGCAGGCTGAGGCTCCAGCGATTAAAGGGCTACAGCAGCGGCTTTCCCTCCCTATTGACTCGTTGTTTAGCACTGGAGATGATTTTGATGAGTTTTAACCCATTAAAACCTGAGGTCGATTCTACAAATCCATTATAAATCGGTAGATGAAATGTTTTGTGTCGGGGGCACCCAGAAGAGAAGACTAGACCAAACATTTTCGATATTTTTCAGAAATGGCATATTTTCATGGTGGTATATAGAGCGTTGCAGTCCCGCCCCTGACGACAGGCCCGGAAAATAATTCCACATTCATTCATTCCCATACGTTTAAAAAAGTATTTAAAGACATTTAACCCTCAAAAGCCAACTCTTGTTGTGACAAATCATGACAATAAACGTTAAATAATTAGAAGAAAAAAAGGGCCCTTTTTTAGTTTTTCTTCAAATTATTTGATCAGCCCAAAACATTGTGTTTATTGTCATGATGTCACAAGAGTTGGCTTTGTCCGAGGGTTAAATGTCTTTAAATAAATATCTTTTAAACGTCTGATGGGAAAATTGAATGGGGAATTCTCTTCCAGGCCTGTCGTCGTCATGAAAGAGGGCGGGACTGCGACACTCTATAGTTGTACATCTGCTATTTTTGAGAACTGCTTTTCTAAAATTACAGATGCTTTCCTGGCTTTTAATGGGTTAATAGAATGATTTTCACTACAGATCCCCAGAATGTATTTAACTTGGAAGAATTAAATGAACAGAGGATTTTACAGTTTAGTAGATTCTTGCCTTGGATGCTGTTCAATTCCATATAAGGTCAAGTCATTGCATTAATGTGGTCATTTTAAACCTAGTTACTGTACGTTCATAGCCGTATGAGGCTTTACAGTGTTATTAATGCAGTGTACATTAAGTGTCCTGATATTACTAGGATGACATTTTCAATGACAAATGGTATGACAAATGAGTTGGATAGTTCTATGGAAATAAAACCAATGAAACAAGTATAAAATTGTAGGAGCTGTTTATTGTTAAATGCAGAGAAACCTTAGCCATACTCTTGCCTTTTAGTCTCAAACTATATTAGACTGTCTGCCCAAGTAAGTTAAATCCAGGACATAAAACATATTAAGAGTCCTTAATAATGCATATCATATTTGAGTTGAATGAGGCTTCCTTTCTATACTTTAGATAACCCCTGTTTTACCTTTTGTTTCAGTTAACAATTCTTTGAAACTGCAGACACACGTGTTATATCTGACAAACACCTATATCAGAGAGGCCAAAGAAATATTTTCAACTACTAATTTTTTATATATAAATGGCAACTTCATGTCCTAGCAAAACCAAGACAAATACAGTAGGAAAGCTGTTAATGACTCAGAATACAATCATTAGTCAAATGTTATTTAACTGATACATAGAAGCTCTGCCTTCTTGACGGTTAATAACTGATTAACATAAAGGTGGCGCTGTGACAGAAGACAGGCTGTATATGCTGGCAGTGGTCATGGGTATGTGGGGGGCTTAGAGTAGTGGATGGTGTCCAGCGCCGCTCCGATGTCACAATCCTTTGTTTGGAGGAGTCGAGTCAACCAGCCGCCGTCGTCTGTGAAACCCATTGACAGCATCTGAGCCAGGGATTCTACCAGCTTGGGCTATGGGTCTAGACAGAACGATTGACGAAGATAACAGATTTATAGTGCTAGATTAGATGTACAGACAGAGTGGATTTGTAAGGGCACGTGGTTACATTTGGACATTGTTCTATTGTGATTTCTAAAGTGCAAGTTTGCATTTGCTACTAAGTAACTAGGATACCAGGTAAACATCAAACCTGTGTAAACAACATGCTGTCTAAATAACATTCTTAGCACCAGTGGTCAATCAAACAGTAGGCCTAGATCTATGAATAACAAATAACAGTAAAGGTCCTTGACAGGGGCTGCCCCCTTTGATGTCTATGTGAAACTATGGTGAAAGAAACGCAAATGCCACCGCTTTCAGCAAACATTGTTGGTACAGGAGTGGAATACAATTAACGATTTATAGAGATATAATTATATTATATATTAATTATGAATTAAAAGTACCTAAACACTGCACTGCATTACCCTTGATATTAATACACACAATTGTTTTAGTGTTTGTGCTGCCATTTGGCTGTATGAAAATATATGTGAAAAATTGTTTTAAGAATACTTTGTCGTAAAGAAAAATCAATAAACATGTAAAAAAAAAACTGACGTCAATATCGCTAGAGGGCGCTATTTGTACTATAATCCCCATAGGGGATCTTAGATCGCCTCATATAAGAACCGTTTGAAAAATAAATCATCCTGGCGGTTTCACTCATGGATATGAAGAATCAACTGACTGCAAGAAAACGCTATTGTTACTACTGCCGAATTTGTATCTAGCGAAAATGTAACACCGATAATATCACTAAGACAGTTTGTTTATTTTTGGACCACAATCCATAGAGATTACTTCCGCAAACCAGGGGATGAGCGAGTGACGTCAGGACTTTGGTGCTCTATATCTGGTTTTGGCTACTACCTTGAGGGAGGTGGGGATAGATGGCAGCCTCACGCAGGCCAGTAGGGCCCTCGGTGGGTGGGGCCTCCAGGGACCCCTGTGCCTGGTCCTCTTCCAGCCTGAGGGACTGGAGCTCTCCGGTGGAGGGGTCCACCTCTTTAGGAGTCAGGTGGGTCCATTCCTCATCGCTCCCTTGGTCCTGGGGACCCTGTGGAGAAAATAATTCCAAAAAACACCCATAAATTAACCTTCTGAAAGCCAAATACAACACCCTACAGACCGTTAAATTACTAAGCCAGAGACAAGAGTTACACACAACACGATTCGGTATGACTTCCATGAAGTCCAAGACCCAACTCATAGTTGTATAACTAAACAGTTATACAACTATAGTCTGACTAATCTCTAGTCTGACTAATCTCACGTCAAGACACTGAACCCCTAATTGCTCCCGATGTGCTAGTTGGTGCCTTGCATGGTTTCCGCTGCTATCGGTGTATGAATGTGTGTGTGAATGGGTGAATGTAATGCACAATCTCTGTAAAGCGCCTTGGATAAAGGCGCTATATAAATGCACCATTTACCATTTACCATTTACGTCACAAGGCTTTTCACACAGAGGAAAGAGGTTTCGGCCACGTTTTCTAGGAATTGGTTTGCGGTTGGCACCACTTTGCTTGCTGCCGAGTGCCGAATACATAATCCAGTCTCACCAAGTATTCCAAGTTTGACTTGAAACTCGTAGGATTCATCAAATTACTAATTTAAGGTGGGAATTATTTTGGAGGAGCACGTATTGGGTTTCCACCATGATTTCTGCCCCGCCTGATGACCGCAAAAAGGAGTTGATCTACGTCAGATATAAAGTCAATCAACGCCATAAAGATGGTCAAAGAGTTTCGAAAAGGCAACCTGCAGAACCGATTTTTTAGTTTATAGTTATACGTGTTGTGACTTGCATGTGTGTTTACGTACCTCATCTCCCCCACTAGCGCTCCCGATGCTGCTGGTTCCCTCCACCTCCATTTCATCCTGTTTGACATCTGACCCTGCAGAGTCCCCTGAGCCCGTGGCACTGGGTGGTCCGGCAGATCCGGGGGGAGTGGGGGTCACCTTGGTGCGTTGACCTTCATGTTCAACGTCAATGTCAACGTCGATGCCTGGTCAGGGTAAAGAAAACTTTCACCAAGAGCAAAACATTTTCCATCTACTGTACAACCGTGACACACAGACACTATGGGCCCTATTATGCGTGTCTTAAGTACCAGGTCTTATGACCTAACTTAAGACCTGGAGGCGTGGTCAATGCCATTTGGCTATTCTGAGTGGCCAAACAGCATTGACCACGCCTCCAGGTCTTAAGTTAGGTCATAAGACCTGGTACTTAAGACACGCATAATAGGGCCCTATGTGCTCTGTCCATCACGTCCTAAGGTTTCTGAAAACCTTCTAATTCTTATTCAAAAAAATATATATGTTGCTATGAGGTTCCCAGTTCGATCCCAGGCTCCCCCAGAGTTAGTGTCGAAGTGTCCTTGAGCATGTGCAGGTTGGTGCCTTGCATGGTTTCCACCGCCATCGGTGCGATGCACAATGTAAAGCGCTTCGGATAAAAGCGCTATATAAATGCACCTTTTAACATTTATAACTAATGAGACACAGAGAGAGGAAGCATCCTGATTGAAAGGTATAGCAACGTATAGGTTGCAGCAGGTCTAAATGGGTTAAGATATTTCATTGAGCTTCATTCATTCATTACTACACAGAAGGTAGAGAACGGGTATTACCACAGATAGGAGGAGAGGGAACGTACATCTACTGTAATGCGCGATTCATATTCAGTCCAACGATAGTGTCGCTGGCTGAAAAGAACCAATCTCGTGGTCGTAGGCAAGCAAAACAATTGTGTGAATAAAACAAATGAGTATAAAATCGGCATAGGTAGAGCAGAAATGTGATGTGGGTGTGATTTGTTTACCACAGGCCGGGTATATTTACCTAGCCAGGTGCAGATTCTACCGAGTTCAGAGCTGAGGGCATTTTCAACCTGCAGTTTGTCCCTGTCCGAGACCAGCAGTGCCGAGTCATCTGCGAACAGGAACAAGTTGCAGTCACAAGCTGAAGTCATGTCGTTAACATATATTAGGAACAGTAGAGGCCCTAGTATGCTTCCTTGTGGAACGCCACAGCTCACTGGGAGGGGGGGGGGGGGGGGCAGTGTTCCATTCACTTCCACCATCTGTTCTCTCCCCTCCAGGTAGGATTGCATCCAGCTCACTGATGTGCTATCGAAACCAATTGCTTTTAGCTTGTTAACCAGTATGGAGTGGTTCACTGTGTCAAAAGCCTTTTGGAGGTCCAGCATGACCATGCCGCAGTATTTGCCAGCGTCCACCTCTTGTTTGATGTGGTCACTCAAATAGAGAAGGCATGTGTCAGTGGAGTGGGATGTTCTGAAGCCAGATTGGAACTCGTACAATAATTTATTAGTGGCAAGATACATTTCAACCTGTTCATAGACTATTTTTTCCATCACTTTCGAGATGGAGCTTAGAATAGAAATAGGGCGGTAGTTGCCGGGGTCTAATTTACTCCCTTTCTTGTGCAGGGGGGTTACTTTGGCCAGTTTGAAATCTAGGGGGACCTGTCCCTGTTTCAAATCAAATCAAATCAAATTTATTTATATAGCACATTTAAAAACAACTCTCATTGTACCAAAGTGCTTCACAAGGCAGAATATAGTGGAATACAATACAATACAATAAAATGCAATACAATACAATACAGTACAATTCAGTGCGGAAGACGTCAATAGTAAAAAAAAATAAGGATCTAATCTAAAAAGGAAAGGTGCAAGATCATGTCGGTGGTGCAAAGGCTTGTGAATATAAAAATGTTTTAAGTTGTGATTTAAAAGACTCAACGGAGGGCGCAGACCTAACGGCGAGGGGAATGTTGTTCCACAGTGTGGGGGCTGCGACAGCAAAGGCGCGGTCGCCCCTGAGCCTCTTTTTGGTGTGCGGAACCCCTAAGAGTTTGATGGAGAGGTTTACTATGTGGGTGATGATTGGAGCTATAGAGATGGCTGAGTCTCTGAGAAATTTGGAGGGAATATTGTCATGGCCAGTGGCCTTGTGGAGTATAAAATCGTAGAGCAGAAATGTGATTTGGGTGTGATTTGTTTACCACAGGCCGGGTATATTTACCTAATGTACTCATGGCAGCCACACCCTCTCCAATGTTCTTGAGGAAATCGACATTTGCCTGCATGTCAGTGGCAGAGTCTAGGAGGGGGAGAGGAAGTTTCACTATACGGTCAGATGTTTGGGTCCGATCCCAATTTTGGAGAGTCCTTGACCACCCATTAGTTACTGATATTTTGACCGATTAAAAAAAAGTGCTTCAGTGGTTATATAAAATGGTAAATGGTGCATTTATATAGCGCCTTTATCCAAGGCGCTTTACATAGATTGTGCATTACATGTGCATTACATTCACCCATTCACACACACATTCATACACCGATTGCGGCGGAAGCCATGCAAGGTACCAACCAGCACATCGGGAGCAATTTGGGGTTCAGTGTCTTGCCCAAGGACACTTCAACATGGAGCCGGGATTCGAACCGCCGACCCATGGATCATTGGACGACCTGCTCTACCTCTTGAGCCACAGTCGCCCAGTCGTTATATAACCACTGAAGGCCTATTGAAAATGTTTTTCCTATAATGCCACGCCCAAACTAGAGAATAGGGATCCAACTTAAAAGTGGTTAAAAATCAGGACTACATAATTAGCTCTTCACTAAGTCCCTCCCCAACCCATCCTTAGGCACGTTAGCAGTGAAGAAAGCTTGACCTGCATAGCAACCGTTGCTAAACTATTTGGATTGGCATTGGACAAATCGCTTTTTGGGGTGGGATTTAGTGAAGGGCTAATTGCAGATGCTGATGTCGTAAAAAAAAAAAAGGGAATACGATATGTTGGCCAGACCGATCAGGCTCTACAAATAGGACTTCCAATAAGCAATACCCGTCACAGATGTGTGGCACTGAACCACAGTTAAGAACCAACCAGAAGTACTACTATAGACCGTAAAGTAAAATGATGCACTGGACCGTTGACTACTCATGCAGAATTACACATTACACAATAGTCTACATTGTTGATGCGGATTCACTGAGATTTGCGCTGCCGATATTCTGTACATGAATACTACCATCGGCCTCAAACAAAAAGGCCTGAGAGCTCGACTAATGGTGCGTTCACACGGTCAGATGAAACGATGCAACGACACGTGAGTCGATTCGGAGCAGCTACAAACATGCATCATTGCGTCTTGGCAACGTCATGCCGCTGGCTTCCATTGACAATGAATGGTAGACAACATCGTTTAATTTGCCCCGTGTGAACGCAACATAACACTAAGGATTTAATCCTGCGTAGCAATTTCCAGGACTCACCAGAGGGGACGCAGTTAGCCGGGTCAGCAGTAGAGGTCTGAGCCCCACAGGTTTGATCTGCAACAGTTTGCAGAATTACAGTACATTTCAAGCACAAACTCAATACAAAGGCTGTTAACTGTGAGTGGACGACCCAATTAACTCTTTGAGAGTTTCATGGATTTCTATATAGTTTTTAGACTTCTCTATGGCAGAATGGCGTTTTTGAATGATTTATTGAAAATTCTCTGTTGTGAATGTGTGACAACGAAAGACCTTCAGAGAAAGCTTGGCTTGTCTGCTTCCAGGAAAAAAATGAACTGAGTTGATAAAATGTTTAGTTGTGGTGTTGGAAGCCATTTAAAAGAGCCTGCATTTACACTGGGTAGTGTTTCTAGGACAACAAAAAAAGTTATGACCGGTTGAAGTTTTATTTTCTAAATAACTTTTTTTCTGCTGGGCGTACATAGCCATGCAATATCTCATTTTAAAGGGTGAGTTGTCTAGTTCAATTAAAATAAAATAAAAAGTTTCTCACATGTACCACTGTAGATATTTTGCCATCTATAAATAGCATGGTCAGTCATGATCAATCTGACCTATCCAGCTAAAAGTCCCCCTAGCTCTGAAATGGAACATCATATAAACTCAATTCTTTTTTGGGGTAAAATTAGACATTCTAACGCACATTTTGATATATACCATGTTTACATAGTCTTACCAGTACCGTGTCTATTCATGCATGTATCTCAAAAACCTGTTGTGAAGAAACAGTTTTGATAAAAAACTCATCCAAGGACATTGTTTTGATATGACTTTGTGCCCATGATATGTATCAAAATATAGACTTGAATGTATACTGTATTATAACAAAAAAATTGGGTTCTTACCATCTACCGTTACAGAGTAAATCACAGTTGAAACTCGCTTAGTCAAACCATAAACCTCAGACTAGTGAACAAAATAGCCATGACAGGTCTAACTCATTGTAAAAGCTTGTCTTTTATTTTTTATGACTACTAACATAATACAATTATAATAAATATTACAGAAAATAAATAGGCCTACATACAAAACAGTTGTCCCCAAACTCCCCAGTGTCCCCAAACCACTGCATTCCAGTTGTTCTTGACGGTGTGTGTGTGTGTAGGCTAAATTTAAAAAAAAACAACAACTGAAATGAATGAATGCATCCGGTTCAGTGTCGGAGAACTCCATCGCAGTCTTGACTCTTCGTCTTCATCATCATCATCATCATCATCATCATCCTCCTCCTCCGATGCCAGTTCTAAATATATAAAAATAAACATTTAGCTGTAGTCAGCCCGGCCAATAGCCAGTTGGGGGGGGGGGGGGACGTAGGCTATCTGACATCATCGTCATCATCATCATCACACGGAGACACACTAAACAATGTACAATCATGATTGTATACAATATACAATGAATGCAATTATCATGCAAGCTCAGACGTCAATGAAACGTCATACAGATCTTATATAATACGCTACTGTTAGCTTCACTCCCCGTCCCCCCTCCGATCCTTGTAGCAACGTCATCATAACCACGCGTTGCTTCAGTAAACGATGCATGTTTGTTCTCCGTCTTTGTAGACAGTAAATAAAAGGAGCGAACATTACTCTAAAGATCAGATCGCCTATAAGGCACGCTACAATATAAAATACTTGTACTGCCATGCGTGCATGCCTGCTACGATACATTTGTACTGCACCAACCAACCGATCAACACCAACCCCCCCCTCCAGCCCTTAGCCAGCACCAATGCACCGACCAACACCATTAGCCAGCACCTTCGGTGCTGGCTAATGGCTGGGGGCCATCGTGGTGAGTCATTCTGGCGTCATGATCTGACTAGTAGTAGTAATTATCCAAGCATCTATTTGTAGCGATCATCTTATGATTTCTGATCACTATAGAAGGGCATTTTCTACAATAAGATTACCTCAAAACATTCCGGGTTGATCGTCTTCTTCAATGGTTTCCCGGTATAGCTCATCGGACGACGATGGGGAGACAATGAAAAAAGGAGGGAGGGAGCAGCGAGTCTCGCTGTAAGCACTGGACCAGGGCTACTCCGCCTGGAGAAGGCGACTGGGACGCGTATGGATCAATACTACTACCACAAAACTCGCTCAAATAAATAGTACTGCTTTCAACTTTTTCTGCTAGAAAATCGCTCGGGCGAGACGGCAAACAGGCAAAACAATGAAAACTATGAAGACTCCCTCTGCCCCCACTGTTTACAGGGGGTGGGACCAGCTTCCAATGGCAACACGTACACGTGTGTCACGTGACACGGGTTTTCTGGGTAATGTAGTTGGAATATAAGCTCAGGAATTTAAACAGCGCTTCGGAGCATATTAATATGTTTAGATTCATCAAAAACTGTGAAGACGCCAATTGGCGTCATTGATCATTTACGGAATTCTGATGAAGACGCCAATTGGCGTCTTTCATCTTCTAAGGGTTAAGCATTACACTTGTTTACAACAGGGTTTACCATGTTCAATTCATCAAAACATTTAGAGACGTACAAATAGACACTTCTATATAGACAAAGAACAGTACAGGAATTCATCATAATGGAGGTAAAAAGGGAAAAGAAACATATACAGTGAGGGGAAAAAAGGGGGGGGGGCGGTGGGGGGGATTCAGATTTTACGGGGGCCAGTTTCGAATTGCAGCCATCCGTAGGTGCCCTTTGAGAGCGGTTTTGAAGGAGTCAAGGGATTCGCATGTCTTAATGACTGTTGGTAGGGCGTTCCACATTTTGGTGGCATAGGAGCGAAAAGAATTTAGTCCCTTGTTTGTGCCGAATCTGGGTTGAACATGATTCGTTGCACTCCCTCTGGTGTTGTGGGTGTGGACTTCGTTAACATTAAGGAAGTATCTACACAGGTACATGGGTATCTTGGTGGAGTATCGAATCTTGTGGACCAGACCCATTGCAAGATGCTGTACTCTGTCGCCGACCCTAAGCCATGCCAGTCTGTCAAAGTGGGCAGGGGTGAGGTGGGTTCGGGGGGTGAGGCCAAGTAGGAGCCTGACCAGTTTGTTTTGGGAGGTCTGGAGCCTAGTTTTAAGGGCCTTTGAGGTGCTGTGGTACCAGGAGGTGCATGCATAGTCAAAGAAGCCTTGTACAAGGGCTCCTGTTAAGGTCTTCAAGGTGTTTTTGTCGACCAGTGAGGAGATCCTGTAAAGGAATCTTGTTCTTTGGTTGACTTTTTTGATTACGTTGGTGGCCATTTTATCACCGGAAAGATTAGCCTCCAGGATGGAACCTAGGTAGGTAATTTCATCTTTACGTGTGATAACATTGTCACCCACTCTAACCAAGAAGCCATTTGCCTTGCTGAGATTACTATTAGATCCAAAGAGAATGGATTCAGTTTTTCCCAGGTGTAAAGATAGTTTGTTATCAGCGAGCCAGGTGCAGATTCTACCGAGTTCAGAGCTGAGGGCATTTTCAACCTGCAGTTTGTCCCTGTCCGAGACCAGCAGTGCCGAGTCATCTGCGAACAGGAACAAGTTGCAGTCACAAGCTGAAGTCATGTCGTTAACATATATTAGGAACAGTAGAGGCCCTAGTATGCTTCCTTGTGGAACGCCACAGCTCACTGGGAGGGGGGGGGGGGGCAGTGTTCCATTCACTTCCACCATCTGTTCTCTCCCCTCCAGGTAGGATTGCATCCAGCTCACTGATGTGCTATCGAAACCAATTGCTTTTAGCTTGTTAACCAGTATGGAGTGGTTCACTGTGTCAAAAGCCTTTTGGAGGTCCAGCATGACCATGCCGCAGTATTTGCCAGCGTCCACCTCTTGTTTGATGTGGTCGCTCAAATAGAGAAGGCATGTGTCAGTGGAGTGGGATGTTCTGAAGCCAGATTGGAACTCGTACAATAATTTATTAGTGGCAAGATACTTTTCAACCTGTTCATAGACTATTTTTTCCATCACTTTCGAGATGGAGCTTAGAATAGAAATAGGGCGGTAGTTGCCGGGGTCTAATTTACTCCCTTTCTTGTGCAGGGGGGTTACTTTGGCCAGTTTGAAATCTAGGGGGACCTGTCCCTGTTTGATGGAGAGGTTTACTATGTGGGTGATGATTGGAGCTATAGAGATGGCTGAGTCTCTGAGAAATTTGGAGGGAATATTGTCATGGCCAGTGGCCTTGTGGGGTTGGAGGGCACTCAGTTTCTTAAGTACCTCATCAGTTGTTACCATAACTAATTTAAAATCGTCTTTACAAACACCTAGGTTTCTGTAGAAGGTTTTAATGTGCTCTACACCAAAGAGCCCAGAGTGGGAGGGCAGATTGTTAACCAGCGTTGTTGATGTTTGTAAAGAAGATGTTCAAGTAGTTGGCCACATCAAGCTTGTCAGTGATGAGAGTGTTGTTCGCTTTAATGTTTATGTTTGAAAACCTGGTTTTCAGTTTCTGACTATAGCCTAATTGGTTGTTGAGTAGCTTCCAGAGCTCTTGAGGATTGTTTTTGTTTTCCTCAGCTTTATTATTAATAAAGTTACTTTTGGCGGATTTGATCATGGCAGTAACATTATTTCTTAGCCTGTTTCGTTGGGTTTTTAGGTTGTCCAGCTGAGCTTGGAGACCCCTGTTGAAGCGCTTGGCAAGCTTTGACTTGCATTTTAGAAATTCAGAGCATTTTTTGTCTCTGGCATTCGTTGCAGTCATTATGTCCGAATTCATCCATGGCTCCGAGCGGGTTTTGACCCTGATGGTTCTCAGAGGAGCCATGTAGTTCAGTACTGATGTAAATTTGGTTTTGAAGCCAAGCCAAGCTTCTTCGACAAGTGTGCTGTTAAGCTCATCGGACCAATCCAGACTCTCCAATTCTTGGTTAAAGACCACACTAGAGTAGGTTTTGAGGTCCCTTGATATGACTGCTTTGTGGCAGCCAGACTTTGTTTTTTGCGGGTACAGAATATCATGAAATGATCACTAAGCCCGCATACAATAACACCTTTCTTGGAGATTCTGGATTTGTCCGAGGTCAGAATGAGATCAATGACAGTTTGAGTAGAAACACACACTCTAGTGGGTTGGGTAATAAGCTGGCTAATACTATGCAGATCACAAAACCTACTAAATTATTTGAAAACAGGCGCCTCTTTACGCTGTACGTCTGTATTCAGATTGCCCAACAGGATTTTCTCTGCACCCTCCTCCTCAGCTAAGCAACCCTCAAGAATATCATAAAAGCCTTGCTGATCAGGAGGTCTGTAGACTGTGCCAACTAGTACTGATTTCGCATTTTTGAAAATTAATTCAACCCACACAGTTTCAATTTCAAGTCAGTACGGGTAATGAATTCAGTATTTTTGTGGATATACATGCAAACACCACCCCCATTACGGTTTCTATCATTTCTGACTACGGAGTAGTTCTCAATTTCAATCTCAGCGTCCCTGATGGATTCATCTAGTTTGGTCTCAGAAAAACACAAAATGTTTGCCTTGCCGATAAGGAATAATTCTCTAATTTCGGCCAGTTTGGAATAAAGGCTGTTTACATTGAGATGAAAAAGATGAATACCATTGATGTTGAGGTCCAGGCTTGCATTGTTGATGTCAGCAATTGAGAAGAGTCCACGTTCTGGTTCTGGATGAGCCTTGTTACACTGCCTCATCCTCTTCATCCACTTTCCACGAGGTATCCACTGAGGAAGGTACAATTACATCATCATCATCATCAGGCACATTGCAGGATGAAACAATCACTGACTGCATTTTTCATTTCAACATTTCTATCGTTTTCTACATTACCTAGGGTGGGTATTTACTAAATAAGCGCCAAAGCTTATTTTTTTATGCATGACTAATTTTTCAATTCTAATGTTTAAACATCTGCACCACATTAAGTTTGCCGAGTTTAGCGTGCCAATGCATTGGACTATTTAATTTAAGAGAGCGTGTACTTTATCATACAATGAGATTTGAATAGCAAACAAATAGCGTGTTGTGTTGCGAGCTTGTAGATTTGCAATTTTTTGCTTCATGATTTTTGCGAAAACATTCACCGAAAGTTCACTTTCAGCAAAATCAGGACGGCAGGTTCAAAGTGGTTCATGGCTTGACCGGCGTAGTTTTCACGTGAACAGTGGTGGAAAGTAACTAAGTACATTTACTTAAATTGTGTACAATTCTGAGGTATTTGTACTTTACTTGTATTTCCAATCTCCATCTATCTAATCTACATTTATTTGAAAACTTTAGTTACTAGAAATGTTTTAGATTGAATATTATTACAAAACATACATTAACCACTTCAACCCTATACATTTCGGCCATTTGAAAATAGCCGAGCTCACAATGCACCGCGATGTGACGCATTGTACCTTTTGTACCTTTACTCAAGAACATTCTGCACTTTACTTGTAACGGGAGAGTATTATAATATATAACATTGCAGTATTGACTCTTTTTACTCAAGTAAAGAATTGGAGTACTTTCCCCCACCACCGCACGTGAAGGATATTATATATTCTGACTAGTGTTGTTTTTGGCAGCACATTTCTATTTTAGTTTAGTCTTTGGAATGAAACTTAATTTAGTTAGTTTTAGTCACCTGGATGACGTGCTCCTTGTTCAGCGGGTGCCAGATGTTGTTCATCCGGACGTGCTCCTGGTGTATCTCGGTGGCCTGGCAGGCGGAGCACAGGTCATAGTCAGCGCACACGGTGCACTTGAACCGGGTGCCAGTGATGCCGCCCTCGCAGCCGTCGCACGTCACGCCGGGGTGCAGCATGGCGGGAGGGGGGGATTTAATACTGCGTAGCATGGTGGACCCTGTTGGAAACAAGTGTAATGCTTAATTGGGTCGTCCACTCACAGTTAACAGCCTTTGTATTGAGTTTGTGCTTGAAATGTACTGTAATTCTGCAAACTGTTAATAAATTCTTCAATCAATCAATCAAAACCAAGATGGCGGCCGGGAGGTCTTTCGGCTGAGTCCTGAGATTATTTGTGTGATTATCTCAGTTTAATTGTGATATAAGTGCAGTTGAACGACTTGCATAATGGCAGATAAAGCCAAAGCAAAAGGAAATGGCAATAATGGAAAGAGATCAAACAATGCGGAGAATGGCGTGGGGGAGAAGCCACCCGACGGCTGTGGACTACAGGTGGACGGTGCCTGCCAACTTTGCCATACAGGTGGACAGGGCAAAAAATCACTGGTCTGTAAACGATGTAAGAAAAACTACTGCATTACGTGCTTGAAGAAGGACGAGGTGGAGTATGTGATTCTGCAAAAACAAGACACAGGCATAATGTGGTTTTGCCCATGTTGTGAGGAAAGCGTGGAAAAGAGCATTGCGGTGGAACAGCTGATCGAAGAAAAATGCCAACTTATTACCCAACTGTTTGGGGAGCGGCTGCTCGAGTTGGAGTCGAGAATGGAGGAAAAAGTTGCCGAAATGATTCGGGAGCGACTGAAAGACGTGGAAAAGGCCACACCAAGCTGGGCTGATGTGGTGAAGAATGCCGACCCGAAGGAGAAATCACTTGCCTTTAACAGTGTCCTGACTGAATTAGACGAACGTAAATCAAGGGAAAGAAATATCGTTGTGTTTGGACTAAAAGAGCCAAGCCTGGACAGCGGAGAGGAGAGACAACAAAGGGACTTGGAAACTGCAAAGGACGTATTCAAAACATGCAAAGTCCGCACGAATGCCGATTCATTTGTGAGAGTGACCCGGCTCGGGAAATACAACAGCGAAACCATGGAGGATCCAGACAGAGCGGGGCGGCCTGTTCTGGTCACACTGCAGAGCATGGAACTAAAAACGAGCTTGTTCAAGAAGATCGCAGCGTTACATCAAACGGATAAATACGAAAACATACGAATTGCTAACGACCTTACAAGGACGGAGAGAGAAAAGGAGAAGGAGCTGTATGAAGAGGCAAAGGAAAAGCGAAGAAATTCGTCGGGGGAATTCACCTACAAAGTCCGGGGTCCTCCCTGGGCCAGGAGAGTGGTGAGACTCCCAAAGACACCGTGACTTGAACATGACCATGATCTTGCACCCCAGACATATCAGGGCAGTAATTCTTCCCCCCTAGAAAGCGTATTATGTCTATATACAAACGCGGACCAACTCCACAACAAAATGCATGAATTTACCGCTCGTTTGAAAGTGCACCCACTCATACAGATTATTGGTATTACGGAAGTTAAAGCAAAGCAATCGAAGCATAAAATGAACCCAGTGGACTTTAATTTAGATGAAGTTGATGGCTACAATATGTTTTCCAAGAATATTGACAATGATGTAGGTAAAGGCTTACTGCTTTATATTCATAGATCATTAGAAGTTAAAGAAGTTACACTGGCGACAGAGTTTCAAGAGAATATTTTTGTGGAGATAAAATGTAGCAACAATGAGAAATTGATTGTGGGTTTGATTTATAGGTCACCGACAGATAGGGGTACAGAGACCAATAATGAAAATCTTTTGGTTTTAATCGAGGAGGTGTCATCTATGAAGTATTCACATGAACTAATTATGGGAGATTTTAACTTGCCAAATATAGATTGGAATCTACTTGATGCAAAGGGAGACGGAGCCACACTAGAAAATAGATTTTTGGACTGTGTTCAGAACCCATTGATGTTTCAACATGTAATGGAACCAACAAGGTGGAGAGGGGACGACACACCACATGTATTGGACCTTATACTTACGAACGAGGAGAATATGGTTGAGGATGTTCAGTATTTGGGCCCACTAGGTAAAAGTGACCATTGTGTTTTGTTGTTTAAGGTAATATGTTGTACAAAAATGAGAAAAAACGAAAAAATAAGAAAGAATTACAACAAGGGGAACTTTGAGGCAGCAATCAGAGAGCTGGAAATATTTAAATGGGTGGAATACTTTTCTGACTATGATGTCAACGCTAATTGGAGACTATTAAAGTTAAAGTTGAAAGAAATAGAGGATAAATACGTCCCAAATAGCAAGAGCAGGACATGGAATAGGAAGCACACTTTCCCCCTGGATAGTAGTACAAAAATGAAAATAAAGGAGAAAAACTCTCTTGCGAAAAAGGCCATGAAAAGTAAAGATCCAGAGATACAAAAAGATTACCGTAGAGTTAGAAACTGTGTGAGAACGAGAACAAGACATTTAAGAATTCAATATGAAGAAGAGTTAGCAAGACAATCTAAACTGAAACCGAAGGTTATTTGGGACTACATTAATAAAAGGACAAAAATTTAAACATCAGTAGGAGATCTATATGTCAATCAAGACAATAATAACTCCCCAAAAACAGAGAAGGACTCAGATAAAGCAGAAATACTTTCAGATTATTTTAGCAGTGTATTTGTGAATGAACCTGAAGGGCATGTTATACCTGAATTGCCAAGAATGGAAGTTCAGCATTCAGAACGCTTTATAATAACAACTGAAGATACAAAAAAACTGCTACAGAGCATGAATATTTACAAATCACCCGGGCCAGATGCAATACACCCTAGGATAGTAAAAGAACTAGCCTGTGTGATTGCTGAACCAGTAACGATGCTTTTTAACAAAACTTTGGAGGAAGCAACTTTACCAAATGGTTGGAAAGAGGCACAAATCAGTGCAATATTTAAAAAAGGAAGTAAGGCACTGGCAGGGAACTACAGACCTGTCAGCCTGACATCTGTTATATGTAAAACAATGGAAAAATTAATTAGGACACACATTGTAGATCATAATATTATGAAGTCCAACAAGCTCTTTATTAACAGCCAGTATGGCTTTATATCTGGAAGATCGACCACACTTCAACTTCTCACGGTTCTTGATAAATGGTCAGCATCTTTAGATAGAGGACAGTCGGTTGACTGCATATATATGGATTTCCAAAAAGCTTTTGATAAAGTTCCCCATAAGAGACTAATATCAAAATGAAGGTCTTACTGTATAGACAACAGAGTTATAGGTTGGGTACAGGATTTTCTCAGTAACAGGAAACAGAAGGTGGTGGTTAATGGAGCCACTTCAGATTGGAAGTCAGTGACCTCTGGAGTCCCACAGGGATCTGTATTAGGACCTGTACTCTTTGTTATTTATATAAATGATCTACCAAGTGAGATACAATCCGATGTCTACCTTTTTGCGGACGACACAAAAATATTTAGAACTATAACCAATGACACAGACACAGCACAACTCCAAGCAGACCTCCAGAGTACCAGCAATTGGTGTGACAGGTGGTTACTGAAATTAAATCCAGATAAACGTAAACAGTTGCACATTGGGGAAAAAAGTGACAACTTGGCTAATTATACAGTTGGAGATCTAGTGATTCATCAAGTAGAGGAAGAAAAAGATATAGGGGTGGTGGTTGATAATTCACTAGAATTTGAGATGCACATCTCTGAAAAAGTAAAAAAGGCAAACTCCATGTTGGCGATAAGAAGAAGAACCTTTTTAAATTTACGTAAAGAACTATTTATGCCGTTATATAAATTATTGGTGAGATCACATCTTGAATTTGCAAGCTCAGTCTGGTGCCCTTATAAAATCAAATACATAGAGAAAATAGAGAAGGTTCAGAGAAGGGCTACTAAATTAATACCAGGGTTGAAAGAAGTGTCATATGAAGAAAGGTTAAGACCAAGGGGCCAGTGATGCTATTCAACGTTGAAGCTCTGGGTCCTAGTGGTAGGAGGAGGGACTACAGGCGGACCCGTGGATTCATGACCGGGAAACCCCGTGCAGCTGGGCTTTAACGTTGAGCGCTCGGTTGCCCTACGTCACCCAGGACCTCAAAGTTGAGGTCCGGGGAGGGACTTCCGGCAGTCTTCCGGGTGCTTCAAAACGCCACTGAGCAACTTCCACTGACATGAATAGCGGAGGGGGCGGAGCTTCGCGCCAGTTCAGTCTCTATTATATATATACTCTATGGTTAAGACACTTACAGTTACCAACGTTAGTGTACAGGAGGCACAGAGGAGATATGATCGAGGTCTATAAACTTGTTCACCAGATATATGACTTTACAGCCGAGCCCGTTGTCCATTTCTGGGACAGCAGGTATGAGTTGAGAGGGAATTCTCTTAAACTCTTACCACTAAATTGTCATTCAGAAAAGAGAAAGAATTTCTTTACACTTAGAGCTGTCAGAGCATGGAATAAACTTCCGGAGGAAGTGGTCCAGGCTCCTTCAGTCAACACTTTTAAGAATAGACTTGACAAATTTTGGTCAACGAAAGATTTGTTGTATAATTATAGGGCTGGCTTGTAAGGTCATAGACTGGTAAATACAGGACTTTTGAAACTGTATTATGTATAAATATAAGAAAGAAAAAAAGTGCGTGTCCACATACAACTTTGTTTATTTAAAAAAAAATATATATATATATATATGAATGTATGTATGTACTTGTGAATTTTAATATGTATTTATGTCTGTTATGAGTCTGGCGTAGAGGATTTCATCCTGTGCTGGAAAACTTTTCAATAAATTTCAATAAATTTCAATACATTTCCAGGACTCACCAGAGGGGACGCAGTTAGCCGGGTCAGCAGTAGGGGTCTGAGCCCCACAGGTCCTGGGTTGACTCTGGTTCTGAGCCCTGTTACTCATCACGTCAGCCGCAATCCCTCGAACGAACTTGAGGAAATCGACACAATGCACCGCGATGTGACGCATTGTACCTTTTGTACCTTTACTCAAGAACATTCTGCACTTTACTTGTAACGGGAGAGTATTATAATATATAACATTGCAGTATTGACTCTTTTTACTCAAGTAAAGAATTGGAGTACTTTTCCCCCACCACCGCACGTGAAGGATATTATATATTCTGACTAGTGTTGTTTTTGGCAGCACATTTCTATTTTAGTTTAGTCTTTGGAATGAAACTTAATTTAGTTAGTTTTAGTCACCTGGAGGATGCTCTGCTTGTGAAGTGCCACCAGCATGGTGGGAGTGGGGCCAAGGTGGGGGGGCGGGGGTCCACCGGGGCCGTGGTGGGGTGGTGGTCCACCGGGGCCATGGGGGGGTGGTGGTGGTGCACCGGGGCCACCCTGGGGGGGTGGGGGCCCGTGTGGGTGGGGCGGGAAGGTGAGGGGAGGGAACCCGCCGGGGAAGGCGTGGAGGGGGAATTCGCGACGATGCTCTTTCTTCTCTGCAATATAAAAACAATAAAACAATGTATCAGTATAGATCGAGTAAAACCCATTTAGACCTGAGGCTGCATCGGTGTCGCCTTATAGCTTTTAACCACTTTAACCGTTATGTTAAACTTTAGCTGTTGAAAAATAGTAAATCTACGCTGCGCTACAAGCTTGTAGATCTATTTTTGAAACATTGTGAAAGTGTGTGCAAATCTTTGAATACATGTTCTTTCCCAGCAATTTGCTTCTGGGGGCTCCCTGGAACAACATAAAAACAGAGGTTTTTCAGAGAACTGTCATGATTTAGAAAACATTTTGTAGAAACTGGTCTCAGGTCTAAATGGGATAAAACAACAATAGCATTGTAATATAGCTAGCCAGCTCAGTTGGCCTTGTGGTTTGAGTGTCCGCCCTGAGACGGGGAGGTTCAATCATCCCAGGCCGGGTCATACCAAAGGCTCTGAAGAATGGGACCCAGTGCCTCCCTGCTTGACACTCAGGATCAAGGGTTGGATCGGGGGCAAGTCCCTGTGTCATACTAGCGTCATGTCCAGGGGGTGTACTTGTACATCAAGCTGCCTCCCGCTACAGGCCCTATGGGTCTCATGGCTAGGCAAGGCTTACTTACTAAATATAGTTAGCATAGATGTACTATGATCAACTTTATTAGTATAGAAAGAAATTTAAAAAGGGTAACATGTACTTTATGCTTTAGACTGAGAATGATTTTGCAGTGTGCCTACTGTACAATAATGTGCAGTCAAGGCCAGGGTGTTTGTACAATACATAATGTATATTTGCTGCCATGTACCTTTGATGTACAGTTTAAAGGTTTGGTCCGACTTGCAGGTCAGTCCCATTATCAGCTCCTCGTCTGTAGAGAAGGAGATCAGGTCGCCATCTTCATCTGGAGGAAAACAAACATCTCGTCAACACACTGCTCTGTTTACAGATTGCTGCCAATTGTTCTGGAACACCGAAATTCACCCGTATGTGTGTATGTGTGTGTGTAAGATAAACACAGGCAGTGCTCGCAGTACCAAGAAGTCTGTGTCATATTTTAATAATAGACTATTACTTATCTACCGGTTTCTTCTCCTAGCTGCTTATGACAATAATAACACTTATTAATGATACTTTAATGTGATAAATGTAAAAAGTAAGTATTGAAATCACTCCTTCATGTAGACAAAATCATGACCAAATCCCACAAGATATTCATTGGTCTCCTAATAACTTGTTCATGTAGTGCAATGTCTCTTTATCATTAAATGTCTCTGTATCATTGGTCTTTAGGACTCTGCATAATTAATAGTTACTCTACTGTATGTCTCAGTACCATTAACAGTCCATATCAGTATAATTTATACATCTATATGTCTCAGTATGATATTACTGTATCATCATGTCAATGTCATAGTAACATTATAGCAGCCATTTAGCCTATATTATGTCACAGATTAATACGTTAACTCGTATAATTTGACAGTCCATTATGCCTCAGCAATAATATGAATAGTATAGTATGTCTCAGTATCATTAATGGTCTATACATGTGTCACAATATCCTCATTAACAACAGTATTACAGTGGGTTTAAACCAGTGGTCCGGGCACTCCGGGGACCACCAGTGGTCCGGGCACTCCGGGGACCACCAGTGGTCCTTGAAGGGTTTCCAGGTGGTCCCCAGCTAAATGATGGAGAGTAACCAAGCACCAGTACCCTTAAAATCGTAAAATTAAGTAAATCTTTAACTCTTGAGTGTAAAATGAAAGAGTTAAGTCTTTGTTAAACATGTGCAATAATTTACAAGAAGTCTACACAATTAGAGAATGTAGAAGAATTATTATGTTGATCAACGTTTGCCTGTTATCTCTATACCAACATCAATACAGCATAATTGTGGACAAAATCTTAGAATCTTAGAATCCAAGAATAATAAAACATTTTGGGTCTGAGAGGCTAACTCTCATCAAATGGTGGTCCGTGGCTTAAATGCCCAATAAATAATGAGGCCCATTATGTATTGGGCCTCTCACTGTTAATGTTTATATGTATGTGTATATTTGTGTATGTTCTGATGAATTGAAAAGGGTGGACCCTATAGTAAACAAGTGTAATGCTTTATTGTGTCGTCCACAGTTAACAGTCTTTGTATTGAGTTGTGCTTGAAATGTACTGTAATTCTCCAATACTGTTAATAAATATCGGTACTCCAATCAATCAATAAAAAGGGTTGGGAAAACCACTGGTCTATTCTATTATGTCCCGATCTCACTTACCCTTGTAGAACATCTGGAAGGTGACATTTCTCAGGTTGGAGAAAACATCGACAACTTTTCCCTTCAGGTACTCGAAGCTGCTGGACACATCTTGGTCAACAGTGAAGCGTCGGATCTCCTTGTGGTTGTCTTCCTTCCCCAGGAGGTAAGCTTTCACTTGAATGGCCGTGGTGGTGGACATGGTGGACATGGTGGACACCATGAGAGACATCTCTTCTGTCTCCTGGTCGCTTTTCCACTTCGTTGCGCAGCAAGAAATTGTTCACTCTTCTTCTTCTTCTCTGAGAGGCTCTGCTGTACTTCCGTGTTGAATAGAATAACCTCACACTTCTTCTTCTTCTTGTGGGGTTTATTGGCGGTTGGCAAACAAATCTGTGCATTACCGCCACCTACTGGTGTCTTTATTCCTCCTACCTATTGGATTCCTGAGTTACCTTACCACAACAAACCTATATTCTATCAATAAGACTGGTTACTCTCAAATATTCAAAAAGGTGCCTATAGCACCTGTCTCCTGACACTTTTCTTAGTATATTTACTATGTCGTACCTTTCTTTTATTTCTGCTAAATATAACCTCACACTTTCGTCAAGTACAATATTTATTCCGCCGTCGAACCAATCGCAACGCCGCACCGCCTGGAATAACAAGTATGCGGTGCCGGTCACCGTGCTCCGGCCAATGAGAGGCTGAGGAATGACAAGGCACTTTCCGTGGGGGATTTTCCCTATGGATTTTCCTTGGTGAGGTCATAGTCACATGATGCGTAATGACCACGTGACAACAGCAGCAGACTGAGTAGAGCAGTCGGGGGCATAGGTAAGGGATAATATCTGGCTAGGTGGTCATTGTCGGGAGATAATTCACCGACAGGGAGTTTAACCACCGAGGCGAAGCCGAGGTGGTTACACTCGCTGAAGGTGAATTATATCCCGACAATGACCACCTAGCCAGATATTATCCCGCTTATTACATGGCTAACTAACATAAATTAATCCATTGATCCAAAACACAACAAAAAAAGTATTCCATAACTTCGCGCTGGCTGAGTCTGCCCAGCTGCAGGGCTGAAGCACTGTCGGAAAACAAGGAAGTGAGTTGATCAAATAGAATCAATTTTCGGGTCCAGCTGCTTCGTCTATTTCTCGCTCAAATGTTTTCAAAAACATTTTTAAGAGCAATGTTTAGCTGTAAATTACATTGTGTGTCAGTAGTGTGTGTGTTTACATGGCTGTTATGTTGGAAACGGCAGTAAATCAAGCGGGCGCAGCCGCGCAGCTGGTGGTGCTCAGAGGGTTTGATTAGGCAGCGGTCATTATACAGCGGAGCGGTCATTATCATGAGATAACTCACCGCTGAATTAAGCGATTGACCAATCAGAATCAAGCATTCAACCAAGCCATGTAATAAATATATATAATGGTCGGGGGCACCCAGAAGAGAAGACTAGACCAAACATTTTCGATATTGTTCAGAAATGGCATATTTTCATGGTGGTATATAGAGCGTTGCAGTCCCGCCCCTGACGACAGGCCCGGAAAATAATTCCACATTCATTCCCTGTGGCAGCGGTGGCCGAACGGATAGCGGCCCGGTCTTGATACCGGAAGGTGCCTAGTTCGAATCAGCCGTCCGACACGTTAAAATTACCACCGCTGAAGTGCCCTTGAACAAGGCATTGAACCACTACGATGAAATGTGTTCTATGAGCAGGGCCTGGCTGGAAACAAGTTCTTGAGCTTAGCCCAGATACCCTGGGTAAATATAGATTTCATTTCATACGTTTAAAAAAGTATTTAAAGACATTTAACCCTCAAAAGCCAACTCTTGTTGTGACAAATCATGACAATAAACGTTGTGCCGATTAAATAATTAGAAGAAAAAAAAGGGCCCTTTTTTAGTTTTTCTTCAAATTATTTGATCAGCCCAAAACATTGTGTTTGTTGTCATGAAGTCACAAGAGTTGGCTTTGTCCGAGGGTTAAATGTCTTTAAATAAATATCTTTTAAACGTCTGATGGGAAAATTGAATGGGGAATTCTCTTCCAGGCCTGTCGTCATCATGAAAGAGGGCGGGACTGCGACACTCTATAGTTGTACATCTGCTATTTTTGAGAACTGCTTTTCTAAAATTACAGATGCTTTCCTGGCTTTTAATGGGTTAATAGAATGATTTTCACTACAGATCCCCAGAATGTATTTAACTTGGAAGAATTAAATGAACAGAGGATTTTACAGTTTAGTAGATTCTTGCCTTGGATGCTGTTCAATTCCATATAAGGTCAAGTCATTGCATTAATGTGGTCATTTTAAACCTAGTTACTGTACGTTCATAGCCGTATGAGGCTTTACAGTGTTATTAATGCAGTGTACATTAAGTGTCCTGATATTACTAGGATGACATTTTCAAACTGGTATGACAAATGAGTTGGATAGTTCTATGGAAATAAAACCAATGAAACAAGTATAAAATTGTAGGAGCTGTTTATTGTTAAATGCAGAGAAACCTTAGCCATACTCTTGCCTTTTAGTCTCAAACTATATTAGACTGTCTGCCCAAGTAAGTTAAATCCAGGACATAAAACATATTAAGAGTCCTTAATAATGCATATCATATTTGAGTTGAATGAGGCTTCCTTTTTATACTTTAGATAACCCCTGTTTTACCTTTTGTTTCAGTTAACAATTCTTTGAAACTGCAGACACACGTGTTATATCTGACAAACACCTATATCAGAGACGCCAAAGAAATATTTTCAACTAATTTGTTATATATATAAATGGCAACTTCATGTCCTAGCAAAACCAAGACAAATACAGTAGGAAAGCTTGTAAATGACTCAGAATACAATCATTAGTCAAATGTTATTTAACTGATACATAGAAGCTCTGCCTTCTTGGCGGTTAATAACTGATTAACATAAAGGTGGCGCTGTGACAGAAGACAGGCTGTATATGCTGGCAGTGGTCATGGGTATGTGGGGGGCTTAGAGTAGTGGATGGTGTCCAGCGCCGCTCCGATGTCACAATCCTTTGTTTGGAGGAGTCGAGTCAACCAGCCGCCGTCGTCTGTGAAACCCATTGACAGCATCTGAGCCAGGGATTCAACCAGCTTGGGCTCTGGGTCTAGACAGAACGATTGACGAAGAGAATGCATTTATCGATAACAGATTTATAATGCTAGATTAGATGTACAGACAGAGTGGATTTGTAAGGGCACGTGGTTACATTTGGACATTGTTCTATTGTGATTTCTAAAGTGCAAGTTTGCATTTGCTACTAAGTAACTAGGATACCAGGTAAACATCAAACCTGTGTAAACAACATGCTGTCTAAATAACATTCTTAGCACCAGTGGTCAATCAAACAGTAGGCCTAGATCTATGAATAACAAATAACAGTAAAGGTCCTTGACAGGGGCTGCCGCCTTTGATGTCTATGTGAAACTATGGTGAAAGAAACACAAATGCCACCGCTTTCAGCAAACATTGTTGGTACAGGAGTGGAATACAATTAACGATTTATAGAGATATAATTATATATTAATTATGAATTAAAAGTACCTAAACACTGCACTGCATTACCTTTGATATTAATACACACAATTGTTTCAGTGTTTGTGCTGCCATTTGGCTGTATGAAAATATATGTGAAAAATTGTTTTAAGAATACTTTGTCGTAAAGAAAAATCAATAAACATGTAAAAAAAAAAAAACTGACGTCAATATCGCTAGAGGGCGCTATTTGTACTATAATCCCCATAGGGGATCTTAGATCGCCTCATATAAGAACCGTTTGAAAAATAAATCATCCTGGCGGTTTCACTCATGGATATGAAGAATCAACTGACTGCAAGAAAACGCTATTGTTACTACTGCCGAATTTGTATCTAGCGAAAATGTAACTGACAATCAAATATGAGTGACTGTCGTAAACGATACAGAGACACCGATAATATCGCTAAGACAGTTTGTTTATTTTTGGACCACAATCCATAGAGATTACTTCCGCAAACCAGGGGATGAGCGAGTGACGTCAGGACTTTTAGTGCTCTATATCTGGTTTTGGCTACTACCTTGAGGGAGGTGGGGATAGATGGCAGCCTCACGCAGGCCAGTAGGGCCCTCGGTGGGTGGGGCCTCCAGGGACCCCTGTGCCTGGTCCTCTTCCAGCCTGAGGGACTGGAGCTCTCCGGTGGAGGGGTCCACCTCTTTAGGAGTCAGGTGGGTCCATTCCTCATCGCTCCCTTGGTCCTTGGGACCCTGTGGAGAAAATAATTCCAAAAAAAACACCCATAAAATAACCGTCTGAAAGCCAAATACAATACCCTACAGACCGTTAAATTACTAAGCCAGAGACAAGAGTTACACACAACACGATTCGGAATGACTTCCATGAAGTCCAAGACTTGATTGAAGAATTTATTAACAGTTTGCAGAATTACAGTACATTTCAAGCACAAACTCAATACAAAGGCTGTTAACTGTGAGTGGACGACCCAATTAAGCATTACACTTGTTTCCAACAGGGTCCACCATGTTCAAATCATCAAAACATTTAGAGACGTACAAATAGACACTTCTATAGACAGAACAGGAATTCATCAAAAAGGAGGTAAAAAGGGAAAAGAAATATATACAGTGAGGGGAAAAAAGGGGGGGGCGGGGGGGGATTCAGATTTTACGGGGGCCAGTTTCGAATTGCAGCCATCCGTAGGTGCCCTTTGAGAGCGGTTTTGAAGGAGTCAAGGGATTCGCATGTCTTAATGACAGTTGGTAGGGCGTTCCACATTTTGGTGGCATAGGAGCGAAAAGAATTTAGTCCCTTGTTTGTGCCGAATCTGGGTTGTACATGGTTCGTTGCACTCCCTCTGGTGTTGTGGGTGTGGACTTCGTTAACATTAAGGAAGTATCTAGACAGGTACATGGGTATCTTGGTGGTGTATCGAATCTTGTGGACCAGACCCATTGCAAGTTGCTGTACTCTGTCGTCGACCCTAAGCCATTCCAGCCTGTCGAAGTGGGCAGGGGTGAGGTGGGTTCGGGGGGCTAGATCAAGTAGGAGCCTGACCAGTTTGTTTTGGGAAGTCTGGAGCCTGGTTTTAAGGGCCTTTGAGGTGCTGTGGTACCAGGAGGTGCATGCATAGTCAAAGAAACCCTGTACAAGGGCTCCTGTTAAGGTCTTCAAGGTGTTTTTGTTGACCAGTGAGGAGATCCTGTAGAGGAATCTTGTTCTATGGTTGACTTTTTTGATTACGTTGGTGGCCATTTTATCACCGGAAAGATTAGCCTCCAGGATGGAACCTAGGTAGGTAATTTCATCTTTACGTGTGATAACATTGTCACCCACTCTAACCAAGAAGCCATTTGCCTTGCTGAGATTACTAATAGAGCCAAAGAGAATGGATTCAGTTTTTCCCAGGTGTAAAGATAGTTTATTATCAGCGAGCCAGGTGCAGATTCTACCGAGTTCAGAGCTGAGGGCATTTTCAACCTGCAGTTTGTCCCTGTCCGAGACCAGCAGTGCTGAGTCATCTGCGAACAGGAACAAGTTGCAGTCACAGGCTGAAGTCATGTCGTTTACATATATTAGGAACAGTAGAGCCCCTAGTATGCTTCCTTGTGGAACGCCACAGCTCACTGGGAGGGGGGGGGGACAGTGTTCCGTTCACTTCCACCATCTGTTCTCTCCCCTCCAGGTAGCATTGCATCCAGCTCACTGATGTGCTATCGAAACCAATTGCTTTTAGCTTGTTAACCAGTATGGAGTGGTTCACGGTGTCAAAAGCCTTTTGGAGGTCCAGCATGACCATGCCGCAGTATTTGCCAGCGTCCACCTCTTGTTTGATGTGGTCGCTCAAATAGAGAAGGCATGTGTCAGTGGAGTGGGATGTTCTGAAGCCAGATTGGAACTCGTACAATAATTTATTAGTGGCAAGATACTTTTCAACCTGTTCATAGACTATTTTTTCCATCACTTTCGAGATGGAACTAAGAATAGAAATAGGGCGGTAGTTGCCGGGGTCTAATTTACTCCCTTTCTTGTGCAAGGGGGTTACTTTGGCCAGTTTGAAATCTTGGGGGACCTGTCCCTGTTTGATGGAGAGGTTTACTATGTGGGTGATGATTGGAGCTATAGAGATGGCTGAGTCTCTGAGAAATTTGGAGGGAATGTTGTCATGGCCTGTGGCCTTGTGGGGTTGGAGGGCACTCAGTTTCTTAATTATCTCATCAGTTGTTACCATAACTAGTTTAAAATCGTCTTTACAAACACCTAGGTTTTTGTAGAAGGTTGTAATGTGCTCTACACCAAAGAGCCCAGAGTGGGAGGGCAGTTTGTTAACCAGAGTTGTTGCTATGTTTGTAAAGAAGATATTCAAGTAGTTGGCCACATCAAGGTTGTCAGTGATGAGAGTGTTGTCAGATTTGTTGTTTATGTTCGAAAATCTGGTTTTTAGTTTCTGACCATAGCTTAGTTGATTGTTTAGTAGCTTCCAGAGCTCATGAGGATTGTTTTTGTTTTCCTGAGCTTTATCATTAATGAAGTTACTTTTAGACTTTTAGACCCAACTCATAGTTGTATAACTAAACAGTTATACAACTATAGGCTTTTCACACAGAGGAAAGAGGTTTCGGCCACGTTTTCTAGGAATTGGTTTGCGGTTGGCACCACTTTGCTTGCTGCCGAGTGCCGAATACATAATCCAGTCTCACCAAGTATTCCAAGTTTGACTTGAAACTCGTAGGATTCATCAAATTACTAATTTAAGGTGGGAATTATTTTGGAGGAGCACGTATTGGGTTTCCACCATGATTTCTGCCCCGCCTGATGACCGCAAAAAGGAGTTGATCTACGTCAGATATAAAGTCAATCAACGCCATAAAGATGGTCAAAGAGTTTCGAAAAGGCAACCTGCAGAACCGATTTTTTAGTTTATAGTTATACGTGTTGTGACTTGCATGTGTGTTTACGTACCTTATCTCCCCCACTAGCGCTCCCGATGCTGCTGGTTCCCTCCACCTCCATTTCATCCTGTTTGACATCTGACCCTGCAGAGTCCCCTGAGCCCGTGGCACTGGGTGGTCCGGCAGATCCGGGGGGAGTGGGGGTCACCTTGGTGCGTTGACCTTCATGTTCAACGTCAATGTCAACGTCGATGCCTGGTCAGGGTAAAGAAAACTTTCACCAAGAGCAAAAATTGTTCCATCTACTGTACAACCGTGACACACAGACACTATGTGTTCTGTCCATCACGTCCTAAGGTTTCTGAAAACCTTCTAATTCAAAAAAATATATATGTTGCTATGAGGTTCCCAGTTCGATCCCAGGCTCCCCCAGAGTTAGTGTCGAAGTGTCCTTGAGCAAGAATCTGAACCACTAATTGCTCCCGATGTGCAGGTTGGTGCCTTGTATGGTTTCCACCGCCATCGGTGCGATGCACAATGTAAAGCGCTTCGGATAAAAGCGCTATATAAATGCACCTTTTAACATTTATAACTAATGAGACACAGAGAGAGGAAGCATCCTGATTGAAAGGTATAGCAACGTATAGGTTGCACCAGGTCTAAATGGGTTAAGATATTTCATTGAGCTTCATTCATTCATTACTACACAGAAGGTAGAGAACGGGTATTACCACAGATAGGAGGAGAGGGAACGTACATCTACTGTAATGTGCGATTCATATTCAGTCGAACGATAGTGTCGCTGGCTGAAAAGAACCAATCTCGTGGTCGTAGGCAAGCAAAACAATTGTGTGAAGAGTATAAAATCGGCATAGGTAGAGCAGAAATGTGATTTGGGTGTGATTTGTTTACCACAGGCCGGGTATATTTACCTAATGGACTCAGCATGGCAGCCACACCCTCTCCAATGTTCTTGAGGAAATCGACATTTGCCTGCATGTCAGTGGCAGAGTCTAGGAGGGGGAGAGGAAGTTTCACTATACGGTCAGATGTTTGGGTCCGATCCCAATTTTGGAGAGTCCTTGACCACCCATTAGTTACTGATATTTTGACAGATTAAAAAAAAGTGCTTCAGTGGTTATATAAAATGGTAAATGGTGCATTTATATAGCGCCTTTATCCAAGGCGCTTTACATAGATTGTGCATTACATGTGCATTACATTCACCCATTCACACACACATTCATACACCGATTGCGGCGGAAGCCATGCAAGGTACCAACCAGCACATCGGGAGCAATTTGGGGTTCAGTGTCTTGCCCAAGGACACTTCGACATGGAGCCGGGATTCGAACCGCCGACCCATGGATCATTGGACGACCTGCTCTACCTCTTGAGTCGTTATATAACCACTGAAGGCCTATTGAAAATGTTTTTCCTATAATGCCACGCCCAAACTAGAGAATAGGGATCCAACTTAAAAGTGGTTAAAAATCAGGACTACATAATTATCTCTTCACTAAGTCCCTCCCCAACCCATCCTTAGGCACGTTAGCAGTGAAGAAAGCTTGACCTGCATAGCAACCGTTGCTAAACTATTTGGATTGGCATTGGACAAATCGCTTTTTGGGGTGGGATTTAGTGAAGGGCTAATTGCAGATGCTGATGTCGTAAAAAAAAAAAGGAATACGATATGTTGGCCAGACCGATCAGGCTCTACAAATAGGACTTCCAATAAGCAATACCAGTCACAGATGTGTGGCACTGAACCACAGTTAAGAACCAACCAGAAGTACTACTATAGACCGTAAAGTAAAATGATGCACTGGACCGTTGACTACTCATGCAGAATTACACATTACACAATAGTCTACATTGTTGATGCGGATTCACTGAGGTTTGCGCTGCCGATATTCTGTACATGAATACTACCATCGGCCTCAAACAAAAAGGCCTGAGAGCTCGACTAATGGTGCGTTCACACGGTCAGATGAAACGATGCAACGACACGTGAGTCGATTCGGAGCAGCTACAAACATGCATCATTGCGTCTTGGCAACGTCATGCCGCTGGCTTGAGTGGCTTCCATTGACAATGAATGGTAGACATCGTTTAATTTGCCCCGTGTGAACGCAACATAACACTAAGGATTTAATCCTGCGTAGCAATTTCCAGGACTCACCAGAGGGGACGCAGTTAGCCGGGTCAGCAGTAGAGGTCTGAGCCCCACAGGTCCTGGGTTGACTCTGGTTCTGAGCCCTGTTACACTGCCTCATCCTCTTCATCCACTTTCCACGAGGTATCCACTGAGGAAGGTACAATTACATCATCATCAGGCACATTGCAGGATGAAACAATCACTGACTGCATTTTTTATTTCAACATTTCTATCCTTTTCTACATTACCTAGGGTGGGTATTTACTAAATAAGCGCCAAAGCTTATTTTTTTATGCATGACTAATTTTTCAATTCTGTATGTTTAAACATCTGCACCACATTAAGTTTGCCGAGTTTAGCGTGCCAATGCATTGGACTATTTAATTTAAGAGAGCGTGTACTTTATCATACAATGAGATTTGAATAGCAAACAAATAGCGTGTTGTGTTGCGAGCTTGTAGATTTGCAATTTTTTGCTTCATGATTTTTGCGAAAACATTCACCGAAAGTTCACTTTCAGCAAAATCAGGACGGCAGGTTCAAAGTGGTTCATGGCTTGACCGGCGTAGTTTTCACGTGAACAGTGGTGGAAAGTAACTAAGTACATTTACTTAAATTGTGTACAATTTTGAGGTATTTGTACTTTACAAAACATATTATTACAAAACATACATTAACCACTTCAACCCTATACATTTCGGCCATTTGAAAATAGCCGAGCTCACAATGCACCGCGATGTGACGCATTGTACCTTTACTCAAGAACATTCTGCACTTTACTTGTAACGGGAGAGTATTATAATATATAACATTGCAGTATTGACTCTTTTTACTCAAGTAAAGAATTGGAGTACTTTTCCCCCACCACTGCACGTGAAGGATATTATATATTCTGACTAGTGTTGTTTTTGGCAGCACATTTCTATTTTAGTTTAGTCTTTGGAATGAAACTTAATTTAGTTAGTTTTAGTCACCTGGAATGTTTTAGCTTAGTCTAGTTTTGTAATGTCTGATTTTATACTTAAAAAATAGCCGATCTACAAGCTCACAACGTGTCGTAGATCTGCCATTTGTAAAATGCCTTGTCTTAATTATACTGGATCTTTTGTCCACTAGTCCCTTGCAAACATTTTAGTCTTTATTTGTTGACGAAATTGTCAATATATTTAGTCTTACTTTTAGCCATCATAGCTTAGTTTTCATTTAGTTTGTCAGTGAAAAAAAACGAATGAATTTCTGACCTGGAACATGTTGTTCAGCGGGTGCCAGATGGGCAGCAGGACGTGCTCCTGGTGCATCCCGGTGGCCTGGCAGGCGGAGCACAGGTCATAGTCAGCGCACACGGTGCACTTGAACCGGGTGCCAGTGATGCCGCCCTCGCAACCGTCGCACGTCACGCCGGGGTGCAGCATGGCGGGAGGGGTGGGGGTCCACTGGGGGCCGTGGTGGGGTGGTGGTCCACCGGGGCCATGGGGGGGTGGTGGTGGTGCACCGGGGCCACCCTGGGGGGGTGGGGGCCCGTGGGGCGGAGGAGCATGGCCGTGGGGGGGTGGGGGGCCGTGTGGGTGGGGCGGGAAGGTGAAGGGAGGGAACCCGCCGGGAAAGGCGTGGAGGGGGAATTCGCGACGATGCTCTTTCTTCTCTGCAATATAAAAACAATAAAACAATGTATCAGTATAGATCGAGTAAAACCCATTTAGACCTGAGACTGCATCGGTGTTGCCTTATAGCTTTTAACCACTTTAACCGTTATGTTAAACTTTAGCTGTTGAAAAATAGTAAATCTACAAGCTCATAGCGTGGCACAGAGTGCTGCGCTACAAGCTTGTAGATCAATTTTTGAAACATTGTGAAAGTGTGTGCAAATCTTTGAATACATGTTCTTTCCCAGCAATTTGCTTCTGGGGGCTCCCTGGAACAACATAAAAACAGAGGTTTTTCAGAAAACTGTCATGATTTAGAAAACATTTTGTAGAATCTGGTCTCAGGTCTAAATGGGATAAAACAACAATAGCATTGTAATATAGCTAGCCAGCTCAGTTGGCCTTGTGGTTTGAGTGTCTGCCCTGAGACGGGGAGGTTCAATCATCCCAGGCCGGGTCATACCAAAGGCTCTGAAGAATGGGACCCAGTGCCTCCCTGCTTGACACTCAGGATCAAGGGTTGGATCGGGGGCAAGTCCCTGTGTCATACTAGCGTCATGTCCAGGGGGTGTACTTGTACATCAAGCTGCCTCCCGCTACAGGCCCTATGGGTCTCATGGCTAGGCAAGGCTTACTTACTAAATATAGTTAGCATAGAAGTACTATGATCAACTTTATTAGTATAGAAAGGCATTTAAAAAGGGTAACATGTACTTTATGCTTTAGACTGAGAATGATTTTGCAGTGTGCCTACTGTACAATAATGTGCAGTCAAGGCCAGGGTGTTTGTACAATACATAATGTATATTTGCTGCCATGTACCTTTGATGTACAGTTTAAAGGTTTGGTCCGACTTGCAGGTCAGTCCCATTATCAGCTCCTCGTCTGTAGAGAAGGAGATCAGGTCGCCATCTTCATCTGGAGGAAAACAAACATCTCGTCAACACACTGCTCTGTTTACAGATTGCTGCCAATTGTTCTGGAACACCGAAATTCACCCGTATGTGTGTATGTGTGTGTGTGTAAGATAAACACAGGCAGCGCTCGCAGTACCAAGAAGTCTGTGTCATATTTTAATAATAGACTATTACTTATCTACCGGTTTCTTCTCCTAGCTGCTTGTGACAATAATAACACTTATTAATGATACTTTAATGTGATAAATGTAAAAAGTAAGTATTGAAATCACTCCTTCATGTAGACAAAATCATGACCAAATCCCACAAGATATTCATTGGTCTCCTAATAACTTGTTCATGTAGTGTAATGTCTCTTTATCATTAAATGTCTCTGTATCATTGGTCTTTAGGACTCTGCATAATTAATAGTTACTCTACTGTATGTCTCAGTACCATTAACAGTCCATATCAGTATAATTTATACATTTATATGTCTCAGTATGATATTTCTGTATCATCATGTCATAGTAACATTATAGCAGCCATTTAGCCTATATTATGTCACAGATTAATACGTTAACTCGTATAATTTGACAGTCCATTATGCCTCAGCAATAATATGAATAGTATAATATGTCTCAGTATCATTAATGGTCTATACATGTGTCACAATATCCTCATTAACAACAGTATTACAGTGGGTTTAAACCAGTGGTCCGGGCACCACCAGTGGTCCGGGCACTCCGGGGACCACCAGTGGTCCGGGCACTCCGGGGACCACCAGTGGTCCTTGAAGGGTTTCCAGGTGGTCCCCAGCTAAATGATGGAGAGTAACCAAGCACCAGTACTTCGTGAAATTAAGTAAATCTTTAACTCTGGAGTGTAAAATGAGTTAAGTCTTTGTTAAACATGTGCAATAATTTACAAGAAGTCTACACAATTAGAGAATGTAGAAGAATTATTATGTTGATCAACGTTTGCCTGTTATCTCTATACCAACATCAATACAGCATAATTGTGGACAAAATCTTAGAATCTTAGAATCCAAGAATAATAAAACATACGTTTTGGGTCTGAGAGGCTAACTCTCATCAAATGTTGGTCCGTGGCTTAAAAGCCCAATAAATAATGAGGCCCATTATGTATTGGGCCTCTCACTGTTAATGTTTATATGTATGTGTATATTTGTGTATGTTCTGATGAATTGAAAAGGGTGGACCCTATAGTAAACAAGTGTAATGCTTTATTGTGTCGTCCACAGTTAACAGTCTTTGTATTGAGTTGTGCTTGAAATGTACTGTAATTCTCCAATACTGTTAATAAATCAATCAATAAAAAGGGTTGGGAAAACCACTGGTCTATTCTATTATGTCCCGATCTCACTTACCCTTGTAGAACATCTGGAAGGTGACATTTCTCAGGTTGGAGAAACCATCGACAACTTTTCCCTTCAGGTACTCGAAGCTGCTGGACACATCTTGGTCAACAGTGAAGCGTCGGATCTCCTTGTGGTTGTCTTCCTTCCCCAGGAGGTAAGCTTTCACTTGAATGGCCGTGGTGGTGGACATGGTGGACATGGTGGACACTCAGATCTCTTCTGTCTCCTGCCTGGTCGCTTTTCCACTTCGTTGCGCAGCAAGAAATTGTTCACTCTTCTTCTTCTTCTCTGAGAGGCTCTGCTGTACTTCCGTGTTGAATAGAATAAGATCACACTTTCGTCAAGTACAATATTTATTCCTCCGTCGGACCAATCGCAACGCCGCACCGCATGGAATGTAAACAAGTAGGCGGTGCCGGTCACCGAGCTCCGACCAATGAGAGGCTGAGGAATGACAAGGCACTTTCCGTGGGGGATTTTCCTTGGTGAGGTCATAGTCACATGATGCGTCATGACCACGTGACAACAGCAGCAGACTGAGTAGAGCAGAGCACAGACCATGAATCATGAATCCATGTCAACATCATGCAACATTCATGTTTAGTTTGCAAGACCACTGGTTTACAAACGTTACCATTGTCAAGGACCATCAAATTCATATAATGTATTAGGCCGCAGACCCCCATCTGAACACATTTTGTACCAGGGGCCCGGACCCCCATACAAGATTTGTGCTTGAAATGAAATGAAATGAAATCTATATTTACCCAGGGTATCTGGGCTAAGCTCAAGAACTTATAAAATGATCCAACAATATTGCCATTTCTTTCCTTTCCCCACTCCCAAGATGTTTTAAAATAGCAGATCCACAAGCTCACAATGCGGGTATGTGATGCTTTGTGAGATTGTAGATACTAATTTAGCTGGGGACGCCGTGGAACCCCAGAAGAACCCCTGCTAGTCCCCCGGGCGGCCGGGCCCCACTTTGAAAACCACTGTGCAAGAAAACTTGATTTTGTGTTATTATGTGCAAATAAATCAGATTAACTGATAGAGTTGTTGTTTTGTATTATCATCTGAAAAGAAATGCAGCAGCACATCATCATTTTAAATAAATAATTTCTGCATTTTCTTTTAACCGTAATTGTTTTGAGTAGGAGGTTCTTGTCTCTCAGTGGAAATGTCTTACATGCATGTCATAAGGTCAACTTCTTCAAAGTTACTTAAGAAATCAGAACAGTACATCTGTTAATCTTATCTTTGACAGTTTGACTACAGTAAACATTTCCAATGGATTCATGCAGTTCCAAGACAGTGTGTTAGGTCAACCCAGTGATTTGAAAAGTGTGTTTTTATTTCTTTTGAACAACATAGCTACATGTTACACTATTGTTTTTACATGTTTGTAAATAATGTTGGAAAGAAATGGCTGATATAAGTTGATGTGTCATTTGGGATCTTTATGTAAATAATAGCCTACCGCTTAAAAACAATTTTTACTGACTTTTTTCCTTTTGTCTAATGTAAGTAATGTCAAGTAGCCTACTACATGTTCGTACAGTAATAAGCATCCCCACCATACACACACACGCACGCACACACACACACACACACACACACACCACACCCAATATGATGAGTCATCGGTCCCCGTGGTTGAGATTCCATTTTGTTTTTCTTTACCTTTGCCTGGATGCTAATCTGTTAAGTACCAGATACCATATCTGACCTCTCAAACAAACCCTATCAAGCAAACCTTCTGGAAGTTTCTAGAAGAAGGTTTGGCCTCTGACAACATGCTGAGAAACTTCTAGAAAGTATCCCAAAAAGTGCTGATTCTGTATCATAGCCTATATTGTAGGCCTATGTTGTATTGTTGTTGAGAATTAGCCTCTCAGACACATGAAGAATATTTTGTTATTGTTGGATAAGATTTTGTCCACAATGTTGTATTAATCTTGGTACCATTAGGAAAGATAATAGGCAAACGTTAATTGTGTAGACTTCTTGTAAATGAAGTAATGCAGATGTTTAACAATAATTTAAGTTTCATTTTACGCTCTCAAGAGTTAATTACCAACTCTCCATCATTTAGCTGGGGACCACCTGGAACCCCCTCAAGGACCACAGGTGGTCCCCGGACCACTGATTGAAAATCACTGGTCTAACACTGATAAAGATTATGTTTATTTTCTGAGACAGATTGTATCTTCTTGTAGCCTATCATAATGTAGTGTGTGTACTGTAGCCTAATGGTATAATACAGCCACCTTGTGGCCACTCCATGACTACTACACCTACACCAACCATGTAATGTCAAATGTATGAAAGACAAGTCTTTAGTCCCAGCAAGCCAAATAACGTCATGATGAGTTATGATGACCTCTGGCTCTGGTGACATTCAGGACGTTCAGGACTTTACGTAATTTCCAGGACGTCTTCACCAGTTGAAATAATATAGCTTATTCTGGGCCAGATCTGACTAGTTATGATAGGCTATGACTTAAGTTGATCTGGCCTCGATCGGACTATCTCTGATTCATCCAGGGACGCCCGTCTTAGTGGGCAGAATTTATGTTGGTTGAACTCATTTGATATTCTGGGCCAGATCTAACTAGTCTTGGTTTCACTTGATCTGGCCCAATCAAGACGTCACTAATTCGTCCAGGTCCTGACCGTGCTTGCTGGGGTACAATGAATGCACTATCCACACCTTATAATTAGGTCTGCTGCTCCCTGCATACTTTATAAATATTTAATTTGGTTAGTGTGGTGAAGTCAAGAGGTTTAGTATTGGTTTGAATCAGTCATTCAAAAAGTCTTTAAAACTGTTTAGATCTAATATGAATATTAATGAATGTAAGTACTGATAATTTATGTAACGTAATGAATATAATCTCAAGGGGAGATGTTTGGCAACAGAGTGTCTTCTGAGTACTGTCTCAGAAGACAGTACTGTCTTCTGAGAGTACTGTCTACTCGCCGTGTAGAATCCTGACTGGTCCATCTCCACACTCTCAGCTATTGTTAACACTTGAATAACAAGTAACTTGAATATACACATTCAAAGCTGAGTCCTTGTTTTGGTGGTTAGTTATCTCGATGGCTTCTAGGATGGTCTCAGCAGTTCTTGGTTCAAGACCAACTAAAATCAAAAAGCATTCACTTTTAAGTCTCATAATGGTGAAAGAGAGAGTTTGAAAGATTATGAACAACACATGTGACCACAACATTGGTGAAAAAGATTGATAAAATGGAGAAGTTGGAGAACACATTGGTTTCAGATGTCACATGACTCTGAAATGGAGAAATAACTAGTTTTCTAAACAAAAACAAGAAAAAAAGAAAGGTATATTTGAATAAATGGGGGTGATAGTCTTTTTTTAAATATTCACACACAACAACTCTAAGGTAGGCTATATTGAAAATGAGTGGTATTCCCCCAAGGCATGCTGAACTGGCACTGTGAGCAGAAGGAACGTCAGTGTCAAACATCGACAAAGCTCGACCGCCAAGCAATCGCTGCTTCAGACAATGTGGCAGAATTCTGCCAAGGAGACATTGGAGTTTATCCTGTTGCAAAGGAACCACCACAACACAGAGTGGAAAACAGCCACCATGATACACATAATGGCTGCATAGCGGCGAGGCTGGCACTGGCAGCCATGTGCACACGCTGTGTGTGGATACAGCGATGAATGCCCGAGTGATCATTTATCTAATCTGTTATATACTTTATTACTAGATATAGTGGCTGTGGCAGAGTTGTTGTTGCTCTAGACAGTCAGGGGGATTACTAACAACCCACCCCCCACCACCCCATCCCATATATTTCTGCCTGCTCAGTAATATTTGGCCAGTAGGAATGTTTATCCCCTAATAAAGGCCGAAACAATAGGGGGGCTCGTCACAAACATTTGGTCAGGCACACGGCCGTCAAAACATGGCTTTTGTCACCACACAGGGTCACATTATTTCAAACTCTACTCTATATGACAACAGCACTCCGCACAGCAGCAGCACAGACACAGACACAGACAGGACTCAGAGCAAACCACATCCCGGAGCAGACAAGACTATCACCACAGGCAAACATCCAGATCCAGTTGTTATCGTGCAAAAGTGGACTCTTAACAGCTCCCCTGTTTTTCAACTAAATCTTGTTTCTCTGGTGATCTCCTCCATCAAGATGATTCACAAGACAGTTGTTCTGCTCTGTCTGGCAGTTTGTTTCTCTGCAGGTAACCTCATCAGATTCATTTATGAATGTCATATAATATAAGAGTTTGGTTGAGGCTAGATAAGAAATACATATTAAACTATATATTTCTGCATATTACTTTAAACATTGTATATATAGTATAGTATATTGAAGTGCTGACTTAATTCAAACCTTTGTCAAATGTCACCTTTTCAGATGCAGAGGACAAGTCCAGATTCTACAGAAGGGTATGAGACAACAATTAAAAACTAAAACCAATATATACCCCCTTTGAAAGTCAAATCCTAAAAAATAAAATAACATATTCCATTGTCCATACAAATATTTGAAGGAGCATATGTACAGTAGTCTTCATACAAAAAACATGTGTAATGTCTTCCCGTTTAAATACGTTTTAGAAACATCGGTGTCTGAGTAGCTTTCAAAATGGAATCACATTCAAACAGAAATTATGCTTGATCTGTCCCCAGCCTTCCTGCATTGATATGAGCACAGATGAGGCCTGTCCTCTGAATTACTCCCCTGTGTGTGGCAGTGACGGTGTCACCTATGCAAACGAGTGTTCTCTGTGTGTCCACAGGCTGTAAGTATGGTCAACCTTATGCCCGATTTATACTGGGGGCTCAACAACGTGTAACATTGCGATGCATTGCGAGCTTGCATTGTAGAGTCCTGCTGTCCCAACAGCAACAGGGGACGGGGATTAGCCAACCAATATGGGAGCCAACAAATCTGACTGAGTCTGCCAATGTGATTTATTGGAGTTGTTTCACCAGTGACAGGATGAGGGGGGAAAGCCCTTTAACTTTGCTTTGCATGCAAGTATAAATCAGGCTTTACGTCCTAATGAAGTCTATATCACGTCCTATTGATAAACTATGAATCCTAGTAATATAGACCAGTGTCTCTTAAACATTTCACACATTGTACATTTGTACACTATCTGAGTTACAGACCTGTAAGGAACCATTTTGGTTCCTATTACTAACTATCAATAATTTAGCGAGGGATCCCTTTGAACCACCTCAAGGATCCCTGGGGGTGCACAATCTCTCCCCCTGTGGGAACTCACTTTGAGAACCACTGATATATGCTGTAGAATAGATGTATTATTATGGTAAACTCATGCCACTAAATAGCCTCAAAATGCTCTTTTCCAAACTGATGAAAATGTTTTCTTGTTTCCAGGTTAACCAACGCTGACATACTGATAGTGAAAGAAGGAGAATGCTGAGGAACGATGTCAACTGATGATATCATATCGTCATGTATCTCAGATTTCACACACACACACACACACACACACACACACACACACACACACACACACACACACACACACACACACACACACACACACACACACACACACACACACACACACACACACACACACACACACACACACACACACACACACACACACACTTAAATCCATATTATACATGACAATATAGCCATACGCTAATCATTCTTTTATAATCCTGATGTTTTGTATTATATCTAATATCACTGTTTGCCTCTGTGGATTATTTGGCCATTAAAGATCTAGAGCTTTGATGTTGTCCTTCTACTTGTCATCATACATAAGAATGTACAGGTCCTTTGCCCTTTGTTCCAGGTTAACTGTGGTGGTCTCAAAAACATAAAGGAACACTGGCAGAAAAAGTTTTAAGGAAGAGACTGAGACTAAAGAAAATATCATTCATTTTATTTGCTTTATTTATTTGCTGATAATAAAGTGCTCCGTGATCATGGGATCAAGAAGACATGGGATTGAAACAATATTTCGGAACCTAATCTTATTCTAATCCCGTTAAGGAAATGTCCTTAAGGAATGTCTTTAAGGAAATGTCCTTACTAGGGGGATGCCATACTGTGTGTAGCTCAATATTTCAGTTTGTCACCTTCACATTCAATAGATCCCGTCTTTTGTGGCCAGATGTAATTTCCTGGGGTCTAGTAGGACTATAGTAAATAATAACTAATAAGAAAAATTGCAAAGTGTGGTTGCCGCCCAAACCCCTGTCAAAAATAACAAATTGTTCAAACTAAAGAAAGCAGCAAATGTTTTTTACTTTCTCTAATAATAATCTAAAACATGAATCTTGGTTGAAAAACACAAATGTTGTCCTTTAAGGATTAGAAGACAAACCCAATAGAGAGGTGCAGTTTGTTAGAGGAAGAGGGGTCTTAGATTTTAGAAGAGGAGGTGTAGTGTCTATTGGCAGAGGAGGTAGAGTATGGGGCGGCAGTGGCTCAGGGGTAGAGCAGCCGGATCCGGATGGGAACCGCAACGTTCCCAGTTCCATCCCGGGCTCCCCCAGGCGCCGTACACACTATTGAAACAAAATCGCTCTCTGTTCTGGGGGAGAGAGGGGGCAGAGCAGCTCGCAATTCATTTTCAATGGGAGTTCATGGGTTTCACAGCTCTGCTCCATGGCTGTGTTCTGCCCTCCCCCCCCCCATGGAGCAGAGCTGCTCTGTGAAACCCATGGACTCCCATTGAAAATGAATTGCGAGCTGCTCTGCCCCTCCTCTCCCCCCCGGAACAGAGAGAGCGATTTTGTTTTAATAGTGTGTGTTGTAGTGTCCTTGAGCAAGAATCTGAACCCCAATGAGCAGGTTGGTGCCTTGGCATGGTTTCCTCCACCATCGGTGTATGAATCTGTGTGTGAAGAATGGGTGAATGTAATGCACAATCTCTGTAAAGCGCCTTGGATGAAAGCGCTGTATAAATGCCCCTAAATGCACCATTTACCATTTCAAGTATAGAGACAGTATCTTAGGGAAAGGAGGAGTAGTGCTAGAGAGACAGGATGTGTAGTGTAAAAGAAGGCGAGGTTATCTGAGAGTGGGACAGTCTCAACTTTCTTCACTGCTTCTATAGAGCCCAAGTCCCTATACTTGGGTGCTACTGATTGCTGAGGAAGTTCAGACGTATTCTCAAAGAATAACTGATGTCCAAACTGTGTCCGTTGAGTTGAAATTAAATTAAATAGCTTAAATTAAACGCATAGGATACAGCTCACCAGCCCTCATGAACACAGTCAAAAACTAATTTACCTCTGCCACTGGCAACACCTGCACTTGATTAGGGCCAGGGTTAAATACCCTCCCTGTATGCAGTGACATCAAGGAGGAAAATAAGAAACAAATGGCTCTTCCTCTTTACAGCTTCCTTACCCCAAGATGTTGAGACACATGTTTTACAGTATCAACACCATTTTATCAACTGTCTGCTACCAATGGAATGGGGATTCTTTGCCCTGTCAAGGCTGACTTGGTATGATGCCTTCAGTGCTGCTCTGTTCCCTTTGAATGCCAGGTAGATGAAAGTTAAGAGGACTATAATAAAAAGATCTCCACTCTCACTTATTACCACCACTTTGGAGAGAGAGGGAACAGCCACACGATGGCAGTGTTTCATCTGGAAATACAAGAACATGTTAATACTTTAATACATTTATTTACTTTTAATAGCAAATTAATATTGTATTATTCAGATTTTACAGAAAATAATTCATGTTGATCCTATCTTTTTTTTTCTTTTTTGTGACAAAAAGAGCAAAGAGCACTTTCCGAAATACAGGACTCTGCATGGTTGTCCCCGGACCCCAATTTGAGAACCAGTGTTTTAGGCTATTTTTAAATTAATGAACATTTAAATTAACAACATTGAACAACATTGCTCTCTGTTGCTTGGAGATAATTTGGGGAGATGAGGGAAGTGTTTGTCTGGTTGTGATGAAAGTGTCAGTATTTCTTATTTGATTTCTAAAGGTCTGTTGAAATATCAAAACATTGCACATGAAAGGACTGAGGCAATGTGGCAATGTTGTAATTAAACTAAACTGTAAATTAGTAGTAAATTCATGAACTGGTGTAGGCCTACACATCCCCACTCAAATGGGTTCAGGAGGTGTATGGTAAATAAACAAAAATAAATTAAATTAAGAAATACCTACACTGGAAAAATAGGCTCTCAATATTTGATTAATCAGGATGCCTGATGCACAATGGACCATATTACTCTTGCCACAAGAAGATTGTAAGTGAGTGATGGTGGGGCTTGTCCAAACTGACCCCTACAGGTCATCAGATGCACCTGCAAGACAGCATGAAATTGAGTGCTCTGTACTGTAGAATGCCTCAATTAAAGGATCAGGCGTTCATAATTATAATATTCTCTCTGACTCCTTAGGCTGCATCATGTGATGATACCGAGCCACACAACTTACACTAAGGATGATGACTGAATTCACTTTCAAATGAAATAAACTTAAAAATATATAAGAAATAAATGTAAAAAGTAATGAAAAAATCACACCCGTGTGAAGTGAGTGGTGCAACCCCGTGTGGGGGTCCCCGGCGAGCCGCCCCGCGTCCGAAATGGTCGATAAATGACAGAGTTACCGTGTGGGGGTCCCGGGAACATCCAGACCCCCAGGAACGCGCCCTGGGGGCCGGCCCCGTTCCGGCGGGCCGCCCTACATCCTAAACGGTTGAGAAATGACAGAGTTACCGTGTGGGGGTCCTCAGGGGGTCCCTCTGCTGTACTGTACTGCACTGTCACTGTACTGTACTGTCACACCCGAAATCACGTAATGGCTGCTAAAAACTCAGCTTCCCATCCACCTGTGCACAGTGTGAAGCTCAACAGCGCCACTTTGTCACCTGTTGCAAAGGGACACACATTGCTGTTCACTGGAGTGATTGCACCACTCAAAAAAAAGGGGAAAAAAAAGTTACCTTATCTTTCCCTTGGCCCATATTATATTTCTGGATCTGAATTACTCAGAAGTATGTGATAAGTTGATAACACCTACAAATGTAACCTGATGTCATTCTGCATACTAACAACGGTGGCATACTACAAATCGGGAGGCATTTGAACTAAAATAATAAAATGAAATAAAAGTGGGGGAGGGAAAATATTATCATAAAATGAAACAGAATTATGTAAAATATGGAATTAAAACAACGGTGAGCAGTTGTAAAAAGTGAGGTTTTCATGCTATCAAGGTGAAAGGACAGTCCATCTGTCAGTCCTGCATTCTTGTTTTAACTGTGATAAGTTACAAGATACAATGTGATATTAATATCTAAAAAGCGTTGTGAAGTGGGGACATACAGGCCCGGACTGGCTCAGAAAATCGGCCCTGGCATTTGTAGTCTTCACTGGCCCAAAGACGGGTCAAAGACGCTACTATGTCATTTTGTTTTTCACCACCTGCGCAACCTAACACACACACAAACACACATATATGATGATTTCGGGTGTCCCAGTACAGTACAGTACAGTGACAGTACAGTACAGTACAGCCATTACTGATTTTTCTTTTTGTTTTGGCTCAGCCATGACTGCCCCATGACTGCCCAGCCTTTCTGGCATCTGCCAGAATTGCCAGACTGTCCAATCCGGGCCTGGGGACATATGTACAGCTCCTTTCAGTGCAAGATGCAGATGTGTGGTATAGAGGAGAGATGGTTGCAACTCAGGGTGGCACAAGACGTGGGGAAGATGGGTGCAACGCAGGATGGTGCAAGAAGGATGAAGCAAAGTATTTTAATGTGGTGTCGTTTATGGTAAGGAGAAGTTGAAACGAGAAGTTTGAGAAGATTCCATGTACAGTGCTGTTACGCTATTATCCTAGTCTAATAATAACGAGGCAGAGAGTGAGGTTATGTTCTCATAGTACTGAAGCTAGGAAGGTTGCAGAAAACAACGAAGAAAAAGAGACAAGAAAGAATTTCAGTTATGGCATTGCAGAGCGAGAGATTTGACATATAGGTATGGACAAGTTTAGTTTTTTGGCCTGTCTTGCAATATCTAAAGGACGAAGGACCATACTGCCGTTGATTAAATTGATGGAAGTAAAATTCCTGTTCACATGCCTCATAGAGCATTTTATTATTAGCTATATAATTTCATAATCATCTCAGGTAGACTTACTGTATCACAAGATATATGAGCCATGCAGTAGCATTGTGCATGCTTCTATCCTGTCACTCCTGGGAGCTCATTGTAAAGGATGGTGTTGGTCACATGTTCCCGACAGGGTACAGAGTGTAAAGGATGGTGTTGGTCACATGTTCCCGACAGGGTACAGAGTGCCACCAGTGGGAGCTCATTGTAAAGGATGGTGTTGGTCACATGTTCCCGACAGGGTACAGAGTGTTCCCGACAGGGTACAGAGTGTTCCCGACAGGGTACAGAGTGCCACCAGTGGTATAACCTATACGTAATATGCAGGTATAATGCAGTATAACCACTAAGAAAGCACCAGGCTTCCTGTATTTCCTTGAGGGCCCACCTGAAAGCCTATAATCACTCGCAACTTAACTTACAATGCATGCAGACCATCCCTTGCAGCAGGGCTGAATATAAAATGGGGTTTTTAGTCTAATGAAAAATGTACAGCAGACAAGAGATCTACAATAATTTGATGATAATCAGCATCAAAGACGTTTCAAGCTAAAAAGTACATCACAACATAGTTGAGAAGCCATTTCTCTGCCACACAAGGAAGCTAAGACAATGCACAAAGCGAGGCAATGCACCTCAGCGTCTTACAGTAAATACAAACCACCATACCATATTTGGAATGCTTTGTAGTTCCGTCAGTTTTCCAGATCTTGTGGACTAATAGATAATTGATTGATTGAATAGTTTAGTATTAGACATAAATGTAAAAACTTGTGGTGGATCCTGTAGTCCAAAAATAAATAAACTGAACTGAACTGAGATATAAGCAGAACAGCACTCATAGTGTTGATGATGATTTGAGGACTGAGAACTCTTTTTCACTGTGTCAGGTATAATTTGTACACATTTTACATACTGTATGTGAACATTCTTTTATTATGTTGTGGTGGCATGCAGGGGATGATGAGGATTGCTGCTTTCAACACCCATTCTGCTCACCATTGTTCTGTCGAAAGTTCCCCAAATCATTGCTATACCACCGGCAATTGGGTCTGTCGTCTGTCGTCATTCTGGCGGTTGTTGTGATTCTTTTTTCGGTTGACCAATGGTGTGGTCTCTTAAGAGTCTGGGTGGTGACTCATTAAAATAAGCTATCTCTCTCTGTCCCCGTCTTTCATTTGAACCCCTCCCCAACACTATGCATCTGCTCGTACTGATCCTTGGGTTTATGCTTTTCCCGAAAGGCAAGTATTTATTTATTTATTTTGTATGTATGTATGTATGTATGTATGTATGTATGTATGTATGTATGTATGTATGTATGTATGTATGTATGTATTTATGTATTTATGTATTTATTTATTTACTTACTTACTTACTTACTTACTTACTTACTTACTTACTTACTTACTTACTTGACCATTGCCTCTGCACTTGGTCGGCTCTTTGTCTGCTATATTCTCTGTGAATGTTCCTCCCAGAATAGAGATGCTATAGGGTTCAAGTTCAAGTGGTTTAAAAAACCCATGTTGAGGACCCATGGTCTTCAACCTTTTTCATATCAATGGCCATTATTTATTCTGTATTTGAGCCACGGACCACCATTTGATGATATTTAGCCTCTCAGACCCAAAACTTTGAATATTTTGTCGTAAGATTTTGTTCACAATTCCATGCTATATTGATTATGGTACCACAGGAGAGATAACTGGCAAACGTTGATCAAAATAACAAGCACATTTAAAACAAAATGTAGGAAACAAATATGAAGGGACCCACAAAAATGTGTCCGCGATCCACAAATGGGTCCCGACCCAATGCAGGTTCTCAACCAGTGGTCCGGGACCACTAGTGGGCCTTGAGGGGGTTCCAGGTGGTCCCCAGCTAAATGATGGAGAGTTGGTAACCAAATGGGCCCTCATAGATCTTTAACTTTTTATTGTTAAACATCTGCATTACTTAATTTACAAGAAGTCTACACAATTCAATGTTTGCCTGTTATCTCTCCAATGTTCCAACATCAATACAGCATGGAATTGTGGACAAAATCTTGTCCAACGACAACAAAATAGTTTGGGGTCTGAGAGGCTAAATCTCATCAAATGGTGGTCCGTGGCTCAAATAATACCCCCCAAAAATGTGCCTATTTGAAAAGGGTTGAAAACCACTGCTATAGAGACTAGTTGTCTCCCCCTCTTAAATAGAAAATATATTTTCAAGTGGGTTACATATTTCATCCAATCAGGAAAGAGAACCTCACAAAGATCATTTATCAGCTTGTGCTCCAGTTCGATATTAGTCGATTTTGTCGACTAATACTATGACGAAAAAGTTTGTCGACTACCTTTTTTCACTGATGAAAACTAAATGGAAACTGAATGAAAACAAAACCTATGATGACTACAACTATGACTAAATATATTGGCAATTTCGTCAATCTAGAAAATCTAGACTAAACTGTGGGGATTAGTGGACAAGAGATCCAGTATAAATCATTTTACACGTGGTTGCATGCTGAAAATAGCAGATCTTAAGCTTGTGAGCTTGTAGACCGGCTATTTTCATACTTGTACTTGTGTAAAATCAGTCATTACGACGGCATCAAGGCCCGCCAAAATACATTTTAGTCAACTAAATCAACTGTACATTTAGTCAACTAAATTCTTATGACATTTTGTCGACTAAAACTAGACTAACACTAAAACATTCCAGGTGACTAATATATGACTTAAAACTAAGTGAAGTTTCATTCCAAAGACTATTATGACTAAACTCAATTTGCTGCCAAAAACAACACTGCAGTAAAACAGGGCTGCTCAACCTTCCTCATGGGAAAAACAGCAACATACAGCTGTGTCCAAGGGCCTGAAACATATTTTGTCCGTTCCTTTTAATATAAAAACTAGGTATTATTTCAAGCTGTGTGTACATTTTACATTAGTATTAAACTTCAACCTGATCATCTATACCTCCCGGTGTCTTATAGGCTATGCCATGAAATGTTATAAGTGCACGGGAGCTGCGGTACCCTGCAAAAAAGAAGAATGCCCTGGGAAATGTGCTGCAGCTACTGTCATGTATGAGGGTATGTAATGGGGGATTAAACTATTTCATTTTGTGAGGCAAAACCTGTCACAGCTAGAGTACAGTCATTTATACTATACAAATATAAGACATCATTTGGCAGAGTCAGAGACTCATATTCTGTTTGTTTAAAGGTGGCAAGAATATGACTATGAAGTCCTGCATGGAAGATAAGATGTGTGCTACTGGCTCAATGAACGTTGGATCCCGCCGTGCCTACGCCATGTGCTGCAGTGATGCCCCCCTCTGCAACAACATGTATCCCTCAAGTAAGTATACCTATACAGTAGGCCTGTAGTGCACAGTGATGGTATAAAGTAGACTTTTAGAGCAGTGGTTTTCAACCCATCTCATATCAAGGCCCATTATTTATTCGGCTTTTGAGCCACGGACCACCATTACATTTTGATGACATTTAGCCTCTCAGACCCCCCGAAAAACCAAAGAATATTTTGGACAACCATTCCATGCTGTAGTGATGTTGGTACCATTAGGAGAGATAACAGGGAAACGTTGATCAAAAGAACAATTCTTCTACATTCTCTAATTGTGTAGACTTCTTACAGGCTAAATTAAGTATTTAGTAATGCTGATGTTTAACAAAAATCTAACTCATGAGAGTGTAAAATGAAACCAAATGTACCCGTACGGGTTCTATAAGGGTTCTGTAAGGGTCCATTTGGTTAAATTCTGTAAGGGTTCTATAAAGGTCCATTTGGTTATCAACTCCATCATTTAGCTGGGGACCACCTGGAACCCCCTCAAGGACCACTGGTGGTCGTCCCCGGACCAATGGTTGAGAACCACTGCTTTTTTAGAGCATCAACCATTATTTAAAAGACGCTGTAGAAGCTGTAGAAGCAAGACTGAACCGGCCGTGGGGCGCGCCCCCCAGACTATCTGCTGTGTTAGTTAGTTAGTTAGTATTGTCCACATTGTGGAAATTTGTCTTCGGTCAAACAAACAGCAAAAACAGCAACAACACTTAGCCTACACACAATTATGTTCATGGCAAAAAGCAGGACAACAGTGACAAATACATTAAAAACAGGTTTAACGAGACATGGTATCATTTAGTGCCTTAATGGCATTAGGAATGAAGGAATTTTTTATGTCAGAACAGGTCAGCTCCATATATGGAGATCTAAGGGTGGCAGCGGGGGCAGTGTCTTGACACGGTTTGATGAGGGCCCTGCAGGTAGGGCCGGGCCTTAAGTTTCAGGCCTGTTGAGAACTCTAGTTTTCGCCGGCTGTACTAATAACTTTGGGGCGGGCCCGTCTAGAGTTTAAATGGACAGGTATCAGTCAAAAGGGAGACATCGAAGAGGAAGGATGGATGGGGAAGGATCAATATATGGAATGTCAGAACAGATCAGCTCCATATATGGAGATGGAGGCGTGATGTCACGAGGCGTGACCATATATGGAGGCATGATGTCACAAGGCGTGATGTCACGAGGCGTGATGTCACAAGGCGTGACCATATATGGAGGTGTGACGTGACATTCAGGTTTTCATAGTATAAGATATTTTGTATTCAATCTTTATTGCAGACGCCATATCACATACCAACTGACAAAAATAAATACATAAATAATAATAAAACCAAAATCAAGATACTCCTCGACAACTGGATCTCAATATATGCCTTATGTGGGCCTATTGGTCAAATCGGCAGGTTCTGGACAACCGCTTATCCGAAAGACAATTTATGAAAACCTATTCAGTTGCATAACTTTCAGCTGTGCCACAGACCAATTAAGTGCAATTCAAAGTGTGTTGAACAAGACAGCTCCCACATGTGAATGTGAATGGTGTTGTTGTTGGTATGGTTCAGGGTTGAAGACATCATCGATGTTATGTATACTTTTTTCAAAATTGTATTCCGTATACAGTTCCAGAAAACCCTCAACCCAATGGGAAGAAGTGCTACACGTGCACAGGCAACGACTGCTCCGAGATGAAAGAGCTAACATGTTCTGGGGATGAGGATCGCTGCATGTCAGGATATGGTAACTATAGGTCATGGCTTTTTATGTGGCCTTTTCCGCACATATTTCACATTCCTATAAGCTCAGAAGAATGTTCATAGATTTTTCTAGACTATAGGCCTACAGACAGTAATATAATGACTATATAGGTTATCTTTGCAGCCAGGGTTGCAGTTGCAAGTTGCTAGTGTTTTTATTTATTTATCTGGGGACCACCCAAAATAATTTGGCAGGGGCCATGCAGTTTCAAATTGCATTCAAATTTCTTAACGGCTATTGGTAGGACGTAGGCTTTCCAAATTGTAGTGGCATATGAGCGAAATTAATTTAACCCCTTGTTGAATCTGGGTTGAACGTGGTTTGTGAAACTCCCTCTGGTGTTGTTTGTTTTGCTATTAAGGGCTACCCAAAGTTGGAGTTATAGTGCTGCTTCAGATTATAAAGTTGCATCACCATACAAGGAAGTGTGCACATTAAATCATGAGTATAGCAGAACTTTAAGGCCTCATTCACACGTACCAAACACCAATCAAGCAATGTTTGGTCGTTTTTTTGTTTTTTTGGGGCACCACAATGCTTTTCCAATGGGAGTCACATGGTTTGATCAAACATTTGTGTTTGATCGCTGATTGCTGATTGCTCCCCCCTCATCAAACAAAAATGTTTGGTCAAACCATGTGACTCCCATTGAAAATGAATTGGAGCAGCACTCAAAAAGAAATCAGGCATCACACACGGACCGAACATTTGTTGTGTAGGTGTGAACTAGGCCTGAGTAGGCCTAATGTGTGTTTTGTCGTTGTTGTTGTTGTTGTTGTTGTTCACAGCGGTAACGGGGAGTCAAGGCAAACTGATGAAAGTGATGGGCTGTGCCGAATCGAGCATGTGTATGTCAAATATCAACATGGGAGTCATGGAAGTCAGAGAAGCAACCTGCTGTGACGGTGACCTGTGCAACAACGGCGGCCCAGGCATTGCTGTTAGCCTCTTGCTCCTGGTAGCGCCAGTGGTCTCTGTTGCTCTGTTCAACTGAAGGGAACCCTAGGGGCGACTCACACGGTCGCAACAGATTGATGTATGCTTGTTGTATGAGATGTATAGCTGATGCAAGCTCGCAATGCATTTCCAATGGGAGTCACATGGTTTGACACAACATTTGTGTTGTATGAGGGGGAGGGGGGCAGTCGAAACACAGCCGAAAGCCATACAACAGCTTGTAGTCCAAAATGTTGTATCAAACCATGTGACTTCCATTGGAAATGCATTGGGGCGGCCATGACACTTACATCTTGCTTACATCTAGCATGCATCAATGTTGTATGCTATATCGAAAGTTGTGAGTGAGACCCTAGTCTGCATGAGCACGTAACTATAAGGCGTCGCAGTCCCGCCCCTGACGAGCGGCCCAGGAGAATTTCCCATTCATTTTTCCCATAGACGTTTCAGAAAGTATTTATTTAAAGACCTGTACGACCTCAGACAAAGCCAACTCAGCCAAAGCCAACTTTGTCCCAACTCGATTTTTTTGGGCTGAACAAATAATTAGACAGAATAAAAAAAGGACAGGGTATACTATTAAAAACACTTTTTTAACTTTTTTTTCTTTCTAATTATAGCCTATGTTCTGCCCAAAACAATTGTGTTTATTGTCATGAATATTGTCAGCAGCCGAGTTGGCTTTGTCCGAGTCTTTAAATAAATACTTTTTGAAACGTCTATGGGAAAAATTAATGGGAAATTATCTTCCGGGCCGCTCGTCGTTCTGAAAGAGGGCGGGACTGCGCCACTCTATAGTCAACAATAGTTGGGTGTCAGTTAAACGTATAGGAAATATGCAGCTTTATTCTTGGATATCCTCATCATTGTTTCATGTATAAAAATCTGAATTTGGAAGAAGCTGGTTACAGTTTTGTTTTTTTAAATGTATTCATTGTATCTGTATCTTAAACAATCTATGGCTCCATATTCTTCCAATTATCAGGCATTCCAGTCAACTCTTTTTGAGTGGTGCAACCACTCCTATACGGAGCTTTGTGTCTCTGGCTATGTGTCCCTGTGTCCCTGCCACACACACGTAGGCCTACATCATACATCCATACTGTAGTGTAATGCACTCAAATGAGTAAATAGTGACACCGTGTGGTAAGAGGAAAGATCATATGACACCCCCTCAGGTCAAAGGACCTTTAGTGGCTTTGCAAGTGTTCATTCGTCATCATACATCATCTCATTCTGGCCTCACTTTTGTCTTCAATGTTTGTTTACACAAACCCTCAAAGCTGGACATAGAAGGGCTAGCGCCCCTCATACTATACTTAAGTACATTTTTTTTTAATGCGCTATTTGTGTAGATTTTTGTCTTACAACAAACATTACATTTCCATTGACAATGAATGGAGAAATTTCGTCATATGTGGACGAGCAAATCGTCAATTTTCGTCCTACACAAATGTTAAATTCCCATTGACAATGAATGGACAATTTTACGTATAGTGTCTGAGCAAATCGGCTTAAGTGTCTATTTTTGTCCACACAAACATTACATTTCCATTGACAATGAATGGAGAATTTTACATCATAGTGTCTGAGCAAATAGGCATAGTGTCTATTTTATGACATGATGTACGATGATAAGAGCACCCCACACTTCACACGGTTGTGATTTTTACTTTACTGAAGTATTTCCAATTGTCTGTACTTCTACTTCTAATATATAGGCAATATTGTACTTTTACTCCACTACAATTATTTGAAAACTTTAGTTACTATAGTGACTTTGAAGCTTTTGATTATTATTACAAAAGCATACGGTACATTAACCACTTCAACCCTATTATACATATCGGCCATTTGAAAATAGCCGATCTACAAGCTTGTAGATCTGCTACTTTGAAATGATTTTTTGTACAATTTATACGTTTGAAAACTTGTGAAATGGGACATTCTGCATAATGAGTACTTTCTACTTTTGGTACTTTAGGTACATTTTGATACCAATGCTTTTGTACTTTTACTCAAGTACATTTTGAACTCCAGACATGCAGAGTATTTCTACATTGCAGTATGAATAGTTGACCAAACCAGAAGATATAGTGGTTACATTCACAAATTGCAATTATTAGGCTATAACAATGTAGCTGTTTATATAACTATAGCGTTGCAACATTGTTACCGTACTGGGCGATAATGTAATCAGAATCCTTTATTATACCAATTCATGAAAGCTTTAGCTTTAGCCTACGTTTTATGAATTAGCAAACCAAAAATCTCACATTTCAAGTGAAATATGATGTTAAATCTTTGGATAAAGGCGCATTCTGGACAACAAGACTCGTTGCAAGAACATACTGTATGCAGCATCAACCTGTGGTTTGGATGATCTGACCGCTTTGAAAGAAAGAAAGAAGTGCATGTTTCTACACAAATCATGCATGTTTTCTACACAAATGCATGCCACAAACAATTCATACTGTTGTGTTTTAATTGAGAGAATATACATTCTTTGCTCATTTTAAAGGTTTCATAGTTCTAGACTACAATACAAACGATGTAGGACTACTCTATGTTGCACTTTAAAACAGACAACATACAGTAATGAGCTGATGATGTTTTCATTGGCAATTTGTACACCGAGAGGAATGCAACAGGAGCAGGCCTCCTCTGTCTCTCTCCCTCTGTGTGCTCAGTGAGGGTGTCGAGCGCTTCTGTCGGGACATGTCGGGAGTTGCAACGTTAGATCCTCTTGCTGATCCGTTTGAATGTCACGCCGTTCTCTCCTGGGGTTACGCAATTCTAGAATGCATGACAGGGAACAGAAATGTATAAAGATGGTTTAGGGCAGGGGTGGTAAACTTTGACGATGGAGAGATCCACTATCCACACTCACTCCAGAGGGCCACATTGCATATTACTGTCGTAGCAAAACTTGCCGATGTCGCTAGATCGGCTATTTTTGCTATTATTTGAATTGAAATCCTGAATTATTTTTTGCTATTTTTCAATTGGAATCGTGAAAGGCAACATTTTTATTTAATTCCAAATGCCTTTAATTATAGTTATGTTAACTCTATGAACTATACAAATACATTGAACATAAAATAAAAGAAAAATGTCAGCAGCCGAGTTGGCTTTGTCCGAGGCTTAAATGTCTTCATCGGGGGCGGGACTGCGACGCTCTATGGTTTAGGACAGAGGTTCTCAACCTTTTATACGTGTTTGACCACTACCATAATTTAGAACAATCCTCAAGGACCGCCCCACCTCACCTCCATATGTATTTAGTATAGGCACGACACACGTCATTTCTATTCAATTTTATTTCACGTTAAGGATCTTAAAGCTACTTATTTGCCTGATAGATGGATAGTCAAACTACACGCTAACGACAGATTGTACACCATGCGACACCGTACACAACAAAGTACATCAAGCCCTTAAACATATTGTTGATGCACGTAACAAAGGTACAATGTACAATGTATTTAATTGTATTTATCCCTCCCCCCACCCCCACCCCCAATAGACCACTAGTGGTTTAGGATATCTCTGCTGTCGAGAAGAAAGCACCTAAAAACTCCAAAATATACATTTTTCAGGAAATTAATAAAACCATATATTTTGAAAACAAAGCAATACTACTACCAAAAGTTGGTATTGTGACGTTATATATTTGATTCATGCAAAAACAAACCCCTCAACAATGGACTGAAGTTGTTTCCTCCCGACAGCAAGGATATGTAAAATGTATCATATTTCTATACTGCACAGATATTGATGACGTCGCGGAAGTCGCCGTTAGTCGAGGATGGAGTTCGCTGTCTCTCCAAGTAAGACCAAAAGTCTCACTAACCAGAGAGAGGCTATTTGTGTTCAATGTATGATAGTGTTGTTTAGCAAAGACTGTTGCAACATGACTATATGTCTTTGTAATTCAGTGAATGTGTGGTTCTCGCTCTCACCATTACGAGTTTGTCTTCTTTGATCTCAGCGTTGAAGTGGTATTGTGGAAATTGTATTGAAACCTGACCTCCGTCCAAATGAACCATGGCCTAAAGTGGAACAAATAGACAAAACAAGGAATGTGTTTTTACCATACCATATTATGTAAGTAGGCTACAATGGTGGATAAAGTACTTAAATGTTTTACTTAAGTAAAAGTATAAATACTGCAATGTAGATGTACTCCGTTACAAGTAGAACTCCCGTATTCAAAATGTACTCAAGTAAAGGTACAAAAGTATCGGCATCAAAATGTACTGAAAGTAATAAAGGTAAAAGTAGTCGTATTGCAGAATGTCCCATTTCACAATGGGAGTTGTACAAAATCTTTTGAAAATAGCAGATCAACAAGATCACGTACAGTGCGTCGCATTGTGAGCTTGTAGATTGGCTATTTTCAAATGGCTGAAATGTATATGGGTTGAAGTGGTTAATGTATGCTTTACAATCAAAATCTCCAAAGTAACTAGTAATTAAAGTTTTCAAATGAATGTAGTGGAGTAAAAGTAAAACCTTTGGCTCTGAGATGTAGTGGAGTAGAAGTAAAAGTACAAATACCTCAAAATTGTACTTAAGTAAATGAATTGTTACTAAATTGACACCACTGTAAGTACCACTTATTTTGTTTATAGTGTAGTTTGTCATGAAATGATTCATTATTCCATTCACTCACCTTGAATGTGGGGCCCAGCATTGTCTTCAGTTCACACTCCTGGCCAGCAGTAAAGTCATTGGACCAGGTCCAGTTGGGAATGCTCTGTGTCCAGGTAAAATCATTACCCTTCTGCGCCACCTCTGTTATCACTTTATGATCTGTCTTGGCTGTAGTTAAACCTAGTTTAGAAGAAAAGCATTACAAAAAAAACAGAAAAGGTTTACTCAAATTCCTCTTCCAAATATCTGTATCAACGAGTCTAATTTTATAGGAATCATTTGGCAAATGTATACAGTACCGATGATTTGCAGAAATTCGGCATAGTTTTCTTGACTCTCAAGCTCGTATTTCCCAGTGAAGGCCATGATGTTGGCAAAAGGAGAGAAGAGAAAAGGGAAAGAAGCGAATAGGAGCAAGTGAAACGAGAGGAGTGGCATTCAGGTACAGATATGCCTTTGGTTTCGCAGTGATCACTGCCAAATTCCTCCCTTTTCCAATCCTGTCATACATACCTCAGATCCAGGTGTGACAAAGGGAGCCCTGTATGAGCAAGAAGTATGCTGTTTGTTTTCTGTAGCAGGATGTTGTCCTCTCTGTTGGCTCAAAGCTATATAGGCCTATATGTTGAGCAGGAATTCTTTAGCGTTCAGGATCTGGTCTTTAAAACATGATGTTACATGAAGTAAGGACTGCAAGTCAGTGCAGGTTAGGTAGACAAGACAGCCGAACTATACAAAACACTACAAATTAATGTACAATTACTTCTAAAAACCTTTGGCACTGTGATAACATCCAGGGATGTATCTGGTCTTTATACCTGATTATTATTATTGTTGATCATTATGATTCTGGGGGAATAGATAAACAAACAAACTAACAAACAAACACATATATATATATATATATATATAGAGGCTGTAGTGTAAACCATATAGTGCTCTATCATCTCGCTGTATTCTGCAAATGCCTTCTAAATCAGTCAGTATAGCTCTCACTCTTTCACGATTTTTCAAACAGCAAAAGTACAGGGATACAGCGTGGCACAAAGTGTAAAGTTTTTGCTTGTTAAGATGTTAACTATCCGGAGTAATTCAAATTGTTTTCATACTTTTGAAATATAAATATTTCTCTTAAACAGTCAGTAAAGAGTGCTCAGAGAGCTTGAAATGTTAAAATGCTAAACAATAGAGCGTCGCAGTCGCGCCCCTTACCATGGCCCAGGAAATGATTCTCCGTTCATTTTCCTCATAGACATTTCAGAAAGTATTAATTTAAAGACGTTTACGCCGCGGACAAAGCCAACTCTTGTCGTGACAAATCATGACAACAAACAAAAATCTTCGGGCCAAACAAAGAATTAGAAAGTAGAACAAAACGGCAGGTTACAACACTTTTTTTGTTGTTTTTCTTCTATGTAATTATTTGTTTGGTCCAAAATATTGTGTGTGTTGTCATGATTTGTCACGACTCGAGTTGGCTTCGTATGACGCTTAAAAGGTCTTTGGAAAATGAACGGAGAAACATTTCCTGGGCCCTGGTAGGGGGCGGGACTGCGACGCTCTATAGATATGCCTGACTATAGACCAATTCAGAAACGGGTCTCATGGTCGCAGGCAACGTATTTCCTGTAGGCGGAGACGTCATATCTGCGGTTTAAACCTCTTCTACTACAGTGAATGGAAAAGTGACTGATGTTAGTCTGCCTCAAACGTTACTCTTTTACCTGCTTTTTACTAACATTACAAAGATGCCCAGAACATCGGGATGAACCTGTGTAGTTTATGGCTGCTCCAACAGTAAAAGAAAACGAATGTCAAAATATCTACTGCGGTGGCTGAGACCAGAGCCATAGAGTAATGGTTGAGACAAAGCAGTGAAAGGTCCTGAAAGATACATAAGGTCAGTCTTACCCAATACCCAATCTTTCTGTTTTAGGAACACAAGGCTGCTGTACGTTATACCTCATACTAAGCATTTAAAGTGAATCGGTCTATAATCAAAGGCACGTGCGCAGACAGTGGAATCAGGTCCCTGTTATGGTAGAGTTGGCTTCATTAATTATGAATATTGGAATCTTCAAGAAAGAGAGATGAAATGGGTTGATATGTCAGCCCATGGGCCTTAGGCTTCGATCCTGTCCTCAAAATATCAGAATCAGTTTTGCCCTTGAAAAATCCATATCTGACGGCCTCTATTTCAAGCAGGATATCCTATCCTCTCGGGTGGTATTTTGTGGTGACAGTCAGAAGTGTGAACGAGAGATTGAGATCTTTATCTTGACAGTACATCCATTAATATACCAACTCAAAATGTATTTTTCGTATTGCACCAAGCTGGAATGACGTGAAAGATGCAGATGTTGACATTTTATATTTATTTAAGTGTCACAACTTTATCCCATAGTGATAACTTAGCTTTATCTTTACACCTCTCTTAAACCACTTAAACCCCTACATTATACTTATTTGTGTGTCAAATAGCGGATATACGGTAGCCGATCTACCAGCTCACTCCACATTGCAACGCAGCGTGAGCTTGTCCACATTGCAACGCAGCGTGAGCTTGTCCACATTGCAACGCAGCGCGAGCTTGTCCACATTGCAACGCAGCGTGAGCTTGTCCACATTGCAACGCAGCGTGAGCTTGTCCACATTGCAACGCAACGTGAGCTTGTCGATAAGCTATTTTCACCCAATGTTCACCTATATTTTCGTTGAATATTTGCCTATTATGACATGCCCAGAATAGTGTCGCCAGGGTTCATGTGGTTAAAGATGTCAAGCATTATAAAGAAGACGATTACTGTGCACACAAGAGATAAACCTGGTTATAGTTCACGACATACCATAAGCCATAAGGATATCAAGTGATAGTAACAGAAAGTCGATCATTGGCTTCTTACACAGATTACATAAATCAGCTTCCCTTACTCTTGTACATCAGTCTCTTCACAGCTAAAAGAGAGACATGAATTCAATTACCAAGGAAAATTGGAAACGGGGGTGGAAAGGTTGTGTTGGGTGCATTTATTTTGCCATTGCCAACCATATATATATATATATATATATGGTTGGCAATGGCAAAATAAATGCATATAAATATAAATTTCCTATCTTGCTTTTTTATACACACCCACATGCATTGGCCACTTTCCAATCCATAACAGTACAGTGTGAGCAATCACAATCACAATGGATATACCCTGTCTCTACCACCCTCCCGCCTCCAAACAGTATGTTTCACATTGCACCACACTTCTGACACAGCAGCAATAATAACCTATACTCAATAACGTCATGTGAACCATCAATGGCAATGACATTATGATTCATTTTCTGATGAAGGTTGATGGGAATGCACTTAAAACCACTTACATGTATGTGAAATAGTACATGACTGGCATGTAATCCTACAGTATAAATGTCATCTCTCTGGTGCACAGTAAAATCCTCAGTGTTCATTGAACTGGCAGCGGTGGCCGAACGGATAGCGGCGCGGTCTTGATACCGGAAGGTTCCTAGTTCGAATCAGCCGTCCGACAGGTTAAAATTACCACCGCTGAAGTGCCCTTGAACAAGGCATTGAACCACTACGATGAAATGTGTTCTATGAGCAGGGCCTGGCTGGAAACAAGTTCTTGAGCTTAGCCCAGATACCCTGGGTAAATATAGATTTCATTTCATTTCATTTCAACTCGGAGAGTGGAAAGAAAATTGGTTCCATTTGAGCACTCTAGGAGTTTCAGTAACACGGAGGATGGCACTGCGTGGAATAGCACTCTGCTGGTGATTCAAGTCCCCCATTATTAGCCTAAGCCAAATATGATACAGATAGTTACACCTGGTCCTCTGGAATGGAAATGACTTTGTCCGAGACTTCCCTTCCTCCGGTTTGAAGCCGGAAACAAAACACATCGTCAGTAGATTCCTTGGAGGGGCCGACCCCCACAGAGGCCCCACTCGGCTCCGCTCTCGGAGCTCTCGGCCGACTGTCTGTGGGGCTGCCGGGCAAGAGGCTGGGGGTGGCCGGAGTTGGGGTGGTGGCGGTGTGGCACGGAGAGAGGCCCTTGTTCAGGTAGCGCGGGCTGGGGCTGGCCGAGGAGGGCAGCGTGCGCTGGCTGCCGTTCAGGCAACTGGAGTTGTTGTGCTCGGCCGAGAGTCTGCGGGAGTTCACGGAGGAGTTGAAGTTGGTGGAGCGGTAGTTGTACGCCCGAAACTTGGGGCGCTTCCGTCCCCACTGGCACCGGAGGATGCGGATGAAGGCCATCTTGAACTCGCGGCTGTATAAGGGATAGATGATTGGGTTCATGCAGCTGTTGAAGTAACCCAGCCAGAAGATCACCTTGAAGAGGGACTCCGGGGGACGCAGGTTCTTGTTGAAAGACCCTGGAAAGAGAGAGAGGGAACACAAATTTGGTCAATGTGGATGGTTGGCTTCTTTTTTTAATTATTTTTTGTCTTTCGCCTTTATATTATATTTTTTATAGAGGGACAGACAGTAGGCTGACAAGAAATGAGGAGAGAGATGGGGGGGGGGGGGGTGACATGCAATAAAGGCAGTCAGGATCGGCAGTCGAACCCGCGGCACACTGCCAGGCCTGGACCGCTGAGCCACGGGTCAGGCATGGATGGTTGGCTTCTACTATTAACTTTCGAGTTGAGCATTTCTGTGACGTATATTGTTCTGTCTAAGCAGTGTTGATTTTGTCGACTAATACTATGACGAGAAATGTTCGTTGACTATACCTTTTTTCACTGACGAAAACTAAATGGAAACTAAATGAAAACTAAGCTATGGTGACTAAAACTAACATTAAATATATTGACAATTTCGTCGACAAATTCAGGTTACATGCTGAAAATAGGCGATCTAGCCTACAAGCTCACTAGATCGCCTATTTTCAGCAAGTGTAAAATCTGCCATTACGATAGCATCAGCATTGACTAAAATCTTATATTTAGTCGACTAAAACTAGACAAACATTCCAGGTGACTAAAATGTGACTAAAACTAAATGAAAACTATTCAAGAGACTATATGACTAAAACTAAAATCAAAATTTGCTGACAAAATCAACACGTCAGCACTGCAGCAGGATACATTTTGCCCAGTAGATGGCAGTATTTTACAATATAACTAAGTCTGGTTACTTAAGTTGGTTCATTAACTTGTGCCATTGAATTGGAAGAGATATGTTCAGTTTCAGTGTCATTTATCAGGTTGTGCTGTTACAGATGTTGTTGCACATGTGTCAGTGTGTGTGTGCGTGCGTGCGTGCGTGTATTTGTGTTTGTGTGTGTGTGTGTGTGTGTGGGGGGGGTGTATATCTATTCTACGTCCGAGCATAGACATGGTAACGCCCCGCCTGCCTCTGATTGGCCTACCGACACCATATACATAGACCGACTGCCGGCCTTTACCAGAGTTTCCTCCGAGGTAATGTGATGCGAGGTTACTCCTTGGTGCAAGAAATAATACAAGTACGATATAATACAAGAGAATGACAGCTTGGCACACGCAACAGTAACTTTTATTTTTGCAGAAGAGGCAAACTAACAGTCTTTATGCTGTTTATTTACATACATGTGTAAACTTGAAACATTATTGTACTGTAAAAAGGTCTCTTTTCCCTCGATCTTGATCTTTTTTAGTATAATAGTATTAGTGTACTATAATTAGATTAATACACGATAATCAACACTAACATTTTAATTAGAACACACACCCAAATGAAAGCACAACGTACGTGTTAAATCAATCATTCAATCAAAGCAAATGGCATAAACAATATTAGTTTGCCTCTTCCATTATCTTATACTTACTGTATTGTTTCCCCATGGAGTAACCTCGCATTTCGGAGGACAGTTTGGTGTGACCATGGGGGCTAGACGGGCAGTGTCGGTAGGCCAATCAGAGGCAGGCGGGGCGTTACCATGTCTATGCTTATCTAGAATAGATATACACTGTGTGTGTGTGTGTGTGTGTGTGTGTGTGTGTGTGTGTGTGTGTGTGTGTGGGTGGGGGGGGGGGGGGGGGTGATAGGACAGAAACATGTTGCCTGTAATAGCTTTGTTTATATAAGCTTTGGTTAGATTTGTTTTGGGGTTTTTTTATAAGAAGGAAGTTAATAAAGTAGTTAAATAACTATTAGCTAAATGAATTCCCTAAGAACGAACACATAACCCTAATTTATATGTTCAGGACAAGCCCACACTGGGCCACTAACCACATGAATCCCAACGTCATTAGGGATATCGTAAAAGGCGAGCGTTCAATGAAAATAGGCAAACATTCAATTAAAATAGCTTTCAGTGACAATAGCTGATTCAGTCCACAATGTGATGATTATTATTACAAAACCTATATTAACCACTTCAGCCCTATATACATTTCGGCCATTTGAAAATAGCCGATCTACAAGATCACAATGTGTCGCATTGAGACGCATGGTGATGTTGTAGATCGGCGATTTTGAATACATTTGAAAACTTTTGGAGAAGGAGGAGAGACCATGCATGGGCTGTATTTTGCGTGTCTTAAGTACCAGGTCTTATTACTTAACTTAAGACCTGGAGGCGTGGTCAATGCTCTTTGGCCACTCAGAATAGCCAAATGGCATTGATCACGCCTCCAGGTCTTAAGTTAAGTAATAAGACCTGGTACTTAAGACACGCAAAATACAGCTCAATTATTGACTCTTATTTAAAAATAAAACTCTTGAACCAGCAAGTGGCGGTGTGCAGGTCTCTCCTCCTTCTCCAAACGTGTTCTGCTCTGCCAGGACCTATACGCACCTGCTGTAAAATTAAACCGGGTGTGCGGAAGTCATCTCTCTAATACCACATTCTGCATAGTGAGTACTTTCTACTTTTGGTACTTTAAGTACATTTTGATGCCAATACCTTTGTACTTTTACTCAAGTACATTTAAATTCCAGACTTTTACTTGTAACAGAGTATTTCTATATAGCAGTATTGATTCTTTTACTGAAGTAAAACAACTGAGTACTTTTTCCACCACTGCCTATACTCGCCGGTGACGGGGGCTGCCAGATGTTGTTTTATTTATTTATATAATTAAAAACATTCTTATAGATTAAACCAGTGCGTTCGTCTCCCACCAAGAAGCCCGCAGGTCAAGCCTGTCAAGTGAGAGGGAACCTCACAGCTAATGAGTGGAGAGAAGAAGATATGCGTCTGGAATGAAAACAGGGTGTTGTGAAAGCCAGGAAGTGAGCGTCTGTCCTGTGTGTGTGTGTGTGTGTGTGTGTGTGTGTGTGTGTGTGTGTGTGTGTGTGTGTGTGTGTGTGTGTGTGTGTGTGTGTGTGTGCATGCATGCGTGACTCGTGAGTGCATTCACTCACACATGTTGAGCATATCCCTAGTGCTTCTGTGCAGCCACACTTCTCCTACCTGAACTAATGAAGCATTACGGTAGATGAAAGCCCTTCATGATCACCGGCATTCACGTGGAAAACACACATGACATGTAGCCATGGAGACTACCCTCCATAGCTCCTTCATGATCAGCAAAGCAACATCTGTCTAGAAATACTTTGAGGACAAAATAATGAAAGTTAACCACTTTCAAATTCAAATAGGAGCATAGGAGCATTAAAAAAAACGAAAACAAAAATGTAAAAATGGTGTAAACGCAGTTCATAGAGCTCACAGCTGGTCTAATTGCAACACAAGTGAGCTATTACATCCACTATATTGGCTATTTTCACGTGACACAGTCATACAAAGTATAAATTGGGCTTAAGTGGTTAACCGGCAACTATCTTTCTTTTCAAAATCTATTTATTGAAATGTTCAGTGACAGAAATCTCAGGGGCAGCCAGGCATACACAATGGTGGATATACTGTAATAAAACGGAAGCAAACAATTGAAGTGAACTACTATGGATTCTTGGACAAACAATCTGCAGATTCAGCAAACTTCCTTTTCCCTTCCATTGAGCAAGAGTCGATAATAAACTCATACAATGACTTCCACATATTCAATAAAACAGCAATAACTCTGCAGCTGCAGCAAAGGAAAGGAAAGGGAGATGACATGGAATGGGAAAGGGAATTACTGTGTAATGTAGGCTTATCTAATTGTTTTATATTTTAACAATATTGTCTTACACAGTAAAGATTAAAGAATAGTAGATTAGTGAGTTACTTCATTAACTAAAATTAAGTATAGTTTTGGTGAAATATTAAATAATATTCTTCCATTACCTGCACATGTATGCTACTTTAAGATTTTCTGTTTACATAGTCTCTCATTGACACAGAACTGAACGGAAGTGATTGCCCTCCATTGTCGTGCCAGGCCCATGATCTGCCGCTTGAACTATTATTATGCATAGCGCAACCTCAAATTAACGTTTTATTATTAAGCTCTAAACATGATACCTAAAATACTTTAGATTGCGTGCATTCTTGTGCACGAGATTTTGACTACACACCATGGGAGCCACCGGAGGCTAACGATGGATGCTAAAAACGGTCAATAAAATAATATTAATTCTGGATTAAATTACATTAAACAAACCTGAGATATATCCTGTTGGCAAAGGAGGTTGCAAGCACGAATCCCGAGAGATCGCGGGTCTGTCATAGATTAGGTTAACCCGGCCACGGGTTAGTTGTAACAGAACGCTCATGTCGGGAGAGACGGTGTTGTCGAACTAATACCTGTCGAACTGTTAGGCTGCGTACACACCTAAAGAACAAATGTTTGGTCCGTGTGCGATGCCTGATTGCTATTTGATTGCTGCTCCAATTCATTTTCAATGGGAGTCACGTCGTTTGATCGGACAAACCTGTCCAATGTGGGGGCGGAGGGCACAACAAACACATCGGACACCTTGTAGTCAAAACAGCCAACGAACAGGGTGGGACTTCAGATCGGACAGAAGGGTGGTTTTTAACCGCCAACTAATAGGAGAGAACTTCCGTTCTTGACAGCACTGGGTGGGGTTTAGGCTGTAGTCTTCTGAGTTACGTGACACAGACTATTATATCGCTTGTTTGTATGTCTTCTTTTGGCTACGGCCGTGCGTAACTTGGAGAGTCCAAGTTGCGCACGGCTGTCTCCAGTTAGTGAGTCCAGTCTGGTACTGGTTCTATTCTATATACAGAAATACAGGACGATAGCCAAAATAGCCGTCGGGCCTCGGCAGTTGTGAGGCTGCATTAATAATTAGTTCTAAAAGCATGTCTTTTTTACGGGGATCACTATTGATTTTAATAGTAGACGCATATATGTCTATGAGTAGCCTAGAGTAGAAATGTAATGGCAGCGTACGAGGTTCACATGCGCAAATATAACAGATGTACAAGTTATCGACACGAATGGTACTTACAGTCTGGTACACGATGTAAGCTTGTAGATCTGTTTATTTTAAGCACGCGCGCACATGTGGGGGGAGAGACCCGATATATTTTATAGCTCTATGGGAGAGACGCAGACAGAGAAATATTTAAAATCATCCTGTCTCGCTCTAGCGCAAGGCCGCACGCATAAAGAGCCAATGGAGCAAATGTTAAATAAGCTACACAGGTGGTCCTAAATGATTAATTGATTACATCACTATAGCAAAAGACGTGATATAGGTCAACTCAACTGCAGCGGAGCTGTTCTGACTTGAAGCTTAACTGACCAGCACGGCTTCAAGTTTAAACCATAAGATGACATGGAAATGCCCGTCGATTTGATGCGCAGAAATAACATAGGCCTATATCGAATCAGGTTAAGGTGCACACATGGAAGAAAAGTCCTTTTTATCGGGATTCGGGGATATTTTGTTGTAGGCTATACGTCTCCGGTGAATTGTATGCACCAGCAGCAAGCACATTATTGTTCAAACACCTGCTCCTCTGTTCATCTGTTGTCTTATTTGGCTAATAAAATACTTATTAAGAATTCATGCAATTTCAAGTTGTTGCTGCAATCATGATTCATGTTGCTGTTCTCTTCTCTCTGTGTGACTGAAGTTTGCGCCCAAAAATTGTACAGTGATTTCCCGCACCCCCTCATGTTATTTTTCCCTCCGTAGCAAAATGACCTCTTTTCTTTTTTTCACTATTTGGTTCGTTTAACATGTCCACGTGTCATTTGTTTACATATTTGGTACGCTTTACAAAGTCCAGTGTGAACACCAAACGGACCAAAATCAAAATGCAAATATTTGGTCCTTGGTCCGGACCTTCTAAGTGAACTTTGAGTGTGAAAAACGGCCTCGACAAACTACTGCTAGCTGCTGCTGCAGTCAAGAAAACTACACTGAACATATGTGCATCTATTTCCGCGTGTCGTAGCACCGCCCAAATCGCGCAAAGCATTGTGGGACATGGAGGCATCAAATCATAAAAATGTAATCAGTGGTCGGTCGGACAGATCTGTGTGTCCGAAAGGTGTGTACGAAGCCTAAGTATGTCTATCCAACGTATGCACTATGCACCCCCCAAACCACACCATGCAACTCCTTGCAACATGCAACTACTCGTAACTACCTGCAACAGAATGGCGCTTTAACTGCACATATCACACACAAGACAGAATGGTGCTTTAACTGCACACACACAATTAAGCACCGAGGTGTATCCAAAGTTTCACTCCGGTCTGTCCAAGATTAGCTGCTCACAGACAGACAGACAGACAGACAGACAGACAGACAGAATAATCTTGTCTTTTAAATCCTGACAGTTTTCTGAAAAAAACGTATGTTTCTATGTCAGTGGTTCTCAAACCTTTTCATGGCAAGGACCCCGAGAATTATCTGAATTTGGCCGCGGACCCCCATCTGAAAATATTTTGTTCCAAGGACCCCCCAGAAACAAAGATTTGAGTTAAAAACGTTTGTACGTGTGAAAGAATATATATTCAAAGATTTGCACAGGTTTTCACAATTTTTCAAAAATAGCACATCTGCAAGCTTGCAGCGCGGGACTTGGTGCTGCACTATGATGAGAGTTTAAAATAATGGTTAATGTGGTTAAAACTTTAAAAGCGAAAGTGGCACAGATGCAGTCTTAATGGGTTAATGGGTCAATTCCCAGCTCCTCCTGGCTTGCAAGTGTCCTTGCGAGACACTGAACCTCTAACGTCTCCCGATGAGCAGGTGCTCAGGTGCCTTGCATGGTTGCCTCCGTAATTGGCTAACGTGAAGGGTGAATGTTATGCACATTGTAATGCACATTGGATAAAGGATCCAAAAATGAAGAAAAAACTGGAATGGAATGAATCCGAGACCACGATTAACAACAGCAAAATTATAAAAAGAAAATACATCCATGAAGTCCAAAACACCTCATATTATGAATTAGATTCTGTTCTACCGAAGTCTGCTGAGAAACCTTCCAAAATATCACCAAAGAAGAAGACAATAAAGTTTTAAAAAACCTGGAAGCTAAACCGAATGTGTTACTTCTTCTTTGGTGACATTTTGGAATGTTTCTCAACGGACTTTGGCACAAACTAAAACTGCGCGAGTCAAAGACAACGCTGGGTTGGTAGAACTAAAGTTTGGGTGAACTATTCCTTTAACCGATTACATATTGCCATCTGGTGGCTAAACTACAGAAAACTACAATGTTTTGACAGCTGTGAACTTGTTCGTTGAACTGGAAGTGATTGTGTGGGACATCTTCTCTCAGTGTAAACAATGGTTTTGTATTCGCGAGGTCGGATTAGAGTTTTATTAAGCTCTAAACATTGTCCATTAGCTCAATCCGAGCCATATAAATACTTTAGATTGCGTGCTTGCATGTGGAGACTTTGGCTATTTGATGACGTCACACCATGGGTGCCACCGGAGGCTAGAGATGGATGCTAAAAACATACTAACAGACTAACATTAATTCTGGATTAAATCACATTAAACAAACCAGAGATTTCTCGTTTTGGCAAAGGAGGATTTATAGAACTAGTCCTTACCCGTTCTGAATATATGAACAGCAAATGATGTTCAGTATGGGTAATGAAATGTAATAGATCACATTACTGATAGGGGGGGAACTGTTTACAGATGGTCTAACAACAACAGGGTTTAAGTCCAACCGGACGGGGAATTGCCTTGGCAACAGTTACAATCCGCTATGAAACAGCACGTGTGTTCACGTTAACACATCCAACTGTCAGAGCTGGCTTTCAGGTGCCTGTGCCACACGTTGGCCGCGATGCTTCCCCAAAGAAGAAGTTCTGTCGACTGACGCAAGAGTAGCTAGTAGTATCAGGGTCCGAGTTGTTTTCCCCGTGTGCGTCTGTTATGCGGAAAAGCGCGTGTGTTCACGTTAACATGCCCCCGTCCAACTGTCAGAGCTGGCTTTCAGGTGCCTGTGCCACGCAACCCCGCGTTGGCCGCGATGCTTGCCCAAAGAAGAAGTTCTGTCGACTGACGCAAGAGTAGCTAGTAGTATCAGGGTCAGAGTTGTTTTCCCTGTGTTACGCGGAAAAGTGTGTCCCAGTATTAATCTGTGTCCATCCCAACATGCATTTCACTGGTGACCCTTTCACTGGTGACCCGGAAGTGGACAGACAGACAGACAGACAGACAGACAGACAGACAGCGATCGGTCCATTTAGTAATGATAATCCAGAGAAATCACGGGTCTGGCATATATCGTGTTAAGGGTTAAGGCAGGTACATATGATACATTCATAATTTTGAGATATTGTTTGCTCTCATTTGTCCTGTCATTGTGCCCTCAGATTAGTTGAGATTTGCACACTATAAAATGTCATCATCTATCAACTGACTGTTGTTGCAGTTGGTTGTTTCTGGCCACTGATTGGGAACACAGCTTTTGTGGTCTGATGTCATTTTAGCAGCACAACATAAATTTAGCACAGAAAATGTAACTGTTGCTGGGCGGTGTAACTGTTGTTTTGTCCGCTCACCTGTGTTATATAGAACAATTTTAATTATGAGGTGACTTACTATTTTTATTGAACATTCAAGTCTGGTCAAAGTGGTTTACTGGGAAATGGGGTATATACATCTCATCTCAATGCTCACCCTCAGCAAGGGTGAGCATTTGAGGTCTTGGGGGGGTCTTTTTCTTTTCTTTTTTTTTGCATCCATTTCAGTTTGGTTTTGTTATGCTGGTTTGTATGTTTATGTCCCTGGCCTGAAGCTCTCAAGTGTGTGTGTGATTGTCTAGCCCTGTGTCTAGCTAACTGATTAGAAATTCTAAAAAACAAACAAAAGAAACAACAACAGCTAAGATAATATTCCTTTAGTCCAGCTTCTTGTCCATTGACATAATATCCTCAGTGGGGAACAGGGGGTCTGCTAAACCAGGGGTTACCAAACCTTTTCATGTCAAGGACCCCCGAAATGATACTCGCCGATACCGATAACCCCCATTTTAAAAGATATGCCAAGGACCCCCATAACTTGCCATAAGAGAAGATTTTACGGCTCTAGCAGTGATTTTCAACCATTTTCATTTCAAGGGCCCCCGGTTTGACCTGAATTAGGCTACGGTCCCCCATTTAATGGCATTTCTATCTCTGGGACCCCAATTTATATTGTAAAATCAAAGTTAATTTAACTCTGAGAGTGTACAAATGGAACCAAATGCCATTTGGTTTCATTTGTACACTCTCTGAGTTACAGACCCATAAGGGTCCATTTGGTTCCTAATTATCATTAACTCAGCGTTAATGCCAGTAATGCCACCCCACGCAATCCCATTCACAGACGTAACTCTTGTGGTTATGTAATCTCATTTAAGTGGCTGTCTACGAGTGGAAATAGCATGTGAAAATACCAGCCCCTAAAGAGGAAACCCATTCATGTGTCAGACACAAGGCCAACACACTTGCATGCAGAGAGCTATTACTCTAGCGTCACATCAGAAAAAAACGTGTACACACACACACACACACACACACACACACACACACACACACACACACACACACACACACACACACACACACACACACACACACACACACACACACACACACACACACACACACACGTTTCCTCTCATTATGCCATCAGAGGTTCAAGCCTCTAGTTGTAATATAAACATGCTACTCTACCACTGTGCATTCCAAGTAAGCTGCAGCTGTAGGCATTCGGGTGAAAAATGCCAATGTTGTTGCCGAAAGGCCCCATGATTGGTGCATACTGTATGTCGCCACCCTGTCTCGCAGGGTGGCGACGTCCCGAACGTCCCAACGGTATATCAGTGCATGCTCACATTGGTGGCTTACTGTGGGTAGTAGTAGCTGACAGACAAGATGAGAATGCTGTGAGCAGGCTTCGCCGGAGAATGCCTTTCAAGAAATGCACGTGTTTTTGTGTGACTGGCCCCGTCCATCCTTCAATCTTCGCCGGACTATCAGCTCCTCCCCTCCTAGTACACCAATCACCTGGCTCCCGCACCACATTTTAAGATGCACCTGTTTTTCTGTTGCATCTGGCATTTGACCTCACACATTGCTGTTTGACATATTGTTATATTTGTCGTAGTTTGATCGCTGCCAAACTCAGTCTGGGTTGTCTGTCCTTTTTTATCCTTTGTGGGTACCAACACGCATGGGTTCATAGCTTGTTAGTACACTGGGTAAGAGGTGTACCATCTGTTTTGCTTAGACAGAATAAGTAGCCTTTTCATTTGTTTGTTTGGGTTATCAAAACTTTAAAAGAGTTTAGTAATTGTAATTGCCCGACTTTATTTATTTATGCCACGTGACACATGCCATGGGAGCCGGCCAGCAACTCTACATCTGACCTCAAACCTCAAACCCTTAGATCTCCATATGGAGCTGACCTGTTCTGACATTCCATATATTGATCCTTCCCCACCCATCCTTCCATTCATTAACGCATGCCGCGCCCGGCAGCCGGCTAAAACTAGTGTTCTCAACAGTCAACAGGCAACCTCGCCCTAAAAGGGCGAGGTTGCTTCTCGCCCTCAGGGCGTCTTACTGGTTGTATTATAACAGTGGTTTTCAACCAGTGGTCCGGGGACCACCAGTGAGTTGGTAACCAAATGGACCCTTTAACTCTTGAGAGCGTATAATGAAACCACCCAACCAACCAAATGGACCTGTACTCAAGAGTTAAATTATTGTTAAACATCTGCATTACTTAATTTACAAGATGTCTACACAATTAGAATGTAGATTTATTTTTGATCAATGTTTGCTTGTTATCATGGAATTGTGGACAAAATCTTATCCGAACAAAATATTCTTTAGTTTTGGGTCGGAGAGTGATCACATCAAAAGGTGGTCCGTCCGTGGCTCAAATGCTGAATGGGCCTTGATATGAAAAGGGTTGAAAAGCACTGTATTATAGCTATCCTACAGTATAACCATCATAGGAATTGGAGGGAAAGGGATGGTGTTTTTATTTTCCTTCTATGAATGTGTATAATATGTTATTTGTATGCAGCTGTGACTGAATTTCTCCTTAGGGAGGCAAATAAAGACAACCTTGAACCTTGATCACTCCCAAGAACAGTGGTGCCTGTGGTAGGAGGATGGTGACGCCGGTCCTGTGCCAGTGAAAAATAGAGCTTGTGAAGATTCCTATACTCACTGGCCTTCTCACGGTGCCTCTCGTTGGCTTGGGAGTGGGACAGGCCCTACTTGTCATTGTGATGAATGTGTACAGAATGTACTACTATTCGAAGATACACTTTATCCATTAGGGAAGTGGTTCCCAAACCTTTTCATGTCAAGAACCCCAAAATGATACTCATTAGCCTGTGGACCCCCCCATTTGACAATATATGCCAAGGATAAGAGAAGATATTTATGGCTCTAGGGTCCCCAGTTTGACCTGAATTAGGCTACGGCCCCCTATTTAATGGCATTTCTATCTCTGGGACCCCAATGTATATTGTAAAATCAAAGTTAATTTACTTGTGAGTGTACAAATGGAACCAAATGGACTCTCAGAGCCATAAGACCCATAAGGGTCCATTTGGTTCCTAACTATTATTTAGCTGGGGACCCCCTGGAACTCCCTCAATGACCCCTAGGGGTGATCCGGACCCCACTTTGGGAACCACTGCATTAGGGCACCCGAGGAGCTGTACGACTTATGTCAGGGGCAGTTCAGCTGTGCATGGTATGGAACTAAAGTGAAAAGCTGGGCCAGTGGCTGATTACTCTAAACCAGTGGTGGGCAACTTTGACGATCCAGAGGGCCACTATATTTCCACCCTCATTCCAGGAGGACACATTGCATATTACTGTCGTAGTAAAAATAGCCGATCTACACGCTCAAAACGTGTTGCACTGCGACACGTTTTGAGCTTTAGATCAGCTATTTTTGCTAAATTGGAATTGAAAATAAAAAAGTAAGTAAATAAAATACTATTAATTCTGGATTAAGAGACATTAAAGAAACCAAAGATTTCTCCGGTCTGGCAAAGGAGCGTTTAAGCAATAAGCCCGAGATATTCCAGGTTCCAGCAAAGATTGGGTTAAATTGTTACTTTCTAGCACATTTTGTCATATTAACGGTAGGTAAATATGTAAATCTTCCCCCCTACGATACAGTATGACACAAGGAAAACTGGAAAGAATAACTGTTTCCATTAGGACAGACTGAAAATAACTTCTATACTTGGCGTTTAACCATGCACTTCAATCTCAACATTCCTATTCTGGAGGGAGGGGGGGGGGGGCGTCCAAATATAGCCAATCTACAAGCTCACAACGCGTCACAACGTGATGCATTGTGAGCTTGTATTTTTGTGCTATTTTTGGTGTAGAGACTGTGTACTTCTAGGCTGAAAAAGTACAGTTTAACTCATTTAGACCTGAGTACGATTCTACAAAACCTGACAGTTTTCTGGGCCTTGATGGCATCGTATTATGTTTTACCCTTGGTTGCATGCCGAAAATAGCTGATCTACAAGCTCTGTGTGCTTGTAGATCGACTATTTTCAGAGCGCAAAGCCTGGGTGCAACCAAGCATAAAATTACCTCTTCTCCAGTAACATTTTCTCGTGTACAAGTTTTTATTTGTTGACGAAATTGTCAACATATTTAGTCTTAGTTTTAGTCATCATAGCTTAAAAAAGGTAGTCGACAAACCTTTTTCGTCGTAGTATTAGTAGACGGAATCAACAATGATGAATTCCAAATATTATTAAAGTATTCTGACTGAGGCACCCCTGGACTTGTGTCACGGCACCTACTGTGAGAAACCCTGATCCCAATGAGCTGGTTGGGTTCCATGCATGGTTTCCTCAACCGTCGGCGTGCGAACGTGTGAATGTAATGCACAATGTATAATGCATTTTGGATAAATTGGCAGTATGAATGCATCATTTTATCATTTAACACAGGGGTAGGGGGTGCCCGGCCAGGAGTCAACCCACAGTGCCTAGTCCCTCCATGTGCCGGATGGCCCATCCAGTACCCGCCCAGTACCGGAAGGCCCACCCAGTACCGGCAGAGTAGTTCTGGAGCAGTGGATTGTGTGTCCCTGGTTTTTCCCTAATGGGACTGATCAAGGGTAGCTACTGGGACGTAAGTCGGGACTTGATCACCCCAGCTGGGTCACCCGAGTGAGGGGTATGATGTTGTGAGACCCGAAACCCCGAGGACCTTGGGATACATCACTGAGGATACGTCCCAGGTGCATCCATGCAATGTTTTTTTTTGTTCTCCCAAAAGGAGCCTGCATCTTTGAGTGTTTTGTTTTCGTTAAACATGACCCTTTGTCATGTTTTAAGTGTGTTTATGCTGAAGTCGATCTATACCCTGCGCGGAAGCCAGCCACCAGACAATGACATGTGGATAGCGACGTTGTCCACACCATGCCATTCTATCATGTCTACAAAGAGCAGTGCTTGCACCTCCTTTTCCTGAGAGCTCACGCATCTCACTGCGAAACAATGGGACACGTTACTGCAGCAAGACATCCTGTTATTGTCAAAGATGATAACAAGTGATGCTAAGCCACGTAAACACGCACTCTCCAAAAGATCCCCCGCACATCCTATCGTATCAAATGTTCCATAAATATGATTAATCCGTTAAAACCTGAGAACTGATTCTACAAAATGTCTTCTAAATCTTGACAGTTTTCTGAAAAACATATCAGTGGTGCACTGCATGGTGCACTTTTTTCATGTCAAGGACCCACAGAATATGTATTTGGCCTGAGACCCCCATCTGAACATATGTTGTTCCAGGGACCCCCCAGAAGCAAAGATTTGAGTTAAAAAACGTTCACTGTGAAAGAATATATATTCAAAGTTTTCAGGATTTCTTTTTTTTTTTTTGCAGATCTACAAGCTCGTAGCTCGGCACTCGGTGCTGCGCTATGAGCTTGTAGATCTGCTCTTTTTGCAACAGCTAAAGTTTAAAATAATAGTTAAGGTGGTTAAAAGCTATAAAGGTAACACAGATGCGTCCTCTGGTCTAAATGGGTTAAAGTTTCTCAATATAATAAGACATGAAGTGTTATTGCTCCGGCCGATTGCTTCCAAATGAAACCGCACCACGGGGGCTATTTCTAGAGCTCGGTGTCTCAAGGGGGATAGCGTTATGGCACTGCCTGTTGCCCTATGGACTCTTCATCACAGCCTCTGCTGTCTCCTTTCTCCACCAATGCTTTGACACTTAACACGCTCATTATTCTTCCTTCCCAAACACCATTTCAATTACCCTGAGAGCACAGTGGCCAGCAGTCTCACACACACGCACACGCACACACGCGAACACGCACACGCAAGCACGGACGCGCAGACACACACACACACACACACACACACACACACACACACACACACACACACACACACACACACACACACACACACACACACACACGGGAAAAGGCATATACATGTATATAGCACATACACACAGTAATTAGCATAAACGCACAAATAACATTATGCATAGATATATTGCACATTTGCAGCACTGCATACACATGCAATGCATGCAGCACTTGCAAATGCAAACACATCGTGCACATTGTGCACGCACGCACGCACGCACAAAGCTTTGTATAACACTTAAAGGCACGGGCTGGAATATTGTGTCACATTGGGTGCATGCTGCCTGCATGGGTCGATAACTCTTCTTCATGGGTCATTAACATAGCTGTGCTTTTGGGTGTTAAAGTGCCTGCGGTAATTGTGATATAAAGCAATTATCCCCTGAAGACTAATGATTTATTCAAGTGAGATGTGTGACTGTGAACTCAAGGGATCTATTAGAATGCATTAATTCAAATAGATAGTGATTTAACTCATTTGATAATAAGGAATTCCTGCAATTCTAATTTGGCTGATGAATGTGCGAATGTTGTTGAATTCCTGATATCAAAGTAACGAAGATGTTCCATTACGTTTATTTTGACTAAAGCAATTTAATGAGACTGAAACGTTTATTTGCTGGGGAAACCTAAGCCCCCAAGTGAAACATTTTTGGGAAATGGCTACATTAGACTTGTTTCTAACATTAGACCTAATTTAATCTAAGTGTAATGTTTACATAATGTGATACTTGGGAAAACAATCAGCCATTCAAAACATTCTTGCCACTTCAGTGTACACAAAAACAAGAGCAAATATAGTTGCAATCAGCGATAATGGTGGCAAAGCAGGAAAGCAATAAGCGATAATAAGAACAATATGCAAAATAAATAAGCTATAGGAACATAGACTGAAGTTGAGAGAAAGAAGACCATGCTAATTAACAAATTAACATTTTAAATAGCTGACCCTAACCTAGTAACCTAACCTCAGTGAAACTATACTTAATTCTAGTAAACATAACCCTAACTAACATCAGTAAAACTATGTTAAAACTAACATTAACCCTAAAATCAGTAAAAGAATATGCATAATGTGACCTTAAAGGTATATTCAGTGATTTCACTTAATTCAAATACAATAATAATATAAATATATGTTTTTGAAAATCCTCCCTACGATAGAGTGTGCTGACCATATAAGGAGTTCCTCCCTGTCCCCAGTTAAGCCCTGGGGTCAAAAACACGTAGGTTTCGTTTTTGGCTAGGGTTAGCCCGAGTGGAATAGTAAGAGAGTGGCGACACGCTTTGATCTCGCCGTATCAAACATTGGAACTATCCCATTGAGATAGAATGAGCACATCCGCATTCCATTGTTACAGTGGGAGTCAACGCGTGAATCTAATTTGCGTCCGAGCATAGGCATGCATGGTAACGCCCTGCCTGCCTCTGATTGGCCTACCGACACTGCCCGTCTTGACTGTCCTCCGAGATGCGAGGTTACTCCGTGGTGGGAAATAATACAAGAGAATGACAGCTTGGCACGCACGACAGAATGCAGCCTTGTAACTAACTTGTAGAAGAGGCAAACTAATATTGTTTATGTCGTTTGCTTTGATTTAATAATTGATTGAACACAACACACGTGTACGTTGTAGCCTACTAGCACGCATGCACGCACGCACAAAATACTCAGTCACTGTTATTAGCTTTGCACGTTTTCTCAGACAATAGGCTTATTCACTTGTGTCAATAAATAAGGCTTCCAGAGGGAGGGATCCAAAAAGAAAGTGCAAAACAACAACATACAGAAATATGTTCTAATGTCCACGCATTACAACAATGAGGGGGCCCATTTAGATGAATTGGGGTAGATAACATATATCATGGATTATGTTATCTACTCCAATTTCTCTAAATGGGGCCCCCTCATTCATGCAGTAGCATCATATAACACTTGACTGTATGGTCCTTTAAGTAGGCTATGTGTTACTAGTGTTAGGCGCCTTACCTGCCTGGGACAAGTGCAAATGTACAGGGGGCGGGGCCCAACTTGAAACCAGAACCTGCCCTGTTTATAACAGATAAAGTATAATGAGATGAATAAGGCATTCCTATAATAATTTATTTGTAGTTATTTGGCGTTTTATGTGTTTTAGCAATCCCTTGCTGTACTGTAAATCCTGCTGAAATGCAGGGGAATATCGCAGGCCTGTGTGATAATTATGCGCATGTGCTCCATGTCAAAAAAATAAAAAAGCAGCTAATGGAGCAATTTACAGACGTTCGCTTTATCGCAGTCAATACAGGGCTTTTCCTGTGTCATGACTCATCAGGGCTTCTGAGCAGCGATGGCAGGGTTTGCCTGGAGCTGCGGTGGGAGCCATAATAATAACGCATCTGTGTTCAATCTCCAAACTCACACAACACACCGCAACGCGTTGAAAGCGATCCTACTATGAATCATGTTTATGTATGTGACTTTGTAGTCCCCCGACTCCAAAAATACCCGAGTGGACCCGAGACCCGCACGGGTCGGAGCCGTCGTAATCACTCGGGCAGGGTCGGAATCGGCCGTATCCCCCGCGGACCTTGGGTCTGTCAATCATTATGTGTAATGCCCGAGTGGATCCGAGAAGACTACTGTAGGCTACTGTGTGTGTGACGTGTGTGTACGGTCTGTGTTAATGTTAATAAAATATTCAATCAGTGTGTGATTGTATGTCAGTCTGACTGTTGATCTCTTTCTCTCGGTCCGCTGCATGTGCGCTATGCTGCGCAGTGCTGCGGAGGAAAAAAACGGGGGAAAAAGGTTCTGTTTAAAGTGTGATAATTTAAGCTGACCTAGGATCAGGTTAGTGTTGCAGCGACATGAATGGCTGCGTTATTTGTGTGATGATGCTGGTTTAAGATCAGCAGCGCAAGGCAAGCTCTGTCTTACCTTGCACTGATTTGAATGAAAACACTGGTGTGCAATTCTACTTTATATCACGATCACAGATTCCGACAACAGTACTGTTGAGTGTTGACCTCAACAAGGTGAAAGCAAACTAGCAAAGCTCAAAGCAAATTAATATAAGAAGGTTAAAGCAACCATGGCAACTCTCGTGCGTATCCCCGCACGTGGATAAAGAAGAGAGCAAAGTAGGAGCTGCTGTTATAAGTGCCTTGTTAATATTCCATTCAGCCAAGACCGATACATGCATCTGCTAAAACTCTGATGATTGTGTAAAAAACTAATTTTAACTAACTAACTTATTACCTTATATTTTGATTCAGTATCTGTATCACAAATGTAGGCATAGGTCTACTTGTTACTTACTGCGAGAGTGAGGTCTAGCCAACACCAACTCGGACTCCTGGATCGCTGCCCTCCACACTTTCCTATCTATCATCAGGTTCTTGACCTCCAGACTAGAGTGTTGTTAGCTAAGCTGTTGGGCTGCAGTGCCTCTACGTAGGTGGTGCGCTTCTTTCCCCTCCTGGGTTTGCCTTGGGTTGGCTCCCATAGAGTGAATTTACTTGCCTCTAGTTCTGTAAGACAGTCTAAAAAAACTTGTCTACACTACTACAGTTGATTATGCCACATATGCGCAGCTTGTTTCTGATCCATTCTCTGCCGCTCTGGGTGTGTGGTGGTGTGCCAACCAACATTACCCCTATGCCAATCACTATTCAGATTACAGCAGAGGGAGAGCACAAGGATTCTGACAGGGAGAGCAGCTGGCATGTGGGTGAAAACAGTCTTTAATGTGAATTTAAATTGAGATATTCCTCTAAATTGACGTTCAAAATAAGGTCAAAATATTTCGCGCCGCCGAGCTTCGGTCGGTGCTGCAGTCGGCCGCCCAAATAAAGTTCTGGAAAGAAATTTGCCCGAGGCTAGAATCAGTTGCCGACCCCTGGCCTACTGAACAAGTGACCATTCAATTCGGCTTGATTGCTTCTCCATAAGCCTTTTGAAGATGCTTGGAGATAATGCTCGATTCCTGAGTTTTGACTCAACATAGGGGGATGGGGTAAGATTGGTTTTAGCTGTATTTGGCATGCCCCTATACCAAACTGCAAAGTTTCATAGAAATGTGTAATAAATAAATAAATAAATCATAAAACTACAGTAGCCTATTCATCGGCTCATGGAGGCTTCATATTTTCCACATTCAAACTTCTCTTCAACTGGGATTTCAGATGAATGTTCCATAGACAGGGCTAATGAAATGTACAGGTATAGTGCGATATGAAATGTGTGTGTGTGTGTGTGTGTGTGTGTGTGTGTGTGTGTGTGTGTGTGTGTGTGTGCGCGCGTGCTTGCGTTAGAAATGTCGAGTATGGGTCACCAGCATTTAGAAACTGCCGGATGCGAACTTGCATTATGTTGGGCAATTTTCATAATAGGGGGGTTATGTGTGACCATACCCTTAACCACCTATATAAGGAAACATTTTCAAAATGTCATCATGCTTTAAGTACTGTAGCATGTGATGTGTCAAACTAGGGGGTTTTCATGATTCCGAATCCATTCCAAGCATTAGTTTTGCACAATAAACACTTTGGGTTGGGCTAAAAACGGCCATAGCCGTCATCACAAATGTGAGAGAGTCCTGCTGCCGCCATGGAGCTACTGTATTTTGTTGGTACTGTTGTGTTGGAAATATAGCTGAACCTTTTGAACGAGCTCATGGCATAGCGAGTCGAGATGACAAAACAACAGATAATATAAATGCGGCAATTATAGTCAGCTGTGCTTGGTTGGCACCTCCGTTTCACATGATGTACGCTCTGCTTTATAGAGGCTCTGGTGGGATCTGAGCTGGCTAAGGCCAGCTTGTGCACGTGCAGTGGTAGAAAGTAACTAATCGCTTATTTTGACATGATATATAAATCAGAGAAGTGCAGTGGTGGAAAGTAACAAAAGTACTTTTACTTAAGTTGAGCTATTTGCACTTTACTTGAGTATGTAACATTTTCAGTACTTTTACTTCTACTCCACTATAGGCAAGTATTTTACTTTCACTCCACTACATTCATTTGTTAATTTGTAGATTTATTAACTCATTCCATGCATTATAGTCTAATAAAATCACACCCGTGTGAAGTGAGTGGTGCAACTCCGTGTGGGGGTCCCCGGAAGTTCCAGGCCCACAGGAATGCACCCAGGGGGCCGGCCCGATTCCGGCGAGCCGCCCCGCGTCCTATAATGGTTGAGAAATTACAGAGTTACTGTGTGGGGGTCCCCAGGGGGTCCCACAACTGTAGGCTACTGTACTGTACTGTCACTGTACTGTACTGTCACACCCGAAATCATCATATATACAGTTAATATGTATGTGTGTGGCAGCGGTGGCCGAACGGATAGCGGCGCGGTCTAGATACCGGAAGGTTCCCAGTTCGAATCAGCCGTCCGACACGTTAAAATTACCACCGCTGAAATGCCCTTGAACAAGGCATCAACCACTACGATGAAATGTGTTCTATGAGCAGGGCCTGGCTGGAAACAAGTTCTTGAGCTTAGCCCAGATACCCTGGGTAAATATAGATTTCATTTCATTTCATTTCATGTGTGTGTGTTAGGCTGCGTAACAGTGACACTTGGTGGTGAAAACCAACCAAACGCTATTTTTGTGCTCGGACACAGGGACACAGCCAGCCAGGGACACACATAGCTGTCTATAGGAGTGGTTGCACCACTCACTAACAAGATACGGTCGCTGCCGATGTATACAGTTACCTTTGAGGAGTCAATGCGTCGTAATTCTACCTCCTTATGATGATTATCCGGCTTAAAATAGTCCCATCGTTTGTTCTCCAGTCTCAATGCGATCAACATCAAAGAGGCTAGCTAGCCAAGATTGTCCCTCGCAGGCTCGCACCCTCGTTCACTTTGCATTGGACTCAGTTTCCCAGAAGCCCTTGCAAGCCAGTGATAGGCTGATTTCCGGTTACATCATAAAGCATCTGCCTTGTCACCAGGTCCGCGACAAAGCCGGTATTTCTTTTAAGTTATTAAAAGACGGCGAATTAAACATATAAAAAAATAGCAGGTTTTGCGTATTACACAGGGAAAGACAATGGAATAAAATGCGGGTTTAGCGGGTTATGTAGTCAATGTGTTAATTCTTTCTCTGCCGCTAGCTGTTAGCATAAATGTAGTTAGCCTCTGCCACCATTAGCGTTCACTTTAAGAGAGGGAGTTCCGAGTTTCCACCCCCCACCACCCCCATACACACACTCAATACACACACTTTGATGTTTGCCTCTCGCCAGAAACGTTTACATGTCGGGAGCGACGCGGTACAAAGTCACAAATTACATCCGAACTTTGGATGGTTGAAGATCCACCAAGGACAGGTCTCCTAGATTCCGACTGATGGAGGTTTGAAAATCCTGTTTATAGCCGAGGTAAACGGACATCAGATTTTACGTCCCATAGCTGGTGGTGATGGAGGTGTTGCATAGCAACCGGATCAATGTTAAACGCTGCTGTGGGGCTCAATCATTATAGGCTATACACGGAGTATACATTGGGGTCCGTATATATACCGACTTAGCAAATAACGTCCCCTAGCTGGGGGGTACGTATATATATATACGGACTTGACAGAAAAATAATTAAGTAAAACAATTGAGTACTTTTTCCACCACTGCAGAGAAGGGCAGTGGACAGAGGCAGCTTGTCTTCCACACAATCACGCATAATATCACCCGCACAGAAGGGAGAAGCTGGGTAATAATGATTTGGAGACAGGAAATCCCATTCCGTGGGTGGAGGTTAAAGAAAGTGAATCTCTCAGCCATCCAGCTCTAAAGTTTTGACACTGGGCCACACAGGAGCTTATTGCATGGCTTGAGACAAGGAAGGACACGAGCTTACACTGTAGTATGATCAGCATTCTCTCTCTCTCTCTCTCTCTCTCTCTCTCTCTTTTAAAGGTTTTAATTCTCATTTATTTTTATTTTTTATTTTAGGTTTTATGACCTCAATTACATCCAAAAAACCTGAACTTTGAACATTCAGTGGATTATCTGTGTATTATCTGGAGCTTTCTCTGGGGTTTGGAAGTCTCAGAACACCTGTTTGAGCCAGAAACACCCCCCCCCCCCCCCCCCCCCGCCATGTTAAAAGTTCAGATTTTGGGGTGCAATTGAGCTCAGAAAACCTATTTTTTTTTAGAAAAATTACAATTCATTTTTTCTATGTCGCAATCCCTTTAACTAATAAAATAGAAACTGTGACCATTGATGTTGATGTCCTACCGGTATTTCAGGTTTTCTTTCTTTTTTTACTTTTCTTTTTTTTTTACTTGAAGATATGCAAGGTTCACAACACCTTGTGAAGTTCTGGATGAGTTATCAGACTGAATTTCCAGAGCTTAAAGCATAATAATAATAATAATAATAATAATAATAATGGTAATAATAATAATAATAATAATAATAATAATAATAATAATAATAATAATAATAATTATTATTATTATTATTATTATTATTTTAGCTTCAAAGTATCTTTGAATCTTGAATCTTTTGCCAGTGTGGACGCAGCATGCAGGCTCCATGGTACAGTAGGCAGTGTCTAATAGCCTGCTGTCTATAGCCTCAAGGGTGGTAGCAGTGGCATATGACACATGCATCCAGCATCACCATCATTAATCGTGGCTCCGCTTGTACCAGAATCACCTATGGTTAAATTAATGATGGGTTGTATTGTATCTCTCTCTCTGCAACATCTAGTCTTGGTACTACCAGATTCAGGAAAACAATGCTGGCAGTATCGCACACCAGTAGCGAGGAGAGCTGACCACATGAGATATGATGTGGGCGGCAGTGGCTGGCTCAGGGGTAGAGTGACCGGATGGGAACCGCAAGGTTACCAGTTCGAACCCGGGCTCCCCCAGAGTTAGTGTTGAAGTGTCCTTGAGACTCTGAACCCCTGATTGCTCCCGATGTGCAGGTTGCCGGTTTCCTCCGGCATCGGTGTGTGAATGTGTGTGTGAATGGGTGAATGTAATGCACAATCTCTGTAAATCGCCTTGGATAAAGGTGCTATATAAATGCACCATTTACCATTTATATGAATGTTGTAAAGAAACCTACCAGATTCAGAATCACTGTCTGTCCAAAAAACATAAAATAAATAAATAATAAAGCATTGAAAAATGCATTTCTGATCTTGTGCAAAAAAAACTGTGAAGAGGCTTGCATACTGACAGATAAAGGATTAGGATCTTGAGAGGCATACATCTATTTAGTTATGAAGTGCAAATAATTACTTATGTGCAAAAGTATTTAAAAAATGTTTTGGGTGAGAACCGAAACAACTTCAATTTTGCGCTTTTATACATAGTGTGTGGACATCAATGTTGGCCTCTCATACCTGGCGTTAGCTTTATAAGCCTCCCTTGAGTTTAAAAGTGCAGAGTTTCATACTTCATTTGATCTTGTGCCACACCATGCAACAGCCTTTTCAGGCCATCTCTCAGGTCAGCTTTCTGAATCCAGTCCGTAATAAACAGGGATAAGTAACTTTCAGTTTTTAGGCACTACTACAGTACATATAAGTTGGAACAAACTCCCAGAAAATTGAAGGCGGGCTGTTCTTTTACAGTAAATCAAACCTTAAGGCCTTTCTGTTTGTGGCTGCCAAATACGGACGTTTTTCTCCTCCTTTTTTAATAGTTTCTACAGCACTCCCCTTTTAGTCTAACATCATTGTCTCCGTGACTATGTTTTGCACCGTGTCTGTCTGTCCGTCAGTGTGTCCGCCATTCTGTTTGTGTACAGCTATAATCTCTGGCACCGTTGGCTTGATTGCAGCGAAACTGTGCACACACTCCCTGGATGCCAGAGCAGAACCTCTGCCACACATGTTTCACATGGGCCTGTTAGTGTCACCAGGAGGAAGAGTTTTTTGTTTTTACAGTACTCCTACAGATTTTATCCAAACATCACGCAAATCGGTACACAGTAGCCTATCTCTATAGTCATTAAACAAAACAGGTCTTTCAGATTTTTCAGATTCCCTCCTGATTGGCTGAGATTGGCTTCCAAAGTTTGCAGAAGTGCTCCATTTTGAACAAAATGTCTGAAATCTTGAACGCAGCCGTGCGATTTTGTCAGCAAATTCTGATTTAGTCTTAATCATTAAGACTAATGCAGTGTTCATTTTGCCAAAAACTGAAATGTAATTAGCGACGCAATGCGAGCTTGTAGATGGGCTATTTTCAAAAGATTTTGTACTTTTTTTTACTAGTTTGAACGTATGCCAGGCAATACAATACGGTCAATGCTGTTCAACCCAATATTAACTCTTGTGAGTTATTCAAAGGTAACCGCTACTGGTGTAGCACCTCTTGTTCTGTCACCGGGGTAGGATAGGGGCGCTACAAGAGCTTACTACACTTGGCAGTTATGATGTCATTCTTGTTTTGAGGGGCGCTATCCCCTCCTATATACAGCTCTTTGTCCTAACTCGTGTCTCATTTGCCATTAACAATGAAAGGATAACTTCACACGGGTGTGATTTTTATTTTCCTTCTTCTTCTTTCTTTTAGACAGAAGGGAAGAGGACTGCAGGAGGCAGGGGCTAGTCACAGTGCCTCAAGGGAGGGCTTGTTTTCACAGCTTATCGTAATTCCCTTTACTCAGTAGGCCTATAGGCACTAATGTGGCTTAATAACTCCATAGTGTACCTGCACCTAAGCAGAGACCCTTGGAAAACAAGGATTTGGGCTCCATTTTATTATCTGGGAAAAAATAACACACACACTGGCCCACACACATTTTCGCACGCCACGCCACGCCACGCGCGCGCGCACGCGCGCGCACACACACACACACACACACACACACACACACACACACACACCATCAGCGCTCAGAGCTGCCAGAGACCACAGTCTGTGGTCTGTGGTCTCACTCCCCATGCAGCCCCTACTACACGAGGCCTTGAGGGACAAACAACACTCTTTGATCTGAACAAAGTCAATACATGAAACTGCAAGTTTTTTTCCCCCTAACCCCTTCATCACAACATGAACCACAGCATGAGCATTTCACCACAGTATATTGTTTAACCTCCCTCTGTCGTTCCCTAAACAGCCGTGACACTAGCCTCAAGTTCAGAGCCAGATTGTCACTCTAAAGTCTAAACCAGTGGTTTTCAACCCTTTTCATATCAAGGCCCATATTCAGCATTTGAGGCACAGACCACCATTTGAGATTTTGCCTCTCAGACACAAAACGTAGAATATTTTGTTGGATAATGATTGTGTCCACAATTCCATGCTGTGTTGATGTTGGTACCATAGGAGAGATAACAGGCAAACGATCAAAATAACTAATTGTGTATAGGCCTACTTATTGTATAGGCTAATAAGGCTATATATTAAGTAGGCTAATACATATTTTTTAACAATAATGTAAGGGTCTATTTGGTTTCATGTTACGCTCTCAAGAGTTAAAGATCTAATAAGGGTCCATTTGGTCTGGCTCATCAAAAACAAATTTGAGTGCCTGCTAGAGCTGCACACACACCAATTTTGCCATATGCATACAGGTACACTATGCAGACTTTAGACACAGGTGTACATGTCTGCCAACTGTATTTGCACAAATGAAAACTCAGAGCAAGAGATTGTCCCTGTGCCAGTTATAGATTTGATTTATAATAGGCCTGTGTGCCAGAAGCCAACAAGTGCTTCCTATATGCGACATAATTATCCATCCTGCCCAAGTCATTAACTAATTGAATATATTGCAGATATTTTTGGCAGGTGTTTAAACACAGTTTTATATTGATTAGATTTGTTTTAATTGTAGATTGCAATTTTGGTCATCTCTTTGCCTCTATCTCTAGGCTATATAGGGATTAATAAGTAGACATTCAATGGTATATCAATTTAGTCTAAATAGCCTTTAAATATAAAGTGTGTAGACAACTGCATGATAACATGTTTGAACCTACCTATGGGTAAGGCGAGGAAGAACGGCAGCCAGCAGAGCGTAAACATGCCGACCACAACTCCCAAAGTTTTTGCGGCTTTTTTCTCCTGGGAGAATTTCATCAGTTTCCTGGCGAGGGAGCTTTGCGGAGTTCGCGCCTGGCTGGCGCGGGTCTTGCCACCGGGCCCGGACGGCTCGGCGGCGTGGGACCCCTTGTGGATCCGGAGCGCCATCGACTCGCCGCCGGAGTTCATCCTCTCCTGCAACACGCCGGCCTCCAGGTTCTTGGTGGTGCGCTTGGCCACGATGTACACGCGGCAGTACATGGCCAGTATGACGAACAGCGGGATGTAGAAGGAGCTGACGGAGGAGAAGAGCGCGTAGAAGGGCTCCTCGGTGATGTTGCACTCCGTGTCGTCCGCGGACGGCGGCTGCTTCCAGCCGAACAGCGGGCCCACGGACACGACCATGGACAGCGCCCACACGCCCAGCATGGCGAGCAGCGCGCGGCGCTCCGTCACGATGCCCGGGTACTGGAGCGGGTGGCTCACGCCGATGTAGCGATCGATGGAGATTACGCACAGGCTCATGATGGACGCGGTGCAGCACAGCACGTCCACCGCCGCCCATATGTCACAGAAGACTCGGCCGAACACCCAGTAGTCCAGTATCTCCAGCGTGGCGGACACGGGGAGCACCAAGGTGCCCAGCAGCAGGTCGGCGATGGCCAGGTTGATGATGAAGTAGTTGGTCGGGGTGCGCAGCTGCTTGTTGCACACGACCGACAGGATGACGAGGATGTTGCCCACGATGGCGAACACGACTAGGGCGCCCAGGACCAGGGCGAGCGGGATGGCTCGGGTGAGATCCACTTCGGAGCCCAGGACCAGGTCCGTTTGGTTGCCCGTGGTGGAGTTGCTGGAAAAGTTAACGGGCTGCGGCGGCGGCGACGTGATGCCCACTTTTCCATAGTCAAGTTCCGAGGAGCCGTTTTTCCACGAGTTTGTCGCATCGTCAATGTTCAGATTCATGTTGACTCGAGTGGTCCTCCATAGCAGTAACTCAGATCACCAATTGTGACTGTAACGCACAAAACAGCATGACAAAAATAAACGCTGATGTTGCCTAAATGGCATTAGCCATTTGTGCCCTTGCAAGTTAACAAACGAGTTGTCCAAAGCAGTGCGTAATTATAGTTTTTATAGCATTTATAAAACTGCTGAAAAACATTTAGTTGGGCAGCTCTTTTCCATAATAATAGTCTACACCCGTGCGTGCGTGCTGTAGTCCTGCTCTGTCGCTCCTCTCTCCCTGAATGAAGCAGGGCTCACTAGAGCACGGAGGGGGGTAGCATACAGTAGCAGCAGTCGCCTCCTGTGGAGACAGCATGTGCCTCTCACCAGTCAGTCAGTCACCACAGGAGCTTTTATTTCCAATTTGAATAGACGAACGAACATAACTTTAGGCAAAACAAAGATACTCGAGTACTGTATGACGCACGCAACGTCCTTTAGAACCAAAAACACGTGGCACCACAAAATGCATTCAATTATGTGTACCTCAATATCCTCTTAACAGTCGCCTTCTTGCTCTTTACGCAGTACGCACATGCACTTGCAGTGAGCCCCCCCCCCCCTTGTTTCTATATGAGTAGGCCTATAGCCTATGTCTCTGCATAAATTTAAAGGGATTCATTGAACTGGACCAATTTGAAAATACATTCTTCAGTGACTCTATACATCTTCCAAATGTTGCTATCACAGTATTATGGCAACAAAGCACAAAGAACATATTTTTCACCAACTGGGTAACTTGTGGATTTTATTTGTAATGCACTTTAATGCACTTTAATGCACTATAATGTAGTTAATTTACATCCTATTTGGACCTATATGCTTTCTTGGATAAATCCTTCTGCCAGACCTTGTATTGTACTGTACCTTGCCTATGCTTGCCCATGCAAACTATTAATAAAGTCTTCAATCAATCAATCAATCAAACAAACAAACAAACAAACAAACAAACAAACAAACAAACAAACAAACAAACAAACAAACACACACGCAACACACAAACACACAAACACAATACACTTGTGTAAACCTTGAAGTGCATTTGCATATATAAAAACCATCACACCACTATAAAACTATCTAAGAAACAGTAACTGACAATTGGTTTGGAACTTTGGACTACCTTGAGAGAATATTGTATAGTGTAAGGGCATAATAATAGGGCAACAAGGGCAACACAATATTTTATTCAGTGAAAAACGAGGTAGCCAAATTGAAATAACTTCTCTTTAGTTTGTGGCTCATATGCCTATACAGGCGAATAATTAGGTCCTGTTCACACAAGCGGGTGTTAACAGGTTAAGCCTGAAGGGTCATATAGTCATAAAGTTCAAAAGCAAATAGCAAGATCACATGAAATCCCTCTACTGACAGACACATTCCCATTTTGGTCACATGCAGTAGCTGCTAGCTTCCCGACATAATCTGACCTTGGGTGATGTCTCATTCAGACTTCAGACACTTGCAATAAATTTAACACAGGGAAATATGTGTGCATGAGGCCATTGCTCCATACAGAGACATACAACACCAACGACCAATCCACAGTAAAGTATCAGAGATGAATACACTGTACAGACTACAGCATATACAGGACACACAGACACATTTAAGACACATTTTCCACACTGAGACTATAACAAATAAATAAATGTTTGTTAAGTAAATAATAGCCTAATCAAATAAAATCAGTTAACAGTCCAATTTGATATACAGTAAAGTGAAAATGTGAAAGTGCCCAGTTAAAAATAAATAAACCCTGAATGGAGGCGGATGGCTTTAGCAATACAATTATATTAATTTCAAAGTTTATGCTTGTTTTAGGGTTTCATTAATGAATATATATATATATATATATATATATATATATATATATATATATATACACACACACACACACACACACACACACACACACACACACACACACACACTCCTGCGGACTGCAGGGGTCATGCTGCAAATGATGGATTCAAATTATGTACTGTACCATGTTACAATGTCGAAACAAAAACATCATAAATATGGATCGTAGATAGAATCTTGAGTTCTAAGAGAAGTTGGCTCCCATTATACAGCATTAGTATATTATACTTTTAGCCCTTTCTTGTGGTTCAGCTGCCCTTTTTCGGTGGTTCGGTGGCTCTCAGATGTTCTAATTACAGATGGTCTTTCCTCCGTTCTTATATAAGGTTTAACAAATTAAATTAATCACATGATTGTTTGTGCATTTATTTATTTGACATTGGCACAATATGCACTGCACCAGGTGTATTGTTAGACAGATAATTTAGAACCTGGCCATGAGAGGCTTAAAAAGACAAAAATACAAATAAACAAAACAATACAAACAGGGGACCGTACCTATATGTTCCCCAATCCCCAGGTTATATGTTCCCCACCCCGCAAATAAGTAGCCTGGATCCAGCCCAAAGACCCCGCCCACCTAATCAGGCTAGCAAATAAGGTTCTTTGTTCCCCACTTATAACAATAAGCCTAACCCTGATCCCAACAAAGAGTTAGAAAACCAATTATGGAGAGGACCAAAGAGGAAAAGAAAGAAGATAGGCGATGTTTGTTCAGACTGTTTTGCATATTCAGTGTCACAACAATCTTATAGACGTGTACTGTATGCACAAACCACATGACATTTGAACAACTACACCAAACAAACTTAAGCATCACTTGAACAACTCAAGAATTCCTGAAGGCAGATAGATTTATGAGGTTTACGAGCTGCAAAACTTAAAAGGTTTAAATTTGAGCCACCATACAGGTTAAACAGAAACATATGTGTCCGATCTCAATCCAGGAGACAGCAGATAATGTGGGTAGCCTAATGCATGTTTTTTTTGGGGGTACCTTAATATCCTTGAATTATTTAACTTCTTATCTGAGCCTTGAGTGTTGGAATTTTAGTGCATTAAACACTGTTTCATCCCATGTGGATGAATACCCTCGGGCTAGGCTTCCAAGTACAACAACACTCTCATGTCACAAGGGGCATCCTCCATGAGTCTATTGTTGGACTGGTGTTCAGCAGTATGAGCTTCTCCTCTTGTCCAAGGCAAGTGATATAAAGCTAGCAGTTACATAAGAGGTGGGAACAGTTTTGTTTATTTTTAAAGACATTGTTTCCTCCGGCAGAGCACCATTTTGGTTTAGTCATTTAAACACAAATCAAACAAGATTTTTTGTTCTTTTTCTCTTGTCCAGCCGTTACATAAAAGGTATTGCAGCTGGTAATTCATACTTCAGTGGATGAGTAATGATTTGGTCATTTGGCAAGTGGTAGAATCCTGTTGTAAAAATATATACGGATAGTGGTCTCCATAATCATTTGCAATCAAAAAAATAATAATATTGAGATTGGGAATAATAATAATAATAATATATTCTTTGAAAATATAATAATAAAAACAGCACATTATTATGTTATGTTTCGGTTTGACGTGGGACGGCACTGCAGAAGATCAGTGGAAGGAATTTAGACTTAAGTCGTGTTAATTCCTCTTCGTTCCTGGAGAAGGTCCAGATCTGCAGTGGTAAAGGTCTGCCGCTGGGCTGGACGGTCTCTTGGCTGATGGCTGGTGAGACTGAACGGTTCAGGGGTTGCAGTACATTCTCCCTTTGAACTCTTTCACAGTACACCTGCTTCTGGATCAACTTCACAGCAGTCTGGTCGATTCATTCAATCACAACAACTCCCTGGGCTTTATTAACACAGACAGGTTTAAGCTAAATTCATCATTTGTTGTGCATGATTAGAAGCAACAGTATAGGAAGCACGTGTGAAAGATGTGAAGATAATGTTAAAGATGTGTGCTGTGTTTTACTTTTGGACATACTAACCCAGGCAGGCAATACCATGCTCTTGGCAAGGAATAATCTTTCATTCAAATGATTACTGTACTTATTTTTTGCATTACCCTTGACTGAAGACTATACATAACAGACCATAATGCTTATTAAGGAGAATCTGGCCTTTGGCAATGTATTGAGTTTGAAGCATTTACTCGTCTATTGGCACAGAACTGCATTCAGCATGCACTTTTTGTTGTTGCCATTTTTGTGATGCATACTGTACCTTTGACTGGCAGATGTTTCTTGGCGGTGAAGCCCACCCACAATCCTGTTGCTGTCGTTCAACTGCAGATGAGATTTCAAGTGCAGATTTAATAGGGGGCCCCGGACAGACTCTCTGCTTCTGTATTCAGTCTGTCCATGCCCATGTATGGCTTATCCTCTGCAATATAAGCTGAGAACCGGAAAATAGGTTTTGTTGTATATCTGCCTTTTGGGGCTTATTTATATTAATATATGACTTTGAAATAACCATAAATAGACAAAAAGAGGCAAGAGCAAGATGCTGGTTGCCACATCTCCTACAAAATCTGCATTTGTGGTTCTTTCCGTTTGCAACATTTAAACTAAACTGCTTTGCTGTAGATTAGATTAGATTAGATTCAATTTATTGTCACTGCACATAGTATACAAATACTTTGACAATGAAATGAATAGTGGCGTCTAGCCAGAGTGCAATACAGTAATGCAGTAATGGGAATAAATACACTTGTTGATGAATGTACATAATGTACAGTATGTACAGTAGTATATAATAAATAGAAAAATAAATAGAAAAATAAGCAATGAAGTATAAATAAGGAGTATGCATATATATACACACCCACCCAAGCCATAAGATGCTACTGTATGTATGGTGTGAGCATGAGAGTTCAGATGGGTAGGAGGAAGGTGGTATCATTGTTCAGTGTCATTGAGGAGGGGCAGAGTTCAGCAGGGAGACAGCAACAGGAAAGAAGCTGTTCCTGAGCCTACTAGTGCGGGAACCAATAGTCCTATAGCGCCTCCCGGATGGAAGAAGGGCAAAGAGTCTGTGGTTTGGGTGAGAGGGGTCTTTCAGGATGCCTCTCGCCCTACGCAGACATCTTTGGCGCTGTAGATCCTCAATGGACGGGAGTTGGGTGCCAATGATGTACTGGGCAGTTTTTACTATCCGTTGCAGGGCCTTCCGATCAGACACTGTGCAGCTGTTGTACCACACTGAGATGCAATTTGTCAAGATGCCCTCAATGGTGCAGCGGTAAAAGTTCACCAGAATCCGGGGATCAAGGTGAGCCTTCCTCAGTCTCCTTAGGAAGTATAGACGCTGCTGCGCCTTCTTGAACAGGGTGGAGCAGTTGAGAGCCCATGAGAGGTCCTCAGAGAGGTGGACACCCAGGAACTTGAAACTGGACACCCACTCCACCACCGTCCCGTTGATGTGGATCGGGGTGTGGTCACAGCGGTTCGTTCTCCTATAGTCCACAATTAGCTCCTTGGTCTTCGTGGTGTTGAGAGCCAGATTATTATTGACCCCCATTTAGTCATCACCGATTCCCCATTTGTGCTGTGGTCTACAGTATGTTACAGCTCATTTATCACTTGAGGTTTCTGGTATACACAGCAAAATCTTCAGTGTTATTAAACTCTTGAGAGAGTACAAAATGTACAGGGTAAGAAAAGTAACGCACATCCTCCATTGGTGCTGAGCCAAAACTGTAGAAACAGTGAACAATGAAAAGAAAGCAGGGGCTCGCAACTCACTTTATGATGCTCCAAACGTTATTTAGCGACAGGCAGGCAAAAAATACAACATTTCGACCTTACGGTCTTTGTCAAGTGACACTTGACAAAGACCGTCGACTACCTTTTTTCACTGACGAAAACTAAACTGAAACTAAATGAAAACTAAGTTGTGCATAATGACTAAAACTAAGACTAAATATATTGGCAATTTCGTCAACAAATAAAAACTAGACTAAAATGTTAGGATTAAGGGACTAGTGGACAAGAGATCCAGTATAAGTCATTTTACATGTCGTTGCATGCTGAAAATAGCAGATCTACAAGCTCACAATGCGTCGCAGTGTGACACGTTGTGAGCTCGTAGATCGGCTAAAATCTGCCATTACGGCGGCATCAAGGCCCGCCAAAATACATTTTAGTCGACTAAATCAACTGTAGATTTAGTCGACTAAAATCTTATGATATTTAGTAGACTAAAATTAGACTAACACTGAAACATTCCAGGTGACTAAAATGTGACTAAAACTAAATTAAATCTATTCAAGATATGACTAAAACTAAAATCAAAATTTGGTGTCAAAATCAACACTGGTCAACTATGCAAAGTGACATTATTATTTAGCATCATTATTTAGTTGTAGGTAAATGGCTTGGGACAAGCTTTCCAAGGCAAACGTTCATATCGTTTTACCACTTTATCCCCGGTGTAACTGGCATGTTATTATAATTTAGTTAATAATGTTAAAATTCCAATTTTTTTGTAAGTATTGTTTATTATCGTACATTTTTCTACAAGTCTATTCTCCCCTCCGGGCTAGCGGGTGGGTGGGTGGGTGGGTGGCTATGCGTTAATGTTGATTTTGTTTTGTCATGGATGTTGTTTTTTTTGTTCCTTGCATGTCTTGTATTTAAAAAATGGAAAAAAAGAAAACCCAAGGAAACATTATATAAAAAAAGAAAATGTTAAAATATATAATAAAAAAAAAATCAAATATTTATAATAGAGTATGATGAATTGCAAAAACTGCATTGCAAGCTCATGTGTCCCACAATTTCCTGCCGATTATTATTTTTGCCATTCTTGAACCATTTTGTAGTAAAGTAAGACATTAGAAATGTGTTCATATCATAATTGATGTCATTGCCCTTGCCCTTTGATCTTGGCCACCAAATTCTGTCAGATAAAGTTTATGGCCCTTTTGATTGGATGATGGTGCAGAATTGTAATAATCTGATAATTTAAAGGGGAATACCACTCATTTTCAATGTATGTCATTAATATATCTTAGAGACACAGAATGGGGGGACTTTATTATTTCCACACAACATCTCTAAAGGTATAGAGCGTCGCAGTCCTGCCCCCTTTCATGACGACGCCAGGCCCAGGAAATAATTCCCAATGCATTTTTCCCATAGACATTTCAAAACGTATTTATTTAAAGACCTTATAAGCGTCGTACAAACCCAACTCGAGTTGTGACAAATCATGACAACACAATATTTTGGACCAAACAAATAATTACAAAGAAGAAAAACAAAAAAGTGTAACCTGCCGTTTTCTTCTTCTTTCTAATTATTTGTTCGGCCCGAAAAATTGTGTTTGTTGTCATGATTTGTCACGACAAGAGTTGGCTTTGTACGAGGCTTAAAAGGTCTTTAAATAAATACTTTTTTAAATGTCTATGAGGAAAATTAACGGAGAATCATTTCCTGGGCCCTGGTGGGGGGCGGGACTATATTAATGACATAGTAAAATGTTGAAAATGAGTGGAATGCCCCTTTAACTTATTACAATCCTTATAGGTCTAGGGGTGCAGGATGCAATAAGGGTGGTAGGTGAAGTTTTGCTTTATTATAGGCCTTTTATCGGCTCTTTTTAAAGGTCAACCTAAAGTACAAAGTTACATGAATTTACATTCAGACTTAATAACAGACAATAAACCCTGGCACAAATCAATAAACAATCAAAATACTTTTAACCTAACGTTAAGTACACACTCACTTACCTAACATAAATAAAAAGGACAATTGAAATCAATTATAATCTTACTACCCTAATCTAGCCTATATCAATAGTGACTGTTACAAAAAGCTGGTGCCAGTAGTTATACAAACAGATCACATAAAGTCAGACTGCTTACACTTAAACACTTGTTTAAATAGTAGGCAGACAGGCAGATGATTGATCCAGCTTGATTGGAGGCGCGGCATAGCAACAGTTAGGTCTCCTCCCACACATGGCAACAGGACCTAGACTGAAAGCTGATATCAGTGTTCCACTCTCCAACCATGAATGCATAGGCATATAGATAAGTATAATATATATATATATATATATATATATATATATATATATATATATATATATATATATATTACATTATTAACATAATACCATTATGTAAAAAAAACTTTATTTTAATACTGAAGATTTTCCAAGAGAACTAAATTCCTATATAGCAATACAGTATATTTTGCTAGAAAATCTGTATTATTAAGCATCCAACCATGCACATGCAGCACTCGAGTGCTGTATGAAATAACACACTTCACAGAAGCATTAGACTTGCGTATTTTATCTGAAATTGAGTGTGGATGTAAAGGACACATTTGTCATCCCCCAGAGGACACAAAACGCTGATTCGAGAGTTTCTGGGAATGTGGTCTGAATGCAGTTCTGCTAGGCTGCAAACATATTCTGGCACTAGTACTATACAGAAATATGTCCAGAGATGGTTAATATTATGGAGGAGGAACAGGGTCCAGGTGGTAGGTAAGTGGGCTTTAACTCAGGGGCTCTTTGTTTAACAGAGCATGTCATAAACTAAGGTCTCTTCTGCAAATTCCCAACACGGGTTACATATGCCACAATACCTAGGGCTAGGGGCACTCCAGTGTCCCAGCCAGTGTGAGCCTCACAAATCACAGATACTGGTTACAAAACCCAATTGTCTATGGGTACAAGGCAATGCAACATATGGAGGAGACACGGAAACCAAGGTCTAATGCAAGTATTTATTCATAATTAAGGTTTGAATAAATAATATAATCAATAATCAGTACAATAAATGGCTCTTAACTATAAAAGAAAAACCAATCAACGGATATCAAAACAAACGGAGTTATTCCTTTCCGAAGGGAATAACTCTTAATCAAAGGTTCAACACAAAATAAGGCAAAACAGTTAGTTAACAGTTAGCAGTACAACGGATGAGGGAAAGACCTTGGATGATGTTTCCCCAGTGACTGTCTGGGGGTGAATGGGCTTAGTAGTGTGAGAGCCACGGCCGTTAGCTCCCTCACGTGACCGTCAGCCAATCGGGGAGGCTGATCAGGCCTCCACGGTCATGGCCAACAGGAGTACCCAGACACACAGCGGGTGACAATCACACTGTCTGAAGACCCATTAATATACTCGGCCATCCAACTGCATGGGAGGAGAGTTAGTCTAATACAGGTTCATAACTGCTGCTTTATTAATCATAACACACACGACCATAGTCGTGACAGCCCAGCGGTCACTTCCACGGAGGAGGTAGGTGAGCCTGAGAGGTGAGAGATTCATACAATTAGTACTTTCATCACATCACATGGGATACTGTGAGAGGGAATATGGACTAGTCTTACCGGGTACCGCACGCCAGCCTGTATCTCGGGATGGGAGAGTCTCTGAGAGAGCCCTTTAACCTGCCTGGGTGTGGCTGCGCAGCGGGTGGCTTGTTAAGACAGACGAGGAGACGGTGTGGGATGTACCTTCCTTCCAGGATCCGCCCTCGTTGCCATTGGCGACGCTTCACTCTGACGAGAAACGAGAAACGAGAAATGTCGACCATCTGAAAAGTATATTGATGTATGCAGTCAATACTTTGTCTGGGCTACTTTTGAACAATTATTTCATCAATGGGGTGTGGCATGGAGGTGATCAGCCTTTGTCTGGAAGCCCAGGTTTGCTTTGATAGCAGCCGTAAATGCATTTGTATTGTTGAGTCTCATGTCTCACACCTTCCTCTTGACAATATAACCTAGATTCTCTGGGGGTTCAGGTCAGGCAAGTTCGGTGGTCAGTTAAGCACAGTAATACCATGGTCAGTACACCATACTATTAGTTTTATCACTGTGGGCAGGTGCCAAATCGAGCTGGAAAATTAGCATCTCCATGAAGCTTGTCAACATACTGAAGCACAATGTAGGCCTACATAAAAAAGATGGCTGTGTTGAAACCATTGTTAGGTTCACTGTCAGTGGATCAACACCAGCATATAACATGGCCTAAATCATCACTGTGAATTCCTCAGCCTAGTAGGAAAGTCTGTGAAAGATTTCACGTAAATTGCACGCTGCGTTCATAATTTGAGGCTTTTTGTTCAAAACGGGCCAATCCTGCAAACTTTGAAAGCCAATGTTAGCCAATTAGGATGGAATCTGAAATATCAGACAGATCGGTCTTGAACACATGACTATAGAGATAGTGTGTAACGATGTGAGGGATTTTTGGACAGAATCTGGAGGAGTAATATCAAAAATAATGTTTTTCAAATGTCTGCCTCCTGGTGGCGCTATAACAGGTCGTTCTGGAAAATTTGGGACACAGGTTCATCGTTGGCATCCAGGGAGTGTGTCTGCCAAATTTGGCATCGACCGGGTTAACGGTGCCGGAGATTAGACAGACGGACGGACGGACGGTCTTATAATTGTCATGGGGGCCCGCCGCCCGCCTGCCTCCCTGCACTCCCCTTCCCCCGCGCTGCAGCGGGGGAAAAAGTTTTTATTTTATTTACAGTTTGGTAATAAACACAGTGGGACGATTTCAGTTCACAACGAACAAATGATTCACTCAGTCATGACTTGTTTCAGCATCTTATTACTTTCAACATTTCAGCACCATAACAGTAGTAATGGATGATCAACAGTAAAGAATCAATGAATGTCTATTGTAGCGTATCAAATAATTATTGGCACTTAAAAGAGCCGTTGTGGTGGCACTGACACTAGTGCTGTCCGCCTCGGCAGGTTCTGGCGCTGCGTTGGCGGCATGTTTCAACGGCAGGCTGGCATCGCTGTTGCCAGGGGTGTTCTTGGTGCTGCTGCCGGCGGCGAACTGTAGAATCCTCTGAATGAACCTCTTCTTGGCTGGTGGTGGTTTCATTGTGAACAAGTGAGCAGGGTACAGTACTGTATGCAGCTTTTATACGCTACCTGGCAGGTTAAAACAAAAGCCACCAGATTAGCATTTGAATGCCTGAACTGCGAATTTAAAAGAGCACAGGCAACGCCCACCCCTCCACCACCCCCCCTCCCCTGCCCCCAGACAGTGAGAACAAAAGAGGAGTTACAAATTCTTCATGGGGGCCCCCACAGAGCTGACGTCACTGGCTCTGCTTGTGCAAGTAATACAATCATTTCAAAGACCCCCAGTTTGACATGCATTAGTCTACAGACCCCGCATTTAATGGCATTTCTATCTCTGAGACCCCAATTCATAAAACATCAAAAAATACTCTGAGAGTGTATACACTCTCAGAGTATTGTTTTTGGTCTAAAAAGAAGAATCCGAGATATTTACGTTCTAAGAATCTGCGTCCCTGTAGACAGCATAAGACCAACGGATTTTCCATTTCTGTTTTTTTTCCACCGCACCGGAACTGGAGTGTTATGGGTGCATACAGGACGCTAATATCAACCGTAATAAATTGATATTAAAAAAGGCGCCCAAAGGCGATCTCGGCACCGAGCGGCATTAGAAAATAGGCGTCAAAATAATATGTAATTCGTGCCAGCCAAGTCTATATGTAAATGTGCACATGTAATGAGTGCTCCTGTCTCTTATTTTGGTAGTCTAATTGAAGTGCCCAGTTAAAATCCTTTTAATTTCATATTCTTTCAACTATTGTCCTCTCCTAAAATCTGTCTGATCTGCTGATTAAGTACTGTAGGTCAGAAGAGGCTTATTATCGGTATCAGCTGATCATAACTCGGGAGTCTATCTGCATCACAATACGCTAGATTGGATCGCTGAGGTGGAGCGCCACACCTACCATCAGCCCTCAAGCCATGCAACTCATACACTGAGTTGCTGGTAATTACCTGTTTGAAATGAGCGTTAGAATGATTCATTTGTATGCATTTGAAAGACATTCTGAACCGTCGTGGTCAGTGCCCTAGTTCAAGCTGAAATACAGCTAGGGCCTTGAGATGTAGCATGGCTCTGGGAAAACACCCATACACATCAATCAGTACAGAGTAATGAAAAGAGAAGAAAATGGGTTTCAGCAACAGTTTTGTTGTCGCTGTGCCAGAGAGGACCTGTACTGTTTGGACTGTGGATGGTCTGACTGCATAAAAGAGCAGATGAAAAAGCCTTTCACTGGTTTGTAAAGGACTGGGGCACCACTTATCCCATCTCATCAGAGGGGCACATGCTTTGAAACGCTGTCTTTTTTTCCACCCACCTCACTTTATTATTATTTCCTCTCACTAACTTAACTCTCTTCGCTCTCCGCTCTGTGCTGCTGCTCGGTCTCACTCTCTGTCTCTCTGTATCTCTGTATCTGTCTCTGTCTCTGTCCTTAACCCTGTATCCAGGATAAGTTATCACAGCAGCCCACATGGTGAGTGGTGACAATCACCCATACGGTTACCTACACTAGACCAGCGGGCTGCACATGAACACGACAGCTGCTGGAAAATAGCAGCTGGCCAAGGGATGATTTCTAGCCTGGAAGCGTGCCACGTGCTAGCGTGGCATTTTCTAATGCGTCGTTTATATTTAGGAGGAAGGTGTGAAGTCACGATCGGAGAGCCCCGCTTCAAAGTCTGGTTTGATCCCCAGTTGACCCTGAGAGAATGCTCATTCTGGCATAATCAAGCTGATAGAGTATATAGGACTGTTGACAGAGACAAAGGCAAGGCCCTCATACTCTGTAGGACGTTTGGGCAAGCGTAGCGTAGGGTGGAAGTGGTCTGGCAGGGAGCCCAGCCTCTCACAAACACTGTGCTGAGTTATGCAGCATGGCCCACCCCTCGCCATTAGATGATTGGCTTTAAAGTGAGCGGGACTTGATACGTATTCAGAATTTCCTCCACTGGGCCGTATTGACTAGTACTTTGAACTCTATATGCCACCATTACATCCCTGAAGCTCTGTAAAACTGCCAACAATGTTCTAGCCAATATAAAAATGAATCACAACTCAAAATATAAGTGTAGACTAAACTAAGGTGATAAAACAAGCATTCGGGATATTCAGAGTAGCCTATTTATTATTCAAATATTTTTGCTGCGTATTTCCAAAAGATTATAAACACAGACAAACACCTAACAGCTACAAAACACCAGAAACTAGTACTCAACACACGCACGCACGCACGCACGCACGCACGCACGCACGCACGCACGCACACACGCACGCACACACACACACACACACACACACACACACACACACACACACACACACACACACACACACACACACACACACACACACACAATGCAAAACATACTCTCTCCCCATGCCTTCGGCCTTGTGGAGACAAAAATAAGTAAATGATGTGCAGCCTGCGTAGCTAGTTCAAAATGGCTATGCTGTAGAAAATACATCCTCAAAATAGGTCAGAAATGGTTGACAGACTTTAACATATTTGTGGGTGGAGCCCCTGATTGTATATTTAAGCTGTTTAAAGTTTAAGAAGATCATTCCCTGATGAAGGCTTAACCGCCGAAACGTTGAATTCATTTGTCTTAACCTGCTGCGTCCTCATAAAGTATTGGCACTCTGGCTATTGGCGTGTGCGGCCACTTTCTTGTTTTTTCAAGATTCTCTCTAAAGTTTAAGATGAGACATAACATCCTCCAAGCAGCATTTGTGGGATGGCGATCATGGCGGTGTTGCCTTTTTTCAACTAAACAATATCAGGCATCTATAGCAAGTAAAGAGGAGAATGCTATAGCTTCAGCCTGGTGGGTCTCGGTATTGGTAATCCCTCTGGGAGAGCACCAAACAAAGCCGTCAATGGATTGGGGTCTATAGTTGAGACAGTCACACATACAAAAATGTATCAAATACCACAAACTGGTCAGGCTACTACTTGGCCTCACTCCGCGAACCCACCTCACCCCTGCCCACTTTGACAGGATGGAATGGCTTAGGGTTGACGACAGAGTACAGCATCTTGCAATGGGTCTGGTCCACAAGATTCGCTACACCACCAAGATAAGATACCCATGTACCTGTCTAAATACTTCCTTAATGTCAACGAAGTCCACACCCACAACACCAGAGATTCGGAACAAACAAGGGACTAAATTAATTTCGCTCCTATGCCACCAAAATGTGGAACGCCCTACCAACAGTCATTAAGACATGCGAATCCCTTGACTCCTTCAAAACTGCTCTCAAAGGGCACCTACGGACGGCTGAAATTCGAAACTGGCCCCCGTAAAATCTGAATCCCCCACCCACCCCTTTTTCCCCCTCACTGTATATGGTTTTTATCCCCTTTTTACCTCCTATGATGATTTCCTGCTTTGACTATATAGTTGTGTATATTTGTACGTCTCTAAATGTTTTGATGAATTGAAAATGGTGGGCCCTATTGTAAACAAGTGTAATGCTTTATGGTGTCGTCCACTCACAGTTAACAGTTTTTGTATTGAGTTGTACTTGAAATGTACTGTAATTCTGCAAACTGTTAATAAATCAATCAATCAATCAATCAATCAATCAAACATTTAAAATGGCACAAACCATGTTCAAAGCTTGGAATAAAAGTTTATCTGTGAATATTCAAAAACCTTTTAATATGAAAATCATTCTTCAGCTGCTCAAAAATAAATAAAGTGCCCCTCTTTGAAGAGGACTTTTACACATTTAATCCCTCTCCCATGCCACAGCTGCAGGTCTGTGAGAGATGTATCAAAATTGCAGTTCGCCCGAATGGGGGAGGTAGGGAATTCTGAGTATAATTATTGGCAGCGGTGGCCGAACGGATAGCGGCGCGATCTTGATACCGGAAGGTTCCTAGTTCGAATCAGCCGTCCGACACGTTAAAATTACCACCGCTGAAGTGCCCTTGAACAAGGCATTGAACCACTACGATGAAATGTGTTCTATGAGCAGGGCCTGGCTGGAAACAAGTTCTTGAGCTTAGCCCAGATACCCTGGGTAAATATAGATTTCATTTTATTTATTTTTTTCACGCCAACTGTAGAAAAGAGTAACCCTAGTTATCAGCAGCAACCCTCCCCCTGGCCTACTCATGGATTGGATCCACCCACTTCCTGCTGTCACTCCCTCTCAATCAGCAATCTCACCTGCTCCCACTCACACCTCAATCAGTGGCCAGCTATACTGCCTGAGTGCCTGTCCATGCAGTCATGTTTGTCAGCAGCAGCAGCAACAACAACTCCACCACCTGAGAGCCCTCTGTCCTGGAGCCTCGGCCTTGGTTATGCGTCTTTGAAGTGAGTTCAGTTTGTTCATGTTCATTTGTATGTTGCATTTTATTGGTTATTTGTGATAAATGTAATCCAATCTGTTTTCCTGAAACTAGCGAGTGTGTGTGTAATGCGCAGTGCACGTATTCACTTTAGTGTTAGTAAATCAGTAACTTAATAACTTATATTGAATGTTTGTATTTCCCATGTTTGTGTACTCATATGTAGTGGTAGGCCTACACATCCCCCCCTTTGAGTCTAATTGTCTTAGGTACCTAATTGTCTGTCTACTTATGCACTATGAATTGTATAATAATTATGTTTCTCTTGTCGTTTTAGTAAAAACCATAACCGTGATGCCTCACCACCTCCTTGCTCAACTGAAATGTGTGTCTGTGCAACGGAAATAAAGGCTTAAACGGAAATCTCCTTGTCTATACATTCTTGCCGATGTACCATGGTGATGAAATAGTCCATGAGCCAGTCTCAACCTAAAACTATCCTACACCAACATACCAATGCATTCTCTGTTAAAGACGTAATATAGGCAAAATGACCATCGTTTTCAAATAAGACATTTTGATAATATAACTGGGGTATTTCGCTATGCTCTTGTGCTGAAAATATATGACCACAGCACATGTGGCGCCAGTATCTCAGTCACATTATACAGTAGCAGCCCATCTTGTACATTATGTCAAGTGTATAATTGAATGCATGGCTGAGGGAAGTAGGGGTGCTGGGGGGGGCTGGAGCACCCTCGCCGCCCAGGCACAGCCCCCCTCGGACAGGATGGGGAAAATAATGATTTTAATCAAAACAGATTTCTGTTAATGGACTAATAAATATGCTGTATCACATGTATCAGCACCTTATCCTGGTTAATTGCCTGTCAGTTTGCTCATGCGTGTGGAGAGGGAAAGTAAAAGCCACTTTTCTGCGTGGCACCCCCTACTAAGCATTCAGCACCTACTGCAAACATCTTCCCGGCCATGATTGAATGGAACTTTATCGTCTGACCATGCTAGAGAATGGCTTTTGGTCATGGTTAGACAATGTCATTGCTTGCATGGAATTCTATTAATTTCTATTTGTGAAGAATAAGTTGAGCTAAAAAAACAAAACTGTTTTAATTTTTAAATGATGTTCACAATAACTCTTTTTTGCTGCTAGCTGGCTGGTAGCATATATGTAGTTAACCTATGCCAGCTCCTGCGTCCACTTTAAGAGAATCGGTTTCCTCTCCCCTGTAGCCCCATGCACTCACTGTAACCATTGGCTATCATAGCATTAGCGCACACGGTTTACCTGTCGCCAGAAACGTTTACATGTCAGGACTCGGGAGCGATGCGAGACAAAGTCACACATGACATCCGAACTTTGGATGGCTAGTTATGGAGCTTTGAAAATCCTGCGTTGAACCGAGGTAAATGGAGAGCAGTTGTAACGTCCCATAGCTGGTGGTGATGCATAGCAACCGGATCATTGTTAAAAGCTGTATACAGAGTATAAGGAGGGGGGGGGGGGGGGGCGTTATACCTGGCTGATAACGTCCCATAGCTGCGGGGTACGAATATATTCATACTTTGATCGCAGTAAAATAATTAAGAATTGAGAACAGATGGTTAGGTGGTTAAGTACCCTTTTGCATAAAAAGTCTTCGTTGCCCCCTCTCTCTCTCTCTCTCTCTCTCTCTCTCTCTCTGTTATGCGGTTCACCTTTTGCCTTTTGGTACAGCTTGGTCCAAAAGCAGCTTCTCTCTTACTGTGAGTATAACTATGGTCTGATATCCCTGTGTTCTGTTAAATGTGCTTTCTCCCCATGATATCATGTACGAAAGCACAAATCACCATCTCCTTGAAATATGTGTCTCACTTCATTTGCCTCCAATCATAATGCCCTTTACTCTCCTGATCACAAGCATCCTTTCATTGGCTTGTAACGGCCTGTGTTTTAACGGCCTGTGTTTACAGTCCATCTATAACAGACACTGTCATCAGAGAGCATGCCCTGCTTACAGTTGATATGGGCAGTGGATGATCAGGATGTAGCAATGGAGGTATTTGGGTAACATGTTATTGTTCCGACCTCCCGTTAGTCCGACCGATTACTAACACTATCCCAAAAACCTTACCCTAACCTCAGTCTCTACCGGCCACGTATAGGTCACTAACCCTAACCTCAGTCATATCCGGCCACGCCATAGTCCTAACCGGCCACGTATAGGTCACTAACCCTAACCTCAGTCATATATCCGGCCACGCCATAGTCTTAACCGGCCACGTAGGTCACTAACACTAACCTCAGTCTTAACCGGCCACGTAGTTCGGACTAGCGGGAGGTCGGACTTATGGTCAGTCCCCGGTATGTGAATGTTACAGGTCCTCGTTTCCATCCCTGTGCCACCTCCTGGCTGCCGAAGCCCTAACTGTGCCCCTGACGAACTGGTTGCTGCAGCCTTGCATGGTGGCCACATGAAATGATAAATTGTGAACTTATCAAAGCAATTTGTATTTCATTCACCTACACACAAACATTCACAACGGTGGCAGCCATTCACGCAGTGTTGATTTTGACAGCAAATTTTGATTTTAGTTTTAGTCACAGGGCTCCATTTTCGTCACCGCTAAACCCCTTATCCCTAAACTTCTTTGCCTTTTTTTTTTTTTTACTATTTTGAATAGTTCAACTATAGCCAATCTACATTGACACGTTGTCAGCTTGTAGACTGGCCATTTTAAAAAAGAAGTTTAGGGATAAGGGATTTAGCGGTGACGAAAATGGAGCCCATTGTCTCTTGAATAGTTTTCAATTAGTTTTAGTCACATTTTAGTCACCTGGAATGTCTTATTGTCAGTATAGTTTTAGTTGACTAAATATCATACGTTTTAGTCGACTAAATCTACAGTTGTTTTAGTCTTTAGATGTTTAGTCTAGTTTTTATTTGTTGACAAAATTGTCAATATATTTATATTGGTTAGATACTGTTAGATACTGTTGTAGATGGATTCTACAGACAGACAGACAGACAGACAGACAGACAGCTGGGTAAGCAGAGGATCTAGAATACACATGTTGTTTACTATATAGATTACATCTGTGTGTGTTTTGGGCTTCACACTGTGTGTGTGTGGGGGTGTGGGTGTGGGTGTGTGGGTGTGGGTGTGGGGGTGTGGGTGTGGGTGTGTGTGTGGTGTGTGTGTAGTTTTAGTCATCATACCTTAATTTTCATTTAGTTGCCATCAGTGTTGTTTTTGGCAGCACATTTTGATTTTAGTTTTAGTCATAGTCTCTTGAATAGCTTTCATTTAGTTTTAGTCACATTTTAGTCACCTGGAATGTTTTAGTGTTTAGTCTAGTTTTAGTCGACTAAATATCATAAGATTTTAGTCGACTAAGTCTACAGTTGATTTAGTCGACTAAAAGGAATTTTGTCGGGCCTTGATGCCATCATAATGACTACAAGCTTGTAGATCTACTATTTTCAGCATGCAACCAAGTGTAAAATGACTTATACTGGATCTCTTGTCCACTAGTCCCCTCCTAACATTTTAGTCTAGTTTGTATTTGTTGACAAAATTGTCACTATATTTAGTCTTAGTTTTAGTCATCTTAGCTTAGTTTTCATTTAGTTTCCATGTAGTTTTTGTCAGTGAAAAAAGGTAGTCGACGAACATTTTTTGTCATAGTTTTAGTCGACGAAAACAACACTGGTTGCCATTTAGTTTTCGTCAGTGAAAAAAAGGTAGTTGACGAGCTGCCATAACAGCAGGTGCCGTTATGGCAGTTCTGTGTAAGTGCAGTGCAGTTATAGGTTGCTCAAGGACACTTCAGCAGCACTATATAGCCGAAGGGGAGCATTATCTCCTGAGCTGTTGCCGCTACACATAATCCACATTGTTCCGCCGTTGCGGTGTGTGACTGGGTGAATTTGAAGAGCATTTGAGTGCTACTGTATACGTCAATGCAGTCCATTTACCATTCATCACCTTTCTATGTACTATGTAGTCTTTGTGGGTGTTCTGTCAGAATGCCATTTAACCAGTGAATTATAGCTTCCTCTATACACTTTCAAATGTGCGCCAGCTGCAGATCTTCACCCATTTAGATTGCATTAAAAGCTGATGTGAACATTCCTTGACACCCTTGACTTTACTTGAGGTCAGCATGGTGATTGAACAGCTGAGGTCATAAAGGCAGTTAATTCACACGTGCTTTAGAGAGCAATGTAAGTAAAGTATTAGCATTATTCCATAGTCATGGGTGACTAACTAACTAACGGACTTGAGATGCACGTTTTCATAGTAAGCGCGACCTTCAGTCACAACAAGCCGATCTACAAGCTTGCAATGTGTCACAATGTGACGCATTGTGAGCTTGTAGATCAGCAATTTTCAAAAGATTTTAAAACTTGAAAACTGGACATTCTACTTTTTGTACTTTATGTACATTTTGATGTCAATACTTTTGTACTTTAACTCAAGTACATTTTGAAATCCGGACCTTTACTTGTAATGGAGTATTTCTATATTTCACTATTGGTACTTTTACTTAAAGGGATATTTCACTTTAAAAATAAAATTCCATCGTCTACTCAGGCTTATGTGAACACCCCAGACAGTTTTTAAGCTTGATTCAGTATTAAGATATTTGATATTAAATTTAGCTGCCCTGCCCTCTTCATATACAAACCCATTGTAACTTCAAACTCCATTTTAACCATGACTTTCTAGTGACTGATACCGTCCTAATACGAGAGGGGGCCGTGGTTTTTCATTTACTGTTTTCGTCATTTACTCGGTGCCGCGCTATGAGCTTAGTGAAAAAATACAGTACACAAGGCAACCCTTGCCCTGTGTACTACTTAAAGCAAATTGCTATCATACCAAAAGGGAATAGCGCAGCCTGTATTCATATAAATAATCACCAGCTTCATGACCGACAAATTCAGTAATTCATTCAAAGGGCCCCAAAGTTCAAGTTAAAAGTGACATTAGGGTATTGGTGATTGTGTGAATAACGTACACTGTGAGTGCACAGGAATCTGCTCTCAGGGAGGTCCTTCTGTCAACCGACCATGAGCTACCCATAATCCATTATGGTGGCATAGGACCAATGATGCATTCAGTAAACTGAGGTGGGCTCACCTTCAAATATAACACTATATTTCCACACTCACTCCCTAGGGCCATATATTACTGTCGTAGCAAAAATAGCCGATCTACAAGCTCAAAACGCGTCGCTATATTCGAATTGAAATGTTGAATTATGTTTTACTATTTTTGAATTGGAATCCTGAAAATTAACATTTTTATGTAATTTCAAATGCCTTTTAATTATACTTGTGTTGAGCAATGAGCTACTAATTTAGACTGAAGTAATTAAAGCGGGTCATGTTTGCATGTTGTGGAATTGTAAACAACTGAAACCAATATTATATCAGTATCCTGACATTAACCTGAGGGCCACATTAAGTGAAGGTGGGGGCCGCATGTGGCCCCCGGGCCGCCAGTTGCCCACCCCTGCTGTACATGCACACATGAGGGGTGATTACAAATAAGATACTGCTGGAACACATAGAAGCAAGAAAACTAGACCAGTACAAGACCATAAATACAAGACATGGACACTACAATCAATGAATGTCTGTGTCTAATCAAATGCCTATAATTCCCAGGCACCAAATCTAGTTCATTAAAGAATGCTACGTAAACTCTTGGAAACCCACATGAACACTTTGTTGTTTCTCTGTTTTGAGAATCTAAATTCAAAACCCCTTAAAATAGCTCTTTTTTGAAAATACACCACTGCATATGCATCCAAAAAGAAATACAAACTATATGATTAAAAACAATTAGAGACACTGGAATGTGTAAAGGCCTTTCATTCGTTGCCATATTTATAGAAAACGTGCAGCTTTTGATGGGAAGAGATCATCTTTTTCCTTATGTTGACTACTAGAATTTCGCCGCCCTTCGGGCGGCTCATCCTAGTTCCGTTGCAGCGCAATGGGAAGAAGGAAATTGCGAGATTTGACAGACTCCACTTCATGTTTCAGCTGTGTTTTTAAACCCAGTATTGTGCCCTTCACATGTAGTAACGGATGGGTATTATTATTATTTGTTGTATTTTATTTTCACATCAAAGCAAATTAAATTAAATTAAAATAAGCACACATGAAACTGCTTTTTACTGTTTTTGTTTACTTACAATAAGTTACTGTTTTTGGAAACCAAAAGATGTTGAGAATGGAGCAGAACATACTGTAGTATATTTTTGTGGGGACCTTGACTGCATTATAGTAGGCCTACAATCTTTTGGATTGCAGTGACCCCACATTGTTTCTTCGGGAACAATATTTGTAGTTACAATGAGGGCTACATGAGCCGAAGGGAGAGAAACACGTCGCCTCTCTCCAGTCCGTGCGTATGGTGCTGCTGGTGGCTGAATAACAACGGATCGCATCGCTGACTGACATAAACGCACAGTTACAATTCAGAGGCACTTCAATAAGAAAACTCAACTAATAACGCTTGTGTGTGTTAATCTGCCCGATGCTGACGTTAGTATATAATGTTTAGATTGTTTTCCTCTTGTACATGCGTTTGTGGGCACAGTGGCAGGGGGTGAAAAGCCGATTTGTCCCATGGTGTGCACTGCGCAACTGTGCAGTGTAAAACATGCTGAAATCAAACTACACACACACACACACACACACACACACACACACACAGTCACTCAGTCACAAATCCTCCACAGTGTGATTACGTGTCTGCAGTGACACTGATGCGAGGTTACAATGAGTCCGTGGTGTGGTGAGACTGGGAAAGGAATAATGCGCGGAAGAGCTTGGCATCCGACTGCGCGCGTTGTGGCGATGAGATGGGCGCGTTCGGAAATACCGCACCGAAGCACACTCGCCTATTAGTTTGCATTGCATTTGCACAGTGCGCTCAGTGCGATATTTCCGAACGTGGCCGTTGTGTGTGTGTGGGTGTGTGTGTGTGGCTGGCTGGCCTGTGTTTTGCTGCGTGGGGATCGCCATGTGAGGGGGCTAGCCAATAAGGGCCCTGTGTTGCATGTGGAGAATTGTGTAGGTTAGTGTGTGTGGTGTAGCCGAACGGGGTGGTGAGAACATGAGGGGGATGTAGCACAGCAATCGGTGACCCCTACATTAAGCTGTGTTGCTCCCAACATGCAGTGCAAATGCGTGTTGTAGCAACCGTAGCCAATGGGAAAACAGGATGCAGTGTTGCCAGGTCCGCGAATTGTAAGCGAGTTGTAAGTAGCGTGTTGAATGGCATTTTTTCTGGGCTTGTTTTCATAGACCTGGCAACAAATTAGGCGGGGGTGTCGGTGCTTGTGGCGTGTTTGTGTTTATTATTGATATTGATATTGTTTGTGAGTCTGGACGGGAGGCGGCTTTAGTGGCAGTGCAATGACAATTTTTACGCGGGTGGTGTTGAGTGTGGGTGTGCTGCGCGACATGAGGAGATAGCCGTGGATCGACGCGGAGGGTAAGTCTGTGACGTGTTAGTGTGTTTAGTGGGTTGTTGCAGTGTGTGTTGCAGTGTGTCAGTGACGTAGTAGCTGGTGCCTTTTGTTCCTGGGTTGCGCACAGCTTTTTGGGCACACCTTTTCAATTGTATAATAGATAGTTTTGTTATCCCAGACATCTAACATTGATGAAGAATTCTGAAGACAGCAAGAGCTTTCTGATAATGTGACCCTGACCCCCCTGACAAAGTCTAAGTTGCATTGCTGGCTTCCTGTGGAGACAAGCACAAGCGTTGTCAGTGTTGAAGACAAGCTGCTTCACATGAAACCCACTCATTCAACCTCTGCAGCCTTCCCTATTAGGCTTGTATCCTCAAAAACAACACGGTGTGGTTTGGTTGGTGTTGCTTGAGCTAAAGGTCAGTGATCCAGCTGCAATTTTCCAACACATTGCTTGAAGCAATCCATCTGGTTCCTCTGGTGGCATTCTTATAATGGAACTATGAAAAGCTCAACTGATTGACAGGCTTCAACAAACCCTAAGGTTGATCACCGGTAATGTGTGATCAGTGACTATAAGGGACCAGTGTTGTATTAGTGTGGCAGAAGCCAGATGATTAGAAAGACATACGGTATAACGCCTGGAGCTCAAACTACTGAAACGTTGTCAAGGAACAGCTTGTAAGTTAAAAATCACACCCGTGTGAACTGAGTGGTGCAACTCCCCTCTATTGGTTGTCTGTATCGTTCCAATTTGTATCGTTCCAATTTCTTCTCTGTATCGTTCCAATTTCTTCTCTGTATTGTTCCAATTTCAGTTCCTATTAGTTCTCTGTATCGTTCCAATTTGTATCGTTCCAATTTCTTCTCTGTATCGTTCTAATTTGTATCGTTCCAATTTCTTCTCTGTATCGTTCCAATTTCAGTTCCTATTGGTTCTAACGCGATCTCTCTCTCTCTGTTTCTGGCACAACAGCGCCACTTTTGGTGCTCATTGGTACTGGTCACACACATAGTCACACACACACACACACACACACACACACACACACACACACACACACACACACACACACACACACACACACACACACACACACACACACACACACATGTTGAACACAAACAAACATAGTTAAACACGGACATTGCTGTTCCTTGGAGTGGTTGCACCACTCAAAAATCACACCGTGTGAAGTGAGGGGCGCTAATATATTAAAGTAACTCATGTTGATTAGGTGATGTAATGGTGATGTAAAACAAACAGTGCCAACACAAACATTAAACGCCATTAACAATAAAGAGACAATATGATGTAATGAGGCACATTTAAATCTTCCATGGCCATGGTTTACAAAAAAAACATTGGACTAAAGACACACTTTAAACCTGTGTATAGGAGGGGCTGGCGCCCCTCAAAAACAACAACATTTCAGACCCTCCATTGGTGGAGTCGATGGTGTAAGATGAGTGAGTCAGTATTGATCTTGCTGCTGTCTATTACCTGCCTTCCATTCTACTCATAGTGGTGACATGTAAATTCAATGTAAGGGATAGATCTGTGTGGAAATATTTCAGAGATTTAAACAAAGAACTGCGTTGAGGTACCAATAAGTCTTAACCAAGGTTAAGACTTAACCTACTTAACACAGCCGACGCGAATCGCGTATCAATACGTTATCAATTAATCAAACGTCGGGTGCGAATCACGTATCAATACGTTTCAATCACTTTTTTATAGCATACTTTCATTCATCTTTTTACCCACCCGGACAATGAAGAACCATCCCCCTATCATTGCGGCTTAGTCCCGCTCACGTGATCAGAAAGAAAAACAAAAAACAAAAAAAACCCTCCCCTCCTGAAAACAGGAGGGCGGGCCGCTTTACGTGTAGAAGCCACTAAGCCAGTGTAAAATGGACGCGCCCATGGAATGATCCAGTCTGTGTGTGAAAAGAATCAAATTTCACCTAACCTCGCCTCACCAGGCTTTCCTCCACCTATTGGCTTTCACACAACACTATACTACTCGATTCCCCCCTCCCCTCCTGTTTCTCCTGCAGGAGGAGGGCCTTGCGAGATGGGGGCTCTGTCCTGGCTCTCGGAAAAAAACGAACGGATCGCTGCCTAAACACATATGCACCGGATCCGATCGGTCTGCAACACACATGGACAGATGCATGTTTCCTTCTTCATACTGTAGCGACCAAACGATCCCCGAGCCTACAATACTACGAACTAACCTAACCACAGTATCGAGGGGCCGCCACGACAACAGACACAGACGTCAGACAGTGTGCCGTTGGTGGATCACGTATCGCCATGCAGAACCGTCATAATCGGAGATCGCTCGGACGTGTGTTTGTAACGCTTTTTTATTCATTATAATTGTAGTGATAAGACCGCAATGAACGCATCGGGGACGTAATCGACCCGGGTGTAATGTATAACGAACTTTTCCGCGTCCTAAACCGTGGTGTTGTGATCCGTTGTCGTCGACATCACAGCCGGGTGAATCTTTTTTTCCTCCTCCATCGCCCCCAACCTGCATGCCCAGGCATGTTCTCTTGTTAGTAAATATACTTCACTAGCTTGAAAAACAAAATCAGCTGTTGATGACAACGCGTCTCACCGTTATACTATAGTTCTGAACCGAACGGTGGAATGGGACTTTTTATAGCCGTACGGATCAAGACTTTTGCTGCCCAATGTGCCCATGAACACCCCCCCCCCCCCCCAATGTTTTGCGATCAAGACAATGAGGCAATCATCATCATCATCTAAATAAAGCAGAGTTATGAAGGTTTATAGTCAGACATTGACAGGCAGATATAACAATAAACACAATAAATATGCTATACATCCTATACACCGAATGAAAGCCCTGAATGTGTACTTTTACGAGGAAAAGAGTAAACATTGATCCCATGTACAGTTTGTCATAATTGGTTACATTGCACATTGCGCCCACCAGATATAACTGCAGAGAAGACATGGACCCGAACTCAATATTCACAAAATAAGGCCTATAGCGACATATAAATACTATATACCATATGAAACAGAAGACTCTGCTTTCATAAGAAAAAAACTTCTACTGTAGTAATAATAAAAATCACACCCATGTGAAGTGAGTGGTGCAACTCTGTCCCATATTCTGTTCTCTGCTTATTCAATACAGCTCGCTATATACGGACTGAGGCAGAAAGTCATGTAAACCTTTTATTTACAGTTTGGTCTGTAAACTTCTACTGTAATAATAAAAATCACACCCCTGTGAAGTGAGCGTTGCAACTGTTCTGTACTTATTCACTACAGCTCGCTATATACGGACTGAGACAGAAAGTCATGTAAACCTTTTATTTACAGTTTGGTCTGTAAACTTCTACTTCTACTGCGGTGCAACTGTTCTCTACAGTTGCGCGGTGCAACTGTAGAGAACAGTTGCACCGCTCACTTCACAGGGGTGTGATTTTTATTATTACAGTAGAAGTTTACAGACCAAACTGTAAATAAAAGGTTTACATGACTTTCTGTCTCAGTCCGTATATAGCGAGCTGTAGTGAATAAGTACAGAACAGTTGCAACGCTCACTTCACAGGGGTGTGATTTTTATTATTACAGTAGAAGTTTACAGACCAAACTGTAAATAAAAGGTTTACATGACTTTCTGCCTCAGTCCGTATATAGCGAGCTGTATTGAATAAGCAGAGAACAGAATATGGGACAGAGTTGCACCACTCACTTCACATGGGTGTGATTTTTATTATTACTACAGTAGAAGTTTTTTTCTTATGAAAGCAGAGAGTCTTCTGTTTCATACGGTATATAGTATTTATATGTCGCTATAGGCCTTATTTTGTGAATATTGAGGAGTTCACGTCCATGTCTTCTCTGAAGTTATCTGGTGGGCACAAGCTGCATTCAATAACCAATTACTGTCTAACTGTACATGGGATCAATGTTTACTCTTTTCCTCGTAAAAGTACACATTCAGGGCTTTCATTCGGTGTATAGGATGTATAGGATATTTATTGGGTTCAATTTTATATCTGCCTGTCAATGTCTCTGACTTTAAACCATCCATAACTCTGCTCGCTGTTCAAGATAACCACTTCCAGGCAAATGCAGGTGTTGCAAAAAGGTCAATATCTCCAGAATGGAACATGGTAAAATCAAAATGTATTTTTTAAATTGAAGTGGACAAGTTCAGCTTTCTTTTGATGTATGCGTGTGATTCTCGCTATAAGAGAACATTTTGCTGTGGGCCCCCGAACAAGGCCTTTGTGCAATGTTAAACGGTAGCAACATCCAAATAGGCCTGTCGAGATCTTGTAGCAATCAAAGTGTTAATGGGGACAGCATCTGAATTGTTTTCGAAAGCAGTTAGTGTAGGTTTTCTAGGCCCTACATTTCACCACATATGTCCGTATAGGGAAGGCAGAGTCCTCTGATTGCCTGGCTACGCGAGACTCATTTCAACTATGCACCTTTTCAAAGGATCAATGATTAAACTGGGAGAGCAAAAAGGAGGCATATCACTTCTTCAGACCGCAGGCCAGCCAAGCATGATGGGAGAGATGCTTTTCCATCCTGGACAAAGTTATTGCTCCCCAAGGCAGAGATTATATTTATAGGGCTATATGTATTTTCCTACCATTATAAATCTAATCCACTAGGAGCTTTCACTTTGAGCAACGTCTTACTCTTAATACATCTTTACGGAATAGTGGAGGAGCAGCACTGGCCCAGGAGGTAGAGTGGCCGTCTGGGAACCAGAAGGTTTCCGGTTTGATCCCTGGTTCCTCCTGCCTGGCTTTGTGTCGCAGTGTTCTTGAGCAACGCATTGAATACCTATAATTGCTCATCAACTAATGATGATCAGGTTGGTACCTTGCAAGGTTGTTGCTGTGTGAATGTGTGTAGGTGACACGCAGCGAAAAGCTCTTTAGATAAATCGTTTTGGATAAACAATAACTTTCTTCATGTCTTTGAGATCGCCCAGCATACTGTATTTATAATCATGAACCTGGATTACATGTGGCTGTTCGGAAGGCTATGATTGTTAAAAAATGGACAGCCACAGAACAATTAAGGAGACACAAATGTGAACTTAAGCTCAAAATATGCAGCACATGGCAGACAGACTGTGTGCAGGCACAGAAGCTGTTAAGTTGATTTAGAGCATGTCTTTGCCAACACAATGTCTCTCTATGGCATTGATCATCTGAGAACGTTTTGTGAAGGCCAAAAGAGAGACGAGGAAGGGGAAAGTACAGGAGTCAAAATAAACTTTGCGTTGGAAGTTTTGTAAATAAATCCCAAAATACAGACTTAACAGATAGCTCTCTTGACATCGACCACAGCCAAAGCCCCTCTGAGGAGGGAGATATTTTCATCCTGAGAAAAGCAGAGGACCCTGAGATCTTTTACTAGAGCGAAGGAACAGTCACACACACATAATGAGCCCATTAGAACACTGAAGAAATCCGGGTTTCTGTTCATTTCTGTTCATATCAAGTAGTAGGGAGAAAACAACGCCCTATACAGCATTATCTGGAAATCATTTTTTCTAGTTTGAGACAGCCTTGCAATTGAGATCACGTGCTCGTGAACTACAGATCGCTCCTCTAGCTGACTCAACCACATGCACAAAGACTCTCAGCAGATGATTAGAATCTAATCAGCTGTGTATTTCAGTCAAAGTGGCTTTACCCCCTGAATGTGTGTACACCCAGTACTGATTGTAAACAAGAACCCAGCTGTCTATAGTACTGTATACTACTACTTCCATTCAAAAGCACTGATAAAGAGAAGGATCATGCCCAACGTTCTGTCAGCCAGCTATGTTGCCGTTCCTTCTGTGATGTCAGGTCTGCATGTTGTCTTCACCACTACATAAATATGGATGCCAAAACGCATTTACGTTGAATATCAGTCAACGCTTTGGATAGGCCTCGGTAGTAGTGAGATATGCATGGTTCTTTGGCAGTGAAGCTTTTGCCCTCAACTGTGCCCCTGTTGAGGAGTGCGGGGTAACTGTGTTTGCTCGTAGAATCTGTGCCGACTAGATTATCAGCGTACTAATATGTCAAATCAGATCAATGTTACCCAATAAAGACAAATCCCAGTTGAGCTTTTATGATGTGGTGAATGTGCACAGAGGGACTTATTAGTACACATAAATATTTGGTTTGAAATTCCCATTTTTCTGTGAAGGGTATACACATGTTTGCAGTTAAGGCTGACAGAGCAATTGGACTTCCACAAAGATATGTTTTTTTTTCTCCTTTTAATTTAATATACTTGGTATGCAAGCTCGAGTCTGGGGTGCATCCATGTAGCCTGTGTGTGTGTGTGTGTGTGTGTGTGTGTGTGTGTGTGTGTGTGTGTGTGTGTGTGTGTGTGTGTGTGTGTGTGTGTGTGTGTGTGTGTGTGTGTGTGTGTGTGTGTGTGTGTGTGTGTGTGTGTGTGTGTGTGTGTGTGTGTTTGTGTCAGATGTAACGGATGCCACTGCTGTGCAACAACAAACAGTCTATTCAGCGTGCCAGCAGATTCTTTTATCAATCTACATCCTGCGTTCTGAGTCAACATGATCCGTCTCCAAGCCATCCCATTTTACTACAGGCTTTTAGGCATGCAGCCTCTTCTCAAGCACCAAATTCCATTTTCAAGCTCTGAATCACATAGAAAATGTCCTCCTGTCTTCATGTAGTGAGTCAGTCAGTTGGTAACTTGGGTTGCTTGTCTTACTGTGTGGTGTCTGATTTAAGCAGTCACACCTGGTCAGAGTCAAACTAATCAGAGCTATTGTAGGTGTAGAATGGGAAGCATTCTTTCGGGTTTATGATCCGGTCGGGAGCGGATGGTAACTTATGTCATGTTGTAATAACTGATTAGTAGTCATCAGGCAGGAAACCACAAACTGGAATCAGAAGGACCCCAAATTCCCCGTGATCAAGGGCATCGTAATTTTAGGGCCTACCCAATAAAAGCCTTGATGCGGCGTATGAATCCGACACGTTTCTTCAAGTACATCTTGGAATGGAATTTTATTCCAAATCGTAGCGACTCGCGATACTAAAATCAAACATGGGGGACCAAAACAAAGTGATCCCAAAAAGCCGGAAACCACAAACAGGAATACGATTTTTCGGTTATGGTAGGTGTGACTACACTGGACGTGATGTTGTGCATCGAGTTAACACCTAAACGCCCAGGGGTATTTAGGACCATTAAATCAGAGCGCTCAGCGATTTACAGCAACGGAGCACATTTAGCGACGCACCAGGTGCTATCCCGGATGTAGCTGAAGTAGCTTGATGTAGCCAAAACACTCCCAAGGCGATCGACAACAACGGGAGGTATGATAAATTCTAACGCGACTAGCGACGGGACCGCGATGGGCCGTCTAAAACATAATCTTTGCTTAGAATTGGACGGAATGATTTAGATCAAGAGTTATTCACGTTTTAAGATTTTCGATCTCATCCGCTAATAACCGGAGATAACATCGAATGTTGCGCAACAGATGCTCCCAGCCTGTGGAGCGATGCGATCAGTTTTGATATAAAAAAAATCTCCGTCCTTTTATTAACTCTGTCCTGCATGGGCGACGAGCGTTACTAATTGATAGGACGGAGAACTCCATTCTTGCCGCTCGGGTGTCATCGTATGACTTTGTGCCGTTTTCATCCTCCCAACCCTGCCTCCCACACCGTTTCATCGTCATGCTGCCTTTGGTTCTACGTCTGCTCTGCTCCTCAGTCCTCTGTTCAGGAGGTAAGCCACTTTCTTAATGGAAAGGACTATAGATCGCTTGACCTGCTACGTGGGTCAAGCAGCTAGTCCTCCTATAGCCAGCACATCTGAGACGCACGCACGCACGCACACACAGACACACACACACACAATAAAACGTTACTCTCTCTATAGGTCATCCACAGAGGAGCCCTCCATCGTTGCTTCCAGTCATCCTGGTTGTCCATATATCTGGCCAGTTTGTTGGTACTTTGCGCACCAGCGTCTTTCTTGAACACATCTACATGTAATGTTTGCTGGCTGGCAGTTCTTGATGTCTTTGGCAGTGTCCTGCTAGTCTCATTCTCCTGCATGACTGCTATTCTCTGGCTCACCCTTGGTACAGTATTCCCTCATACAGGATCTTGTTGGTAACATTGTACACTCTTCACGATGTTAAGTACTGCACGCAACATTCTGGTGTAGCACCTGTCAAGAGACTTGGCGATATGGAACAAGCACAGGAACTCTACTCCTGAACAGAGTGGAGTTGGAGTGTGCCAAGGTTGGCCTCTGGCTGGATGCCAAGAAAACCAAGGTCATCACCTATAACATCTAGAACATCCACCTCTGACAACAACAGGAGGCACTGTGCTGAAGGAAGTCAAGGACTTCAAATTCCTGGGCTCATATGGGTCAACTCAACCGAGCAATAACTGAAAGTGAGGAAGGCACCTGCATGGAGGGCCCTGAACGGCATGTGTATGGAACTCCAACCTCTCCAGTCAAATCAAACTCAGTTTCTTCTATGCAACAGTAGAGTCTGTGCTTCTATAAAATTCTAAAAAATCAATAAAAGCGGAGGGGTTTCTGTATAGGCTATATGTAAACTGTACAAAGCATAATTTAGGCAGAATCTGAAAAAGTTACATTGTTGAAGTGTGTGTGTGTGTGTGTGTGTGTGTGTGTGTGTGTGTGTGTGTGTGTGTGTGTGTGTGTGTGTGTGTGTGTGTGTGTGTGTGTGTGTGTGTGTGTGTGTGTGTGTGTGTGTGTGTGTGTGTGTGTGTGTGTGTGTGTGTGCGCGTGTGTGCACGCACGCGTGCGTGCGTGCGTGCGTGCGCGCGTGCGTGCGTGCGTGGGTTGAAGTTGACGTTAATGACGTGCGCCGTCAGTTTTGATATAGCACCGAAGACACACAAATGTAATACAATGTGATACAAATTTAACCAAATGGACTCCTATAGGAATGAAATTAACTGACTATAAGCACTATTAAAGTAGCTCTAAACGACTTTCAATTTAAGAGAAATTCAAGCATATACTGAGCGTTAAATGAAACATTGCAATTCAATAAACCTCATGTAATAAAGAAGTCAGAATAAATAGAACATTATACACAGAGCTCTAGGGTTCAAAATGACACAAACCCTAACGCACACCTGCAATTGTTTCCGAGATGATAGATCCGAGTGCCAACATACAGAAATCACACCTGTGTGAACTAAGCGGTTAAACTATGCATTTATTGTTATAATTACTGTACTGTACTGTACTGTACTGTACTGTACTGTACTGTACTGTACTGTACTGTACTGTACTGTACTGTACCGTGCCTCTTATGACTTTTTCCGAGAGTATCTTGTCCTATTTATTTTCCACTTCTCACGCTTTCTTGCACTGACCAATGGACACTTTTGTTTTGTTTGATTTGCACTGTTGACTTGTTTTGTCTTGTTTTTCTTATGATGAGACGCAGTAATACACTTTATTATGACACACTGATCGACTGTATATATATATATATATATATATATATATATATATATATATATATATATCGAGACCCGTCCACCAGTGACATAATCGATGGGGAATCCAAGCTAATAGAAACTGCAGGCTTTCTATTCCTGAAAAGTTGCAATGTGTAAATGGAAGCCATTGTTCTCACGATAATAAAAATCTAAAAATGTTTTATCTATCTAAAATCGTGTTTAAAAATAAATCTGCCTAACGATGATGTCACTGGTGGACGGGTCTCTGAACTGCCCACATCCCTCGTATGAGACACAGACCGGGTAGAAATAAATTGTGCCATTTTATCATGATTATGAGAGGACCTATTATATGAAGATAAGTTGAAAAGTGGTGAAGTGGTCCTTTAACTGACCTCTGTCTGTCTGTCTGTCTGTCTGTCTGTCTGTCTGTCTGTCTGTCTGTCTGTCTATCATGCACCTCGATGAATAAGAAATCCATGATCACACATGCCATGGCGCACTTTGATTCCATCGGCTCCCACTTCAGCTGACGGGGATGTCCTCCCAATAGCGTGGGGACATTCAGAACCAGAGTTTCTTAATACAGCCATTAATGTAAGTCAGAGAGAGTACAAATGGAAGCAAATGGAGCCGTGGTGCGTGCGTGGTCTGCCGTCCAGTTACAAAATTGAAAAAACTGTTGTGAGCCACTTCCACCCGCAACAATTGAACATCGCTGCGGATTAACTATTTGTGTCATGCAACCCTAATTTTCAAAGTTTTTTACAAATGCTGCAGTTTCCAGCGCTTGTTTATGCCGTTTGTGTGCTACGTTATACAGCTGTACCACGCACTGTTTTTGGTGAGGGATTAGGGAAGGGGCCATTGAAAGGATGAGGGAAAAGAACAGATCTTCAAGCTAGCAACGCATCAAATAGCGACACGTTGTACATTAACGGTGCAGAAAGCACATATCATCATAGGCAGAATACTGAGGAATCCACCACGGGAGGCATACTATGGTCCGACGGACCATTGGTTCGAAGGAGCATTGGTCCGAGGTGCGTTGGGGGTCGGGAGAGGGTTGGGGTTAGGTTTAGGTGTGCTGCCCCGGGGGAGGTTAGGGTTAGATTTCTGGTTTAAGGACTTCAGTGTTTTGTACCAAACTATTGTATGAGTACCGAACAAAGAATGTTTGCTTTCGCCATCTTGGTTGAAGAAGAGTCTGGGCAATTAAGTTTTAGTCTTAAAAAATGTCTCAATGTTATATTTAGTTTTAGTCCGGCTGAATCTAGTCGTATACCTCTGAGGTCAATGATTAAAGTGTTGATTGATGATTCAACCTTGATGATTAAACCTTTGAGGGGATTAAGTCCACCCATCAAGCCCATTAGTGTCAACCTCAGACCAAGATGGTCTGATTTTGAATCTGAAAGGCTTTGTGTTACTGCTATTGTGCTGGCTCTGCTCTAATTAAGAGCCATTTAGGAGTTTAGCATTTAAGGGTTTGTTTACTATCCTGTTCCCTGTAGGCCTATTGGATTGGTATTGTTTAAGCCGTGTGGAAATTTGGTGTTTAATTTTAAAATCCACTGCTTCTCTGCATATCTCCTTCCCCCCTCTGTCCAGGTTTGATTAGATTCTAATCCACAAACCTCCAAGGCACTAATCCCATGGGTCATGAAATGTTGAACAATTAATAAAGTTGTTTCTTTTGCATTATTTATATTATATCTATGTTGGTTTAGTCTATCTGCTATTGTGTTTCTAGTTTCACCCACATATTGTAGGTTGCATTTGTTGCATGTAATTAGATAGACACAGTTACTAGTATTAGCCTGTATGATTTGATTTATTCCCACCATTCTCATTGTGGTTCTATTTTTCACTTGTTGTTTAGGTCTGAAGTAATCCGGTTTCTTGCGTATCGGTCTGTCTGTCTCCTTTAGTTTGCTATATTATACAGCTGTACCACACACTGTTTTTGGTGAGGGATTAGGGAAGGGGCCATTGAAAGGATGAGGGAAAAGAACAGATCTTCAAGCTAGCAACGCATCAAATAGCGACACGTTGTACATTAACGGTGCAGAAAGCACATATCATCATAGGCAGAATACTGAGGAATCCACCACGGGAGGCATACTATGGTCCGACGGACCATTGGTTCGAAGGAGCATTGGTCCGAGGTGCGTTGGGGGTCGGGAGAGGGTTGGGGTTAGGTTTAGGTGTGCTGCCCCGGGGGAGGTTAGGGTTAGAGTGAGGGTTTGAGGTAGGTTGTCGTTCGGACCAATGCTCCGTCGGACCAAACACATGAACCCATCCACCACTCCTGAATGAAGTGCCTATGGTGCTGGGAGCAGTAGTGGACCTGGTGAGACGTAGGAGGGGCCCGGACAGGAGTCAACCCACAGAGCCTAGTCCTTCCACGCGTGATAATCTGGTTCTCCCAGTCCTGGCAGAGTAGTTCCGGATTGTGTGGCCCTGTTTTTTCCCTAATGGGACTGATTGAGGGTAGCTACTCATGGGACGTAAATCGGGACTTGATCACCCCGGCTGGGTCACCTGAGTGAGGGGTATGATGTTCGAGAGACCCGAAACCCTGATGACCTTGGGATACATCACTGAGGATACGTCCCATGCGATGTTTTTTAGTTCTAGGAATATTTGTGAAAAATGTGGAATTATTTAGAGCATGCATGTGCTGTGAGACCCTGGCGAACGCTTACTCCGAACTCCATAGTGTCTGCCTTGAATTAGTGAAGGAGGGTGAGCTTGGATGATGGATTAATGCCTGCGTGATAGTGATGAGAGGCAGTATACATTTTAAGGAACACAATGTTTATTTATTTTTTTGGTTTGTTTTTATTTTTTAATCCTGAATAAGTGCACATTCATTCTCATTAAAATGAGTGAATTTATTGGTGTTTATTGGTGTATTTATTGCTGTATTGCATGTATACATAGTATGTATACATGCAATACAGTTAATGAGGAATTTGTTTTCTGTATTTTCTTCTTGTTAATGATACTGTATATAGTATGTATTACATACTATAAAGTATCATTAACAAGTACTGTCTGTGACCACTGACCACTGCACACAAAACCCACAGATTTTCAACAAGCAATGGTCCTAAACATGGAAATGTAATTTCCTGTGCTTTTTATAACTTCTGATTTCTATCTAAATTATAGGGAGTGCACTAAATTAAATAACAATAGAAGTGGAAAGGCTCTGAGATCCCAGACGGCGCTATAATACTGGCAGGCTTATTGACAGTTTAGTGTAAAACCAAAGGTCATTTGTGGCAGAGCACAGTCACTGTATAGTCTGCGCTGGTTGTGAAGTCAGTGGGGAAGCCGTGCTCATCCGTTCTACTTAAGTCTCCTGTTAGCACACTAGATTGTATCTCTACACCATGGCTGTGGTCTTTATCCTAACTCTCCTGAGAGGAGTTAGTGTGCCTGATCTCTTACAGTACTGTCCCACAACTCTAAAGAGGTTTATCGCACATGATTATATGATTTCTGGGGCCCGTGTTATAACCTCTTACCCCATCGAGAGGGTAATATTCAGACATGCACCGCCACGGGAAGTAAATAGGCCTACCCTCACGCTGCTCCTGGGGCTATTAAAGAAGTAAGCTCTGTGGGAAATTGACAGGCCTTCAGCCTGGAGGAGGACAGGATAACATGTCTGCCCTCAAAACTACAGTTTGTTTACTGGTCTTTGATGGCAGATGTTACAGAGTGATAGATCCATGAGTTTGAAATGCCGTATAACAGGACTACTTTCTTCGTTGTTACATGCATGGCATTGCACGCCAAAGCTCTTTCGGGAGCTGCAGTAAGTTGATGAGCCGATATAGTGATGAGCTGTTTACAGTGATGAGCTGTTTGTATGCAGACACACAGTATTGAAATTGATCGAAATTGATCCCTCGCACAGATGCATTGCACACGTTAACCATAGAACCTTGCCCTGTAATGCTGATTCAAGGCGTGTTTTCATTACTTTTGTTATATCTTCTTGCTGCATTTTACTGTCATCTCCGCTACAAACTTCCTTTAATATATGAATATTTTTATTGGACTTTAATAGTTGTAACCCACAGGAGACACTTTACACAGCCCAAAAATATGTGGTTAGTGGTCTGTGGTACACATTTGTAGTTTGTATTCTGTGGGTTACAGCTATTAAAGTCCAATTAAAACTTCCATAAACAGGTCACAAAAGAATACTTTTAGTTTAGCACATGAGTAATGAAAAAATGTCTAGAGATCTATAGAGGTGCCAGCGGACCCTAGAATCTGTGCTGCTTCTTACACCAAACTGGACCAAAATGTTGTGAACCCATAGATAGAAATAAGCAGACGCTCTATTGGAAACTAACCTCGTTCCCAGACTTACTTATCTGCGAAGAGAAAAGCCTGGTCACAACCTACGGCAGAGAATGTATGTCAGTGGAAGTGTCGGGCGGGAACACCCGTAAGACGCATTTCCCCCGTATACGATATTTTTCGACCAATCACAACACAATTTGCATCAAATTTCTTCATTCAGAGAATGTAAACTGATTTGTAAAGCGTAGACGTCATTTCCTTGAGCGGTACTTCCGCCCAAATCCTGCTACTTCCGCTGATACTACGTGTATCTATGTGAACCAACCAACATATTGGCATTCTTCGAGTCCAATGCTCCCACATGGGGACTATTAAAGATGGAGTGCCGTGATTTTTATATTCTTTCCAGTTTGTGTTTATGAGGTGACTTGTTATGTGCAATGATGTCTTCCCTTTGAATTTAGGGTTTCTTCCTGGAAGCTGAAACCTTGACAGTCAAATGTGCCAATGAAAAAAACAGTGATATAGTGACATCACAATATCATCCCCTCCCCTAACCCCCCCCCCCCCCTTTAGTTCAGATGGATCACCACCCATCATCACCCACCTGAAAACCACTTAATACTTAATGAACTGGTGGGCATGTCCACATAAAAATGTAATTTTAACAAATACTGTAGTCCTACACATTTAAAAAAAAAATCTTCCTCCTTATATAATAATAATACCTGCTGATCATGTTTTAGGGTGGAAATAAATCACGGCACACAGAATCTTTAAGTGTCAAAACCTTTAATTTAAATTTGTATAAAAGCTGCTTTGTTGAAAATTCACAGAGCGTGAAGTCACAGCATCCCCTGGTGGAGAAGATACTGAGGCCGCCGAGAGGTCCATCAATGACAGTCGAGTGGAAGAATTTCAAACTCCATCACCAATACATCTCTTCGAATTCACTCCGGCCATGATGGACCTGATAAACGTTGGAGAGTCAAGCTGACCCCCCTTACCAGACGGCCAGCCCACAGCCCCCAAAAATGTTATGCAGTCCACCCATCGTGCCCCCACGACGCCATCGACTGGTGGCCTCCCATATGTCAAGCCCAGCTCCAAATAGCCTAGAAAATACATTTGATAACTGATATGAACAGGGTCCAATATGCGTATAGCAACAAACATGTATGGACCCCATGCTTCTAGAAAGCATGGTGTTTCAATCACTGTACAGGCTGAGGTTCACAACATTTCTACTGTTATTTCAAATAGAGTGTCCAAGACAAGGAGTGGTTTGAAGAGAGAATGCTGTTTGGTTACTGTACCTCACAGGCATCACAGCCCCCCAAAATGTGATAACAAGCTAAACCTTGCCCTGTTTAACATCAGGTCACTAACAAATAAGTCCTCTTCTGTAAATTATATAATCTGTAAAGAGAAGCTATAATCTTCTCCTCTCCTCTTCTGTTCTCCTAGCGCCAGCCTGTCCCGCAAACTACAGTTTCATTCACTCATTCGCGAGGCTAAGAAAGGAGGTGGACTGGCAATTATTTTTTCGGACACTTTAAAATTCAAGGCTCTGACTTGGCAGCTTTTCATCCTTTGAATACCAGGCCACGATACTGCAGGGTCAATCCTCTATGCCAATGATTAGCATTTATCCAAAGTAGTATTTCTAACAGAAATATCAGAACTTTTATCTATCTGTTCCACTAACTATGACAGAACTCTTATCTCAGGTGATCTTAATCTTCACTTGGACGATGCTTCAGATGCTGTGGCTATGGGTTTCTTTGAGTTTATCCAACATGTTGTTGGGCCTACACATAAACATGGGCACACTCTGGACCTGGTGATTTCTAGAGGTCTGAACATCACTGTGGAAAGGACTATTGAAAGGCCTGAGCTATCAGACCACTATTTGCTGTGTTTTAATATGACTGTCTCTGATCTAGAGAAAAACAACACTGAATATACTATAAAAAAAAACGAGTTCTCTCGTCATCTGTTCATTGGATACAATTCCCACCACCTTTCTCAAAGAGGTTTTAGACAGTGTGATTGGAGATATCCTAAAAATTGTAAACAGCTCTCTACAATCAGGCGTCTTTCCAGACTCACTGAAGACGGCTGTAGTTAGTCCCTTACTCAAGAAACACTTGATCCCTCTGTGTTTGGTAACTATCGACCTATTTCTAATCTGCCCTTTCTGGGCAAGGTTTTAGAAAAATGCATCTTTCATCAATTGGATGTGTTTCTACAGAACAATAAGGTGCATAACAAATTCCAATATGGCTTTAGGAAAGGTCACAGCACAGAAACAGCACTTGTTAAAGTAATTCATGATGTTAGGGTGTCTGCTGACAAGAAAAATGTATCCGTTACTACTGTACTTCTTGATCTAATGGCTGCATTCGACACAATTGATCATTCAATTTTAATACAGCGTCTGGAGCACTGGATAGGCTTGTCTGGTACGGCCCTGTCCTGGTTCTCCTCCTACCTAACAAACAGAAGTTAATTTGTCAATCTAGCTGAGTTTGACTCAGACAAACACAACATCGGTTCTGGTATTCCACAGGGCTCGATTCTTGGTCCTCTGTTATTCTCCCTGTACATACTGCAGTTGGGAGAACTTATTACCAATCACGGAGTCACTTTTCATTCCTATGCTGATGATACCCAACTATATCTTTCTGTAGCTCCAGATGATCCCTGTGCTTTAGACCCGTTGTTGACCTCTCTGTCTAGCATCAAATGCTGGATGAGTGAGAACTTTCTCAAGCTAAATGAGGATAAGACAGAAGTTCTCATAATTGGTTCTAGTGAGCAGAAAGAATCAATAATAAGCAGACTTGGCAACCTGACTGTAGAAAGTAACAGTACAGTAAAGAACTTGGGGGTCATTATTGATTCTGAATTGAATTTTAATTCACACATTAATCATGTTACCAAGATTGCCTTTTTTCACCTTAGAAATAAAACCGCCTCTAAGGTCTTCCACTGCTGGCCTGCTCGCTTTGCCTAAAAATCCCCGCAAGGCATAATGTTTATGCCATGCTTTTCTTTTCTTTCTTTCTCCATTGCTCTGTAAAGCACTTTGAGCTGCATTTCATGTTATGAAAGGTGCTATACAAATAAAGTTTTATTATTATTATTATTATAATATCATATAATATAATATAAGTGTTATATTAGCACATTGAGTGATTGGTTGATTGATTGATTACTTTATTGAAAAATACATTTCAAAAGGATCGAGTCACAAGAAAGCCGTTAGGCTTGTTTCCGTTGTGGTCCTCTTGGGGAAAGGGGAAGGGGAGCAACAATACAATACAGACAAAAACACTGACACTGTGACACAGAGAGAGACCTGTTTCACTCAATGAGACTTATGAGAGTGAATTGTGAGAGAGTTATGCCTATAGGCTTCCACACTCATGTAACAAAGGGGCAATCAATAAGGCTCAATATTCCTTCATTTTACATGTCAATGACATGATGACACTACCGACTGTGCCACCGTGCCCCCCCATTAAAGGTCTTTAAATACATACTTTCTCAAACGTCTATGGGAAAAAATAATTTGAATTCTCTCCCGGTGCCCTGAAAGGGGGCGGGACTGCAACGCTCTAGTCTATACCATACTAAAATGCCACTATTCCCATTATTGGCTTGCTACATCTTTCTGGTCTTCAGGAGTCACAACCAGCTGAAAGGGACAGAATCACTGTTCAACTCACCCCCACTGTTTATTGTCTCCACCAGGCCGAAGGCTGGGGAGGGCATGGGGAGAGAGTATGTTTTGCACTCCGTCCGTGTGTGTGTGTGTGTGTGTGTGTGTGTGTGTGTGTGTGTGTGTGTGTGTGTGTGTGTGTGTGTGTGTGTGTGTGTGTGTGTGTGTGTGTGTGTGTGTGTGTGTGTGTGTGTGTGTGTGTGTGTATGTGTGTGTGTGTGTGTGTGTGTGTGTGTGTGTGTGTCCGTGTGTGTCCTTCAGTCTGTCTGTGTACAGCTAATCTCCGGCACCTTTAACCCGGTAGATGCCAAACTTTGCACACACACTCCCTGGATGCCAACGATGAACCTCTGCCCCACATTTTCCAGAACGGCCTGTTATAGCGCCACCAGGAGGCTGATTTTTGTAAAACACATTTTTTGATATTACTCCTCCATATTTTGTCCAAAAATCCCGCTAATCGTTACACAGTATCTCTATAGTCATGTGATCAAGACAGATCTGTCCGATATTGCATATTCCATCCTGATTGGCTAACAGTGACTTTAAAAATTTGCAGGATTGGCCCGATTTTAACAAAAAGCCTCAAATCATGAACGCAGCGTGCAATTTACATGAAATTTTTCACAGACGTTCCTACTAGGCTGAGGAATATATCCCACCTTTTCACATTGGCCTGTTATAGCGCCACCAACAGGTGGATTTTTGCAAAACACATTTTTTGAACAAAATTCCTCAAATCATCCAATTGCCATCCAAGTCGTAAGAAGAAATTGTACCCTTTTCACATTGGCCTATTATAGCGCCACCAGGAGGCCACAACCTGACCTGCCCTGGTGGAGACCTGTGCCCCGAGGGGCACTTTTTCTAGTTATCAATGTTTCAGTCCCCTGTTCCCTTGTTGCTTCTTGTGTGATAGTTTGATAAACACATCTGTTCACTTCATTACTGATGAACTCTAACAACCGGAGATGACGTTTGCTCGCCTGGGACATATTGGTGGTAATTTATTTAATGTCGCCCTAGAGTTCTCTGTGGAAGCTCAACTCGCTCCACACAAATGTACAGTTGTGGAACAAGTACTGAAATGTTTTACTTGAGTAAAAGTATCAATACTGCAATGTATTAATACTCTGTTACAAGTAAAAGTCAAGAATTCAAAATGTACTTGAGTAAAAGTATTTTAAGTTGTCAAATAATTGTAGTGGTGTAAAAGTACAATATTTGCCTGTGAAATGTAGTGGAGTAGAAGTAAAAGTACTGACAACTTGACATACTCAAGTAAAGTACAAATACCTCAAAATTGCACTATAGGTACAGTACTTAAGTAAAGTATTTACTTTCCACCACTGCAAAAGTATGACATGTATGACATGCTTTTGCTGTCTCCCCAGAATTCTCCACAGTGCAATTGTGTGGTTGACCTTCACCATATCCCCAGTTGAGCTACCCCAAACCAGAACAGTGTGATATCAGGACAAAGTACCGTGGGAGGCTTTCTTGTTGCCTTGCCTACGCTGGCCTTATGTAACTGACCATCAGGAAGAACGCCCTGACAGTGCATTCAAGATCAGCTTCATTGTCCTATACAAAGTGGAACATTTGGCTTGGGCTCTCACCCATGTTGCACCCTACTGCAAAGATGAGCATGAGCACATATAAAAAGTAAACATGCAGCATGGTTCACCATACCATCCATGAAGTGTTCATGGATCTTTTCTTATCCGTTATTTAAATTTGAAAACGTATTGATATGGACTTTGTAAATCTATTTAATCTGCAAACAAGGGACCCCGAAGGGCAGTATAGCTGATATGCTGCATGTGGAACATGGGATGGGTCAGTAACTATTCTATGGATCCATATGTAATTATGCGTTTATTGATGGATTGTGTGGTTTATTTTTGTTTATTTACTTGACTCTGCAACCTCTCTGCCTGTTTTGTTTGTTTCCCCATTCATTTACGTTCACTGCAACTGTATTGTCTAGCAAAATGACATGGACAAAGGACATACATTATACATTATAAGCTTTTAGCTTCAGCCTTTTCGATCACCTTAAACTATGTTACATGTTGCTGCATGTAATGTTATGGATATTGTAGCCCCGTATGTGCCCTCAGTCCCTACGCTCATTCCGTAGCTCCGAGATGAGTTCACGTAGCCTACAGTTCCCGCATTCCACTGCGTTTCAACCGGCGCATGGTTTCCACTAGGAACGTTGCTTACCCTTTTCTGTACAAGGTTCGAAAATGAGCTAAACTAATTTTACTTTAGGAACGGACAAGAAAATCCAAGTTACGGGTTGAAACGAGCGTTTAAATTGCTTGTTTAGTCAGCCGCTTCCATGTTTTTCAATGAAGTTGTGAAGGTATTGAGGAGACATGTGAGATTTATTTCATCGCGAACAGACCTGTGTTTGCCCTCTTCATTATTTTTGTTGACATTCTTAAAGATGGCATTTCGTGTGTGTTATTTCACAGTAAGATGGGAGTGAGAGACATGCTAGGGGACATGCAGCAAAGTACTTCAGGTCACTTATGAACTGGGGTCAGCTGCAAATGACTGTATCCTTATATTTAGCACTCTTATCAGCTGAGGATAAAAAAAATCCAAGACAAGGTGGTTGTCAAAACTACTGCTGCTTTCACTTGCTTTCAGTGCTGGCATGAATGCGGAAACCAAAAAATATATCACTCCCACTTGATCCTTCCCAGCAAGCACGGTCAGGACCTGGACGAATTAGTGACGTCTCTATTGGGGCCAGATAAAGTCAAACCAAGACTTGTCAGATCTGGCCCAGAATATCACCTGATTCAGATTTTACGGGGGCCAGTTGGTCATATCAACTTAAGTCATATCATAACTAGTTAGATCTGGCCCAGAATAAGCTATATTATTTGAACTGGTGAAGACGTCCTGGAAATGACGTAAATATCATCCCCATATGGGCTGTGATCTGGCCTAGTCCTGAACGTCACCGGAGTCACCGGAGGACGTCGTCATAACGTCATCATGACGTAATTTGGCTTGCTGGGTTACCTTGATATGCAACCCAGCCTGTTGGAAATATGCGCTCCGACGTGCACATTTTTGTAGTGTGACTTACCATTTACCTAGTTGATTATTTTTTGTTGATTAGGTTTCATGCTCACTCTGATCTCGCACTAGCAAGATAAGATAAGATAGATAAGAGCGCCTGCAAAATGCCTAAATTATACATTGTAATTAATAGATGGTGAGGCTGTGTGCCGTAGTAAATTCTGAACTAAAATCTCCAAATAAAAGATGTATATACAGTATAAGGTATCCTGCTTATCAAATGTACCATGGCTATCGTCCATATTACACTCTATTACACCGATAGGTAAACTAAAAAGAATCCAGTGAGCAGTTGACGTTCTCAAAACACTTCAGAACCACTCAGAGCAACTACTGTAGTTTCTTTTATTTCCATTTCCTCGCAGAATGCTTTTTGGGAACAGCATAATAATAGTTTTTCCAGGTGGAAAAAGATATTAAAGACAACTCCAGACTAAAATAACACATATATAGGCTCATTTTCCTACATATATTGATTCCAAATTACTTGTGACTGTCATGGGGTCTATTTTGCATTATTGTCCCTGTCGCAGTGGCGTAAATATCGGCAGTGCATCCAGTGCAGCGCATCGGGGCCCAGGCACCATGGGGGCCCATGATGGAAAAAGAAAAATGAAAAGCCAAGGCGATCCAATTTTCTCTGACAAAAAACAGGGATACACTTTTTTCGTTCCCGATCCGATCCCGATACCACAATTTCGGTGTTAGCCGATACCGATACCAAATACCGATACCAGTGTTGTGATCTCATGTTGTGTTTATAGCTATCTAGCTATATCTCGTGTTGTGTTTATAGCAGGCTACTCACTCAAATGTGCACTTGCAGTTTGGGCAACTCGAAAGCACTCTGTGAAACTCCACATGCCCCAGCATTTTATTTACCTGCCATAGTGTCAACCCGCTACCTCTGTGTCGGATAGACTGTGGTTAGACTGGCATATTCGCTGATACCGATACTTTTCCGATACCGATACAGTATCGGGACATCTCTACCAAAAACCTGCGTGCGTCCTCGTGTTGCATGCGTGCCCATGTGGATCTGCTCAGAGCTAAAGCGGTCCCTCCTCCTCGCCCGGTCTGGCAGTGAGTATAAGTGTTATTTAGTTAGGACAAATGAAACGGCGAAAGCGGGGGCTGCTGGGGAAGCAGACTGGATGACAGGGGCTTTTCTGCAAAAATAGACCCCATGGCAAGTCATTTGGGATCAATATATTTGTATGTAGGAAAATGAGTTATTTAGTCCGGAGTTGTCCTTTAATGTCGACCATAAAACCACAACATGATCACACTGCACTGTTACACGGCGAGAGCAGCTGCAGGAGTCAGGACTGACCTCTGCAGAGTCAACCAGCTGAGAAGCATTAGTCATCATGGTTAGACAGCCAGACACTATACAGACTTAAAAATAGCTTTTACTTTATGATTAGTAATTTGTCAAACTATATATCGTAGGATCAAGTAGTACGGAGCATAATATTGCCCTTTTCATCTGTGTATTCACTATGGAACTATAGACAGCCACCCGTGTGGCTGCATCATCAGAATGCACATGTGGTGCACTGCAGAGCCTGCAGAGCTGCATATAGCTGCAGTGCTGCAGAGCAGTTCACAGGAGTTTGGCTCAGCAACCACAGGTCATAATAACAAGAATGACACTCGAGTCATAACTGCTGCATGGCAGGCCCGGATTAACAATGAAATATACTGGAGCTTAAGCGCCATGGCCCACAGCTTATTGCAGGGCCCTGTTTGAGACTATTTCAAATAGGTACAGCTGCTGCTTCCGTCGAAACCGTATTCATAGGTCACCGATTTCAATGTAACGCAACACAGGAACCCCAGCTAGTGTTTTTGGTCGTCCAACAGTTTCTTAACCACTCGATGGGAGGAGACAGGAGACTCGAAAATAGCAGATCCAGCGGCGGGCAGCAGCCTGCGGTGTGCTGAATGCATGCCTGTTCATTCACTGGGCGTGCAAATGCAAAATGTGTCGTTCTTGATGCGTGCATGGGGTCTTTTGATTTGGTGTAGCGCCAGGGCCCTCGGAGGGGTTGATTCAGCACTGCTGCCAGGTGCAGCAAGTACTGCTGCTTGGCCGTCTCTGTTGTGCATCTTTTCCCCCTCAATTATTTATTTATTTATTTATTTCCCCCCAAAAACGTGTAGGCCTATGTTTCTCTGTCACAACTTCCCGGCCATTGTTTTCATTAATTTCCGACGTTCTTTTGTTGGTTCAATCACTGTTTTTGTTATGGCTTTACTTTTAGCTCCGGTTTAGCTCATAACATTAGCTTTTGTTGCCACTCTCACTCCGTCCGTTCCTCTTGCAGACCATAGAATTATACTAGAGATGTCACTGGAATTCCCCTCCCATCCACTTGCATTGAGTTGCTCAACCAGCGCATGAGGCGTTTTCACCCCTTCTTCTGGGTTGGAACAGAGTGCATTCTGGGATGCATTTAGGCCATACGTAAACGTGGTGGGCCAAACACATGACGCTCGGCGCGTTTGTGTGTTTGGCCCAGTGCCGCTTGAGCTGAGGTATACCTACTTTCGGCCACCATGTCCATTTCGCTTCAGTGTTTCCTCTCGATGGTCGGGCCTTGTTGCAGACACGTTGCGCCGTTCAGACTATGGGTTTTATGGGTAAGTCTCCCATTGGCTTTTAGAGGCAGCCTAGAGCCAATGGTGAAAAAATGATTTGTTGCCAATTGCCTCGATTCATTTATTGAATTGGATTTAGATTTTATGGTTTCATGTCATCGTCCCTGTTTGTTCATGTGTCCATGTGTTTGTCCATCTTTGTACAACTAATGTCAGACACTGGTCGGCTGAACTAGTTGACGTGGAAGATCAGAAGGCCAGTTTGCCCATGGTACGTACAGTAGGTTGGTTAAGGGGGTTATGAGGAGGTAGGGTTGTGGGGACATGGGTTAGGGTTAGGGTTAGGGTTAGGGTCAGGTCATGATCATCAGGCATTAAGATTATACTTTAAAAAAAGTGTACAGAAAGTGTTATATTTTTGTTTTTATGTGGCCACACCCACCAGTTCATTAAGTGCATCTTTGCATCTTCATGTCGCTGGCTTCCATTGACAATGAATGGTAGACTAGCTTTGCATCTGCCCTGCCTGTGTGAACGCAGCATATGATCATTTTAGCATGTCACTAAAGTGGTGTATTTCGATTGTGCCTTTTGATTCAAAGGCTTTCAGATTTCAGGAAGAAACCAAAAATACACAGGGAACACAGATTTGAATATTATAACCATGCACACCCGGGGGTCTACTCGAGTAATGCATTGTTAACTCCATAGACACATACAAAACAGAAACTATGGCACTCCATCTTTGAGGTAAGACGGATCATTGCCATGGATGCACTCACAGGGATATCTTGTATGCCCATTCCCACTCCCCAAAAAAATAAAACAAATGATTGTGTGAGTCATGTGACAATGATGAAACAGGGTTGTGATACCATACGTTTCCCTGTAAGTAATCCTGAATGTATGGGCGAGGACTATTTCTTACAGAAACAAAACATCATGAAGGCAACCATTCAGGATTTGCATATTCTACAGTAGGGCCTCTATATAGTTTCACTTCTGCCCATTTCACTTTTCTGGTTTCATATAAAGCCTCCTCTCCGATGATGTTGACAGTCAATATGAACTCACTGGGTGTTGATAGGGTTTTAATCATGCTTTCTTTTTTTCCCCCATTCCACCAAGGCCGACAGACTGGCTTCAAAGTATGTTGATTTTCCCTATCATGTCCCGTGAAGCATGACCAATCGTACATTTTGATCAACATTTCCATGGTTACCGTGCTTAATTGACACATAGTAAGCAGTTATTTACATGCATATTTCCTCCTGACATTTTTGCGTGTGGGACTATATGCACATACACACATACATTCGTTTAATTTGTGTTATGAATTTCTGTTTGTAGTTTGAAGAAATGAACATCAAGGGAGCTATTAAATGCCTCATAACTGAACTCATACACATAATACAGTAATCAGATTGTATTCTGCTACTGTACATAGCCTACATAACACAGTCAGACATGGAAAGCTATTTATTTCTTTAAACACTACTGTGGTGCTCTGGTTACATGCCTATAGCTTGTACCATGGGAACAATTTATTGAATAAGCATGTTAATGCCCACAAGCATAAGTTTGTTATTCTTGGACTGCATGTTCTAGTTTGTTGTCTTCACGCCAATCCAGAAGAGGAGGAAATTATGTCTTTTCTCTGAGCTTTTCTTTTTTTTGTACCACAGTGCATACTGTATGTAAAATATGCTGCCCCAAAGGGAGGTTTAAATTTAGATTTTGTTTTGCAAATATATTGAGCAGGAATGTATCCCTATTAGCAATCAGGAAACATACTATTTTTGTATCCAGAGCTGTCTCAATAAATTATTAGTCTCTTTGAAAGACTTTGTGTAATTTGTGCAATGTGTAATTTGCGATTGTGATTGGCTTCAGCATGTCTTATTTGTTTGTTTATGTCTTGTTTTTATTACAATTTGTTTTAGTACAGTATATAACTACTACTACTACTACTACTTCTACTTCTACTTCTACTACTACTACTACTACTACTACTACTACTACTACTACTAGGCCTACTACTACTACTGCTACTAGCAGCTATAGTTGTCCAGCATTAAAGTCCAAGACAAGTTTCTCCACAGCGACTTCCTATATTGAGTATATCCTGAGTAGAGCACTTTGAACTTTTACTTTTATTATCAAGGACCCCCATAACTCAAGAGAGTGTGCAAATGGAACCGAATGGACGTTTGGTTCATTTGGTTCCACTCAGAGTTAAAGACCTGTCTGCGTAGTGACCATTAAGACTCATAACTGTCTATCAATACCACTTTATAGACCCCCTGGAACCCCCTCAAGGACCCCTGCGGGTCATTGAGAAACAATGTGCAGAAGAGGACAAGAGCACTCCCCACTGTTGCCCTGTGGAGGGAGAAAGACAACCACATCTGGAGTCACCAGACGCTTCTATTCCACTGAGTCTCACCAGAAGGTTTGTGCGCATCTCTCCCACTGTGTTGGTGCAGACTTGTGTGCATTGGTGTGTGTGTGTGCGTGCGTGCGTGCGTGCGTGCGTGCGTGCGTGCGTGCGTGCGTGCGTGAGAGAGAGAGAGAGAGAGAGAACCTACTCTACTGTAAGTTGCAACGCCCAGAATCCCATAAACATGGAATTTGTACTAAATATACATCAAAACTTGAATTCTGAAATTTCTCATTGGAACTGAAGGATGTTCTTAAGATAGGGAGGGTGATGCCTCGATGGTGGGCCATCCGAGGTCATCGCTGGCTGTTTTACACCATCCACAGCAGAGCATGTCATCATCACAGCATAATCGCAGAGCAGAGGTGAGGTGGAGCGTAACGCTATCATTGGCAGCCGTCACAGCGACCCACTAGTGTGACTTCATAATGTAGCAGCTGGCAGGTTCATTATAGAGCAGAGTAAAAGATGGTACTACGGTCGATGTGAAATGTGCTGTCATAAGAGCGGCTGTCTCCTGAGAGTGTGGGGATATTGCTGATTTATCCTGTTTTGAATCGACCTAATTGATGGTGAAAAGAAGCGTCTGGCGACTCCACGGGACAGCAGCAGTGCATGGGGGATAGATGTTTTCTTTCTCCACTGGACAACAGTAGGGGAATGGTTGCATTCTACTGAACTCAAAGTCCAATTAGTTTAACTTAGGCTAGGTGTAACTACTTAAATCTGCAATAATATTTTCGAGAGACAGCGAGCTCCTACGTCGCGACCTAAAACTCTAGTTTTCACCAGCTGCCGGGCACAGCTGCACTAATAACTTAGGGTCTAGAGTTTGAATGGACTTGGACAGGTACAGTATCAGTCAAAAGGGAGACGTGGAAGAGGAAGGATGGATGGGGAAGAATCAACATACTGTATGGAATGTCAGAACAGGTCAGCTCCATATATGGAGATCTAAGGGTTTGAGGTCAGATGTAGAGTTGCTGGCCAATATTGAAACCGTTTCATGTCAAGGACCCCTAAAATTATATTTATTTTGTTGCCGACTCCCATCTCAAAATATGTTGGTCCAAGGACCCCCCAAAAGCAAAGATTTGAGTTAAAAAATTTGCACACATTTTCATGATTTTTCTAAAATAGCAGATCTACACGCTTGTAGATCTGCTATTTTTCAACAGCTAAAGTATAACATAATGGTTAGAAGTTAAGGTGACACAGATGCGTTCCATGTGTTAATATGTAGAACTATACATGTCTTTTCTTCTCAGTAGCCTATTACTATTACTATAGGCTGAGGAATATATCCCACCCTTTTCATTGGCCTGTTATAGCGCCACCAACAGGTGGATTTTTGCAAAACACATTTTTGGAACAAAATGCAAAATCATCCAATTGCCATCCAAGACACAAATGGCACCCTTTTCACATTGGCCTATTATAACATTTTTACCTAAAACTGCACCGATCTGCGTGAAACGTTGCATGCACACTCCCTAGAGGCCAAGGACAAACCTTTGACCTGCATTTTCCGCATCTGCCTTTTATAGCGCCACCAGGAGGCCGACTTTTGTAAAACACATTTTTTTATATTACTCCTCCAGATTCTGTCCAAAAATCTCACAAATCGTTACACAGTATCTCTATGGTCATGTGCTCAAGTCGGATCTGTCCGATATTTCATATTCCATCCTAATTGGCTATAATTGGCTTTCACAGTTTACAAGATTTCCCCGTTTTGAACAAAGAATCATGAACGCAGCATGCAATTTACGTGAAATCTTTCACACATTTTCTTACTAGGCTGAGGAATATATCCCACCCTTTTCACATTGGCCTGTTATAGCGCCACCAACAGGTTGATTTTTCCAAAACACATTTTTGGAACAAAATGCCTCAAATCATCCAATTGCCATCAAAGGCGTATGAAGAAATGGCACCCTTTTCACATTGGCCTATTATAGCGCCACCAGGAGGCCACAACCTGACCTGCCCTGGTGGAGACCTGTGCCCCAAGGGGCACTTTTTCTAGTCTATAGTTATTTTTATTTTTAAACAGTGCTTTTTTAGGTTCTCTTTGACATGCATCTTTGAGTTCTTATCAGAAAACACACGCTGCTCATGGTGACTGATATTGTTGTTCTCACAAAAATGGGAAAACCTTCATTTTTCAATTCGTTGCTATTTTCATTATGTTCATATTTTCCATAATGTAATGTTGCATCAATTGAATGAATTACATTCATGAAATCAATTAAGGCCATGCATGAAATAACTAATCAAAAATGTACAACAATATCAGCCACCAGTTTTCAACATGGGGTTTGAAGTTGAACTTGGGCTTATATACGCTGGGGGAATGTCTGATCAAATGCATATCAAATCTGTAAATATTGTCTAAAGCCACTTAAAAACTGCCTGGGGTGCAAAAGTCAGAGTAGATGTGGAAATCAAAATTAAATTCCCCAAACTGAGTTGCATCCAATTATTCTCCTTCAATTGGAACTCTGAGTTAACTCAAATCTCTATTGGACCAGATCAGTTACATTCTCAACTCAGTCATATCCTACTCCTACCGTATATATCAAACAATGCCAAAACCCTCTGTGTCTTCTTAGATAAATAAGCAAAAGTAATAGATTCATATTTCCAGGATGTTTTACTGACGTCAAAATCATTAGGCCTATACATTACGTTACTTCTTTGTGCCTAGACTATTGCAATGACATTTTAACACGACTTAAACAAAACACACCAAATCCCTCATCCTACAGACGTTTAACTAAATTGGGAGAAGATAGCATAAAGATGTATTCTTTTCTCAGGATTCATATCCATAGGAAAGGACCACTCCTCCTCCTAAAAAGAAAAAACATTTCATTAGTTCCACAAAAGAATAAGGCATTTCACAAAATGTGCTTTGTCACGTTCATTTGTAATAAAAGGGAATTGCTCTCATAACATTTACAGTAGACTGCAATATAACAAACCACCCTCCAACACACAGCTCAACTTATTAATCAAGTGATTAATTACTCAATAAGTCAATGTTACACAGACCCATATAACCTATGCCCCCCTCCCCCCACAGTTATAGGATGACCTTCTCAATGCCAGCAAATTAAGTATGGCTGCTGCTTTTCCAATAGTCAAAGTTTTAGAGTGTGAAACTCCAGAAGGTGGTCTAATTTGTTTAGTATTCTTGCCACCGCCGGCACCTCCCACGCTGGATGTGCACGACCGCTCTCTAATTGATTGCCTGTCTGTTGATTGATTTTTAATATTTTACTGATTACTTTTAAGGCACCTCATGGTCTGGCTCCTAATTAAATTGTGTGCCCTTTATGAGCCTGTGTGCAGCCTAGAGGTCCTCCTCATATAGACAAATTCAGAGATTCTTTGTAAAGTTAGTGTTAAAAAGCAGGTAAAAGAGTTTGAGGCAGACTAACATCAGTCACTCTATCATTCAATGTAGTAGAAGACCTGGCTGTTTACACCGCAGATATGTCGTCTCCGCCTACAGGAAATCTGTATAGACTGACACGAAGCTAGACAGGAACGCCCAAAAACGTCACATCTGGTTTTAGCCTGGAGTAAGAATTTTCTATGGCTGTCAATGCAACTTGGTCTAATCCTTAATCACATACGGACAAACATCTATGCCGATGCTATCTAACTTGCGGAGGTAGCGTGCCTTGTCCACGGGCAACAGATCTTTCAACGTATGGCATTGCAAATACGTTTGATAATCGCTACTCTGCTCAATATTGTTTTGAAAATTCCGCAAATTGCATTGCAGTGAACAAGAGCAAATCACAACTTCCCCCGGGGGTGGGCGGAGTCACAGCTTGACGCATGGTTCGTGTCAGTGTGTAGGCAGAAACCTGCAGGCTGTTCCAGAGTCACGGATGAAGACCAAGGCTGACCGTGCCTTTGCTGTCACGACTCCTTGGCTCCGGATCAACCTGCCCGAGGAGCTATAGCAACTCCCTTCTTTAAAACTTTTACACTCTGGGCTAGGAGGGGTGGAAGTGCGTCGGAAGTGTGGAAGGCACGCTACGCTGCCACTCAAGTGACTACAGGCCAATCACAGCGCATCTTTTCCGGGACTTGTCAGACATGATGAACATCCGCTCTGTCACACACTGCTCATGCTTCAGCTATTTTTCGCAAGGAATCTCGAGAAAGCTTTGCCTCCTCTCGAGAACACATGCCGGAAGAGGCGTCATACCAACCAAAAACTGTAAAATGGGACCCAATGCCTCCTTGCTTGGCACTCAGCATCAAAGGGTTGGATTGGGGGTCATATCAACTCAAATGATTCCCGAGCGCGGCACGGCTGCAGCTCACTGCTCCTTGGCTGCGGCTCAGCGCTCCAAGAGATAGGTCAAATGCGGAGAACAAATTTCACTGCGGTAATGCGCGTGTGATAAATCGTACGACTTTGACTTGACTTATCACTGCAATAAACACCTAGCCAAACCCCTACGATGTACAAAAAGATTCCCTTTTAATGAGAAATAAATACAGCATTTCACATCCTAAATATTTCTGTGTCCTGACAACAAGTAGTTGAATGTTACATAACATGGCAAAGAAGGATAGTTACTTGGAGCAAGTTAGGAGAAAATAAATATGACTTATCGATAGAAAACATCATTAGACTGCTCTGTGTAATCCTTTAGTCCCATTTTCTAGAGTCTTTCTGGGGCCAAACGCAAGATAAGTGAAATTAATATTTAGTTCCTGTCTGTTACCATTCATCAGTCTGACATCCAGCACACAGCACTTTAAAACTATTAACGATTAATAGTCTTATTTATCACCTACCTACAACTATGCAGACTGGCTATGGTCTATAGTTAATCCTGTGAGACAACACACGGACACACGCACAGTACAGTACATGCACGCAAGCACACACACACACGTGCACATGCACAGTTGCACACGCACACACACACTCACTCACTCACTCACTCACTCACTCACTCACTCACTCACTCACTCACTCACACACACACACACACACACACACACACACACACACACACACACACACACACACACACACACACACACTGTGTCTTTTGGCAGTATATAGCTGCAGTCCGTCTGCTTTAATTACAGTCATTATAGGAAATCGTACAGACAAGCATTTGCGCTGTATATCTTCCCAGTGCCCAGTGACTTTCTTTTTATTAAGAGTTGCACACAGTGCAGGAGGAGAGCTGTTCCCAGGTCCAGGCACCTACTAACTACAGTAATGCACGCCTTCGTAGGCCGATGACTCAAGTGCATAATTACAACAAGTTCATGGCATAATAAAACCTTCCAGTAAAGTCTGAGTATTTATTTTTGGACAAAAAAGCTCTTAAGCTAGAAAAACATGTCAAAACTTTCATTGTTTTGTCATTTTCCACTTAGTCTGGCTGGCTGCATGGCACCCAGCCAGACTAACAAGTTAACAACACATGTTATGTGGGCTGAAAACCTGCATGACTTATATCATATTTTCTACATGCATTCTATATACACTATGTGAAATTTTACAAATCTGAGCCAATGCCTATTTCACCCACCCAATAGCCTGCAGGGCCAGTGCTGGGCATAAGCAGTGGTGGAAAAAGTAATCACATGTTTTAAAAGTACAGTATCAATACTGCAATATAGCACTACTCCGTTACAAGTACAAGGCATTCGGAATTCAAACTTGAGTAAAAGTACAAAAGTATTGGCTTCAAAATGTACCCTGCAGGACCCATTGATGCTTTTGGGTTCTTTTGGGAAGTTGTGTGAATTTCTGCCTCTGTGGGGGGTATTTATATGCAAATATCCTGGCCAATGGCATTGTAAGACTAAACAATGAACATCAATGATGATGTTTAGGTGAAAAAACATTTTTTTTTATATATTTTGATTTTCTTTTGTTGAAAGTAGAAATAAATCCGGGTCTTGCAGGGTTTTTTAAAGTACCAAAAGTAGAAAGTACTCACTATGCAGGATCTCCCATTTAAAGTTTTCATACCGTATGTATACAAATATTTTGAAAATAGACAATCTACAAGCTCACAATGCAACGCGATTGTGACGCATTGTGATAGTCTATTTTCAAATGGCCGAAATGTACATCAGCTGAAGTGGATAATGTATCTTTTGTAATAATAACCAAAGTAACTATAGTATATATGTAGTAGAGGAAAAGTACAATATTTACCTAGTAAATCTGTAAATATTTATCAAAGTATTGGAAATTGGAAATACTCAAGTGAAGTATAAAAACTCAAAATTGTACTTACAGTACGTGAGTTACTGTACTTAGTTACTTTCCACCAATGAGCATAAGCTTGTCGCAAAGCGAACACACTGGCTCTGCATAAATGTAGTCCCGGGTTTCCAGAAAGTGGCATACCCATTTCCTTCTCTGTTTCATTTTGCCATAGCTGCGTTTGATTGGACTGGCAGCAGGCTTAAACACATGATACCATCAAACGTGAACTGTGTTTATAGTTCAAATCTGCTGCTGAGGCACCACTGTCTCGAAACCTGGGACTACAGTTCAGAGGGGTCGCCTATACCCGCGCCGGCAACACCGGGGAAAACCGCAACACGATGGTGTCACAAGGCATCTTCTGTTAAGCACACAAATAATATATACAATTGCACACACACACCACATGACGTTGCCAGAAGCCATGGCTCATATAATATGTTATATGAATAGGAGTGGACAGAAAACATGTTGTTCTAAAACAAGCAGGTGACACTTATATACATCACCAGTGGCATCCTCTATCATCGGGCCTGCAGTGTTTATTTTAGTTTTAGTCTTTGGAATGGTTTCCATTTAGTTGATTTTTTTTGAGTTGAGCTGATTTTACACTTGGTGAAAATAGCTCTACAAGCTCACAACGCATCACAGCGTGACACGTTGTGAGCTTGTAGATCTGCTATTTTCAGCATGCAACCAAGTGTAAAATGACTTGTGTCTTTTACTTATACTGGATCGCTGGGTCGCTGGGTCCCTTCCTAACATTTTAGTCTAGTTTGTATTTGTTGACGAAATTGTCAATATATTTAGTCTGAGATTTAGTCATCATAGCTTAGTTTTCATTTAGTTTTCGTCAGTTAAAAAAAGGTAGTCGACGACATTTTTCGTCATAGTTTTAGTCAACGAAATCAACACTGCGGGCCTGCAGTATCTTGATATCTTAACCACTTTGAACCTGGCATGTCATTATGAGTAGGAGAAGGACATGCCACATGCATTGGACGTGTGTACACGTCCTAGCGCATCCTCAATGATACCAGGCGAGAGAAGAATATTCTGAATTTTTTCCTCTTTTTTTTTCAGTGCGACTCTCGGGCCACCGTACGCGTCACTCTGCAGTCATATTAGTTTACCGTTGACTTAGCTGTTAGCGTGGCAGAAAGAATGGGGGGGGGGGGGGGGGGGGGGTCAGAGTAAAAGAGGCCATTTCTTTCCAAAACTGTCTGATCTCCCATGTCAAAAAAATAAAATAAATCCCTATAGGATTCTTATAGGAATGTGTCATAATCCTATAGGATTATATTGGACAATCCAAGGATTTTCCAATGTTCCAGGATATGCCCCAATTTGTCAAGGGGCTTCACAACAAACGGACCCCATTATTGAAGCTACTTGTTCATACACAACATGACCCCGGCTATGTTGGAGATCGTTTATTGACATATTGCTACTAAGGAATGAAATTGATTAAATAAAGGATTAAATAATTAAGCAGAAATATGTTTGGAACCATATAGACCCTTATATGGGTCTGTGGGTCCATTTGGTTCAATTTGTACACTCATAGTTAAATTAACATTGATTTTACAATATAAATTGGGAGATACAAATTCCATTAAATGGGGTAGACTAATGCATGTCAAACTGGGGGGTCCTTAAAATTAAACGGGTTGAGAATCACTGCTAGAGCCGTAAAAAACTTCTCTTATGGGGGTATCTTCAAATGGGGGGTCTGCGGGCTAATAAGTGTCAATTCCACCCAGGACGCTGAGGACGGCATGCAGCTCTGTGCTTTACAGCAGTGGTTTTCAACCCTTTTCATATCAAGGTCCATTATTTATTCAGCTTTGGAGCCACGGACTACCATTTGATGACATTTAGACTCTTAAACCCAAGACTTCGAATATTTTGTCATTTTGTTGTCGTTAGATAGATTTTGTCCACCATTCAATGCCGTATTGATGTGGTAGCCTATCATCAATACAGAAATGACAATTCTTCTACATTCTGTGTAGACCTATTGCAAATTAAGGAATGCAGATGTTTAACAATTAATAACTTAACTCTTGAGAGCGTAAAATTAAACAAATTGGTAAAATTAAACAAATTGGTGCTGCGTTGGCACAAGTGGTTCCCAAACTTTTTCATGTCAAGGACCCCCAAATTGGCACACATCAGTCCGCAGACCCCCATTAGAAAATACATGCCATGCAGGCCCCATAAGAGAAGATTTGTACGGCTCTAGCAGTGATTCTCAACCCGTTTAATTTCAAGGACCCCCAGTTTGACATGCATTAATGATAATGATAATGAATGATAATGAATTTTATTTATATAGCACCTTTTAAAACAATGTTCCAAAGTGCTGCACAGAGCAGGGTCAAAAAACAGCAATGAACACATCAAGTCAAAAACAAAAAGCAAATACAGTAACATACAGGAATACAGGCATTGGTCTATATGGACACCCATTTAATGGCATTTCTATCTCTGGCACCCCGCAATTTATATTGTAAAATCAATTAATTTAACTCTGAAACCAAACGGACCCTATAACGGGTCCATTTAGTTCCATTTGTACACTCTCTGAGTTACCCCATAAGGGTTCATTTGTTTCCAAACTATCATTTAACTGGGGAGGCCCTGGAACTCCCTCAAGGACCCCTGGGCAGGGACGAATAGTTTTCATAATCCTCATGGGGGCCCGTGCTGCACCCCCCCCCCCCCCCCCCCCCCACCCCCACCCCGCTAAACTCAAGCGGTTAGGCTCTAAACACTTTTTAAACGTGTCACAGTGTTTAGTTTATAAACAGAAGAGCATGTTTAAATGCCATGATTGCAGGCTAGTCCTGTCCGCCTCGGCAGGTTCTGTGTTTTGTCGCTGGGACGGCGGAAGGTTTCAACGGCAGGCTGGCAGCCAGGGTGTTCTTGCTGGTGGTGGTTTCATTGTGAACAAGTAGGCTACAGTAGGCCTACTGTATGCATGCATACCCTTACCTACCTGGCAGGTTAAGCACCCAGATTAGCATTTCAATGCCTGATCTGCATGTGTACAAGGGGACAGGCAACGCGGTACACCCCCCACCACCCCCCGCCCCGGACAGTGAGGAAAACTGACGTGTTAAGGTGCCAGACTTGGATGGTTAGAGCGGCGCGATTACATACAAAGTCAATGCAAGACGAGAATTGCGCGAACGGGTGCGACCTGATGCGGCACAAACGGGACGAACCGAGGCGAATATATATTCAGGTCCAATTCCTCATGGGGGCCGAGATCCCTGGTCCAATTCCTCATGGGAGCCCTGGCCCCCCGGCCCCCACAGACTCTACGTCACTGCCCCTGGGGCACTTTGGGAACCACTGGTTTATACGACGTGCACACAAATGAATAGTATGTATTTGCACACGCCACATGACTTTGCCAGAAGATATGTGAGTCATATGGCGGCTCATAAAGAACCAGGGAAGATGTTACATCATGTAAATCATGTGACACCCCGATTACCCATATTCAGGACAGCTGAGACACCTGGCTGCTCACTAAATAAGAGGGAGCCACACCCAGCCATCAGAGTAGCTGGCTGGCTTGTTGTGTTTGCCTGGTGGTGTGTTGGGGTTGTAGGTGCAAGAGAATGTCATTGACGGTATGTAAGGTCTCCAGGCGCTTTTGTAATTGTAAAGTTATGAGCAAAATCTAAGTGTTTCTTATTTTGCAGGCATCTGACAGTGGGAATCCCACCCTGGGATAGGCTGCTTGGTTTCCCCCCACCTGTTGTAGGCTATACTATAGCTTCGTATGACTCTCATGCGGAGCTTCTGTTTGTTGGCTCCTGATCGTTTAGTGTCTTGCTGCCCCATGGACCAGCTAGGAGTACTGACTGTGTTCTTCTCCACGCCAATGCGCCATGGCCTCGTATGCATTCATGCGGCGCTTTTCCAACTCCAGTAGGTTCGGTGGCATGCTCCAGGGGCCGAGCGCTGACAGCTTGGCCTCTCATTGCCTAGTGTGGCATTCTTAAATCTGAGGTAAAGGGCTGCCTCTAACATATTGTACTACCAGCTCACTATATTGAATCGATGCAAAATAATAGATTTTGAATATAAAGTATATTTGCCTCTGACTGTGCCAGCAGTAGCAGTAGTACGGGTGGGCTGGAGTTGTAGTCCCGACAGGTGGTGGGTCACGTTGTATAGGCAGTCTTGGGGTTTTAACTAGTGTAGTGCATGGCTTGTGAAATCAGTTGTGTGTGTGTGTATAATCTTCTTCTCTTTTGTCTTGGGGTGTGTGTGTGTGTGTGTGTGTGTGTGTGTGTGTGTGTGTGTGTGTGTGTGTGTGTGTGTGTGTGTGTGTCTGCATTGAGCCTAAATAAATTATTACATTTTTGTACTAGAATCACGCGTCTCTGCTCCCTTTATGTAAACATGTTGGGTATTCAAGTGTATACTTACCAGGTTTCTTGGAAAGGTTTGCTATCATTCCCCCGCACCCTCCAAACTGGGGTCCCACAGGGATCTGTACTTGGTCCCCTCCTCTTCTCACTGTACACTAAATCCCTTGGCACCATCATCTCTGCTCACAATATATCCTATCACTGCTATGCCGATGACACACAACTGTTTCTATCCTTCCCCCCCTCTGCCACCCAGGTAGAAGAACGCTTCACTGCATGCCTGGCTGACATCTCACAGTGGATGTCTTCCAACCACCTCAAGCTGAACCCAGACAAGACTGAGCTTCTGTTCTTCCCAGCTAAGTCCTGCCCTATGCGGGAGCTAACTATCTCCGTAGACAACGCCCTGGTAAAGTCTGTCCCGACAGCCAGGAACCTTGGTGTTGTCCTGGACAGTCAGCTCTCGTTCAAAACACACATCACAGCTGTCACTAGATCCTGTAGGTTTACACTCTACAACATACGACGAATTAGACCGTTCCTCACCCAGGAGTCAGCCCAGCTCCTAATCCAGACAACAGTCTTGTCAAAACTTGACTATTGTAACTCCCTCCTTACTGGCCTACCGGCATGTGCACTTAAGCCCCTCCAAATGATCCAAAATGCCGCAGCCCGCTTGGTCTTCAACCAGCCAAAATTCTCACATGTCACCCCCCTTCTCCGCTCCCTCCATTGGCTCCCGGTCGCTGCCCGCACAGAATACAAAACTCTGATGCTGGCATTCAAAGCAACCAAAGGCATGGCCCCCCCATATCTCACAAGTATGATCGTACCCTACAAACCCTCCCGCGCACTCAGATCAGCCAACGCAGGGAAGCTGGAGGTACCTTCACTAAAAACGCCGGGACAACGCTCCACATGTCCCAAACTCTTCTCCCTTCTGGCTCCAAAACTATGGAATGCACTTCCCATCACAGTCAGAACTGCAGCCTCACTCCCAATCTTCCGCCGTAGTCTGAAAACCCACCTCTTCAGACTCCACCATGGCCCGTAGCACTTGCCCTAGCCTAGCCCCTTAGATAGCACATTATGTAGACTTAGATAGTATTTTAAACAGACTTATAGCTTGTTACGTAGACAGCTCTAGAATTGCACTTTATGTAGTCATAGCACTTTATAGTACACATGTATAATATATTATATAGTATAGTATGTATAGTTTACATAGATACTCCACTGTTACGTTCTTAGTCTAGGCATGATTCATGATAACTACTTTTTATATATGTGATGTATGCCATGCTTTTGTTATTGCTTAATGTAAGTCGCTCTGGATTAAGAGCGTCTGCTAAATGCCTAAATTGTAAATTGTAAATTGTATATATTATGTGTTATCATATATTCTCTGGGTGAAACTCCCAGAGTGGCATAGTCTGGTGTTCTGTGTCCGGGCCTTAGTGCCATGGTCACACATGAATAGGAAAAGGCAGAAAGCATGTTGTTCTAACAAGCAGGTGACAGTTGTACATCAACAGTGACTTCCTGTATCCTCGGGCCTGGAGTATCTTGATAAAGAGGACATTGTGTGAGAAACACATGCTGGCTTACACAGCTACTTTGAACCTGGCATACTTATTTTGGGCATTAGCCTATGGGTAGGAAGAAAATCTATATAAATTATTTAAAAACAAAAAAAGCGTCACAATGCGGCGTGATATTGTAGATCGTCTATTTTCGCTAGTCGTTGTATTACTTAAAGGAGCATTCAGTGATTTGGGTGATTCGCCCCGGTAACAAGTCCGCCCCGGTAACAAGATGTGCACATGCACACTCTACAGTGGGACACGCAACAGGCAGAGAAAGGCCTCAATCTCGGAGGTGCTGCGTGAAGTAGCTGCCTGTTACAGCAGCTCCTTGTGTTTTAGCGTTTTAGCGTGTTTTTACTGTTTTATGTCTGTTTTTAGCTTGGTGTTATAGCAGTATAGTTTTAGCTTGTAACCTGTCTGTCTGTGGACATAGTGACACACTATGACCAAACTAAGGAGGACTGTATGTATACACAAGGCGACAGCTGGTAGCCCTGAGGAAACCGCACATGAACTACCAACGGAAGAAGTTGGACTTACCAGCCGAACTCATGCGAAGATTTCGGGGCTGCAGAGCGGGCGTGAGACGGCGAACAAACAGACGAAAGTTCAGACCGTGTCTGCCGTCCATTGTCATGGGGAACGTGAGATCACTCAAAGCGCCACATGGGATGGAGGAGTTGACGGAGTTGGCGAAGTCACACTGGGAGTATCGGGAGTGTAGCTTGATGGAGGTGCTGAGAGGATGCTACGAGGCCACGGACTGGGGAGTGTTCTATGACTCATATGGGGAGGACATTGATGGACTAACAGACTGTATTACGGATTACATTCAATTCTGTGTGGATGATGTCATACCCACCAAAACTGTACGCTGCTTTTCCAACAACAAGCCCTGGGTCACTGGAGACCTAAAGGACCTTCTCAATCAAAAGAAGAGAGCCTTTAAGGCTGGTGACAGGGCGGAACTGAAGCGGGTGCAAGCAGAGTTGAAGAAGAGGATCAGTGAGGCAAAAGACACCTACAGGAGGAAGGTTGAGGAGAATCTGGCACGGAATAATGTGAGGGAGGTGTGGAAGAAGAACATGTCTGGCCACAAGCAGTCCACCAGCCGGTCAGTGGAGGGCAACCAGGATAAAGCCAATGAATTCAATCTGTTTTTTAATAGGTTTGATATCAGCGGCTCCCAGGATAACCTTCCCCATAGCCCTCCGGCTCATATCCCAGCACAAGTCACGTTGCAACTTCAACCTCTCGTTGAGACTGAGGATGGTGCCGAAGAGGTGGAAGACATCCTGCATCATTCCAGTGCCGAAAGGAGCGCATCCCAGTACTCTGAACGACTACAGGCCAGTGGTACTGACTTCACACATCATGAAAACCCTGGAAAGACTGGTTCTGCAGCACCTACGGCCTGTGGTGAGTGAGTCCCTGAGCCATCATCTACATGCTGCAGAGGGCCTATGCACATCTGGAGAAGAAGGGGAGCACGGTGAGGATCATGTTCTTCGACTTCTCCAGTGCATTCAACACCATCCGGCCCCCCCTGCTTGCGGAGAAGCTTGCTTCCATGCATGTGGACCACGACCTGGTGGAATGGATTACAAACTATCTCACCCTGAGACCACAGTATGTGCGGCTGCCAGTCCGAAGTGGTGATGGGATGCACGGGAGTTCCCCAGGGAACCGTCCTGTCACCTTTCCTGTTCACCATTTATACTTCCGACTTCAACTCCGATACTTGCCATCTTCAGAAGTTCTCTGATGACTCCTCCATTGTGGGCTGCATCACTGAGGACAATGATGAGGAGTACAGAAGAGTGGTGGAGAACTTCATTGGCTGGACTGTTGAACATCAAGAAAACCAAAGAGCTGGTGTTCGACGCCAGGCGGAGCAAGAGGAGGACCCCAGCACCCATCACCATCCAGGGGGAGGAGGTGGAGATTGTGGACTCCTACAAGTTCCTGGGTGTACACCATAGACTGTAAAGGTGTATACCTGAACAAAGACCTGGACTGGAAAGACAATACAGAGGCTGTGTACAAAAAGGGTCAGAGCAGACATACCTCCTGAGGAGGCTCAAGTCCTTTGGTGTATGTAGCAAGCTAGATGTTTTATCAGTCTGTTGTGGCCAGCGTTCTGCTTTATGCTGTGGTATGCTGGGGGGGGGCATCAAGGCCGGTGAGCTCAACAAGCTCAATAAGATCAGCTCTGTTGTTGGCCTCCGAATGGAGAGCCTGCAGTCAGTCGTGGAGAGGAGGATCGGGGACAAACTGAACTCCATGCTGGCTAATCCCTCCCACCCCTTCTATGGTGTGCTGCAAGATAGGGTGAGCACTTTCAGCCGTAGGCTCACACTCCCCCTGAGGATGCACACGGAACGATACAGACTCTCTTTTATGCCAACTGCTATCAGACTATACAATGCGAATGCATAAGAACTCCCCCCCCCCCCCCCCCCCCCCCAATTGGCATATGGTCCTTGGTGGTGCTGGTCTTGTGTGGTTTATGTCCATTTGTGTCTATTTTGTGTTTCTGTCTGTCCAGTAGTTTTAGCTTTCTATGTGTCACATTGTGCTGTTGTAACGCTTCAATTTCCCTGGCTGGGACATTAAAGACAGCTGTAGGAGCGCAGCGCTGAAGAAGAGCACACGTCTAATCTTAAATCTATTGAAATTCGGTTAGAACATGTTCTGATATCTGAAATGATATCAGGCTGGCATAAATAAAGTGTCGGCCGGGAGGCGGAGAGTTAAGGCTCATACATAGTCTGGGCAGTACACTGATTTCATCGACTAATACTATGACAACAAATGTTTGTCGACTACGTTTTTTCACTGACGTAAACTAAATGGAAACTAAATAAAAACTAAGCTATGAGGATTAAAACTAAGGCTACAAATATTGACAATTTTGTCAATAAATAAAAACTAGGCTAAATGTTAGGAAGGGACTAGTGGACAAGAGATCCAGTCATTTTACACTTGTTTGCATGATGCGTTGTGAGCTTGTAGATCGGCTATTTTCAGAAAGTGTAAAATCAGCCATTACGACGGCATCAAGGCCAGCCAAAATACATTTTAGTCGACTAAATCAACTGTAGACACTATGAATAAAACTAAAATCTGTAGATCACTGTGTCCCAAACATTGGGTCGGGCCCATTTATTATACATAATAATACACATACACATAATTATAGGTCCCTTAATTTTGGTGTCATATATATTTTAATTGTTATTATTTCAAAACATTTCCAAAAAATCTTGAAGTTTCATTAGAGATGTCCCGATACGGTATCGGTGTTGGAAAAGTATCGGTATCGGATCATATTGGTATCGGCGAATATGCCAGTCTAACCACCAATCCGACACAGGGGTAAGGGGTTGGCACTATGTCAGGTAAATAAAATGTTGGGGCATGTGGAGTTTGCTTTCGAGTTGCCCAAACTGCAAGTGCACATATGAGTGAGGAGTCTGCTATAGTCTCCTGATATCTGCTGTTATTTGCAATTGGTTACAGTAGGTGGGAACATACTCTGGCAGTAGCACTGCTTATATCTGCCTCAGTTCAAATCACATTCTGACTAGCGGTGTGACAGGAGCCCTTCCTCTGTGGAGAAGCAGCTGATAGCATCCTGATATCTGCTGTTATTTGCAATTGGTTACAGTAGGTGGGAACATACTCCGAACCTTTTTCTTCTAATAACATCTACATCTGTTTATCGTTCACTTTTTCGGTCACTCACTCTTTCTGTCTGTCTGTCTTTCTCTTTAAAACTTCTCTGAGCTTTCTTAGTTCCTTTCCTTCCTCCCGTCTGTCTACCCTCGTCTGTCTACCCTCCCTGTCTACCCTCCCTCCCTCCACCACATTGTGCACATTGTGGTGGAGGGAGGCCTCTGGAACTGCCACGCAGCTACCAAAAAGAAAATGCCTGAATTCATTTCAGGCCACGCCTCCCTCAAGTCTCTGCATTTCCTTGCTCTGACTGAAACCTGGATTACCCCAGATAACACTGCAACCCCGGCCGCCCTCTCTGTTTCTCACAAGTTCACCCACATCCCTCGCCCAACAGGTGCAGGGGGTGGTACAGGACTACTAATGTTCCCTAAATGGAATTTCTGTGTCTTAAATCTCTCTCACCTCTCTCTATCCACATGTGAATTTCATGCTATCTCAATTTCACAACCAGTCCCCCTCACCCTCATTGTGCTCTATCGCCCCCCAGGAACTCTTGGGAACTTCCTGGAAGAACTAGATTCTCTGATCAGCTCGTTTCCGGAGGATGGCACCCCCCTGATCATACTGGGTGATTTCAACCTACCTACAGCAGAGAAGTATCTTCCCGTTACATCCCTTCTGGCCTCATTTGACCTCTCCCTATCTCCCTCCCCTCCCACTCACAAGGCTGGTAATGTTTTGGACCTTGTGTTCTCCAGAGCCTGCTCTCCCGCTACACTCTCTGTTGCCCCCTTAATTAGGTCTGACCACCACTTCATAACCTTCTCCCTCTCTCTCTCGACCCTCCCGCCTAAACCTACTAACCCTCCGACTAACCCTCCGACTAACCACCCGACGCAATCTCAAGTCCCTAAACCTCTCCTCCCTCTCATCCTCTATTCTCTCCTCTCTACCCTCCCTGGAGTCCTTCCTCTCTCTCTCACCTGACACTGCAACCTCATCCTTCCTCTCCTCTATCTCATCTGCATTCAACCAACACTGCCCGCTCTCATCCAGGCCAGCTCGCTCATGTCCACCGGCTCCCTGGTTATCTGAAACTCTCAGATCTGAACGAACACCTCTAATGGCAGCCGAAAGAAAGTGGCGCAAGACAAAGCTACCAGATGACCTTTCCCACTTTCACTTACTCCTCTCTGCCTTCTCCCTCTCACTAACCACTGCTAAAACCTCTTTCTACCACACCAAAATCCAATCCTGTACTTCTAACCCAAGGAAGCTCTTCTCCACTTTCTCCTCCCTCCTCAAGCCTGATGTTTTTGTCAACTACTTCGAGTAGAAGGTTGATGATATCAGCAGCTCCTTTCCCCCCTTCCCCCATAAAGTGGCATCTGACTCAACCATCACTAACCCCAACATACCATGCATACCATCCTTCTCTCCTCTTTCCCCAGACGAGGTCCTACAACTAGTGACATCCACTAGACCTACCACCTGTCCTCTCGACCCTGTCCCGTCTCCAATCTTCCAGACCATCGCACCTGATCTGCTCCCCTTCATCACCTCCATCAGCACCACCTCAGTAACCTCAGGCTGCGTCCCATCTGCCCTCAAGTCATCCAGAGTAACACCACTCCTCAATAAACCAATCCTTGACCCCTCAGATGTCAAGAACTACAGACCGGTATCACTCCTTTCATTTCTTTCTAAAAGCAATGAACGTGTTGTCTCCAACCAGCTCTCTCTCCATCTCTCACAGAACAACCTGCTGGATCCCAACCAGTCAGGATTCAAAAAGGCCCACTCCACAGAAACTGCACTGCTGGCAGTCACAGAAGCACTACATGCTGCCCAGGCTGCTTCCCACTCTGCAGTCCTGATTCTCCTAGACCTATCAGCTGCTCCTAGACACCCTAGCTAGGCATCGGTGGGACGGCACCAAAGTGGTTCTCCTCCTACCTCACCGACCGGACCTACCAGGTTTCCTGGAAAGGTTTGCTATCATCCCCCCCGAACCCTCCAAACTGGGGTCTCACAGGGATCTGTACTTGGTCCCCTCCTTTTCTCACTGTATACTAAATCCCTTGGCACTATCATCTCTGCTCACAATATATCCTATCACTGCTATGCCGATGACACACAACTGTTTCTATCCTTCCCAAGTCCCCCCCCTCTGCCACTCAGGTGGAAGAGCGCATCACTGCATGCCTGGCTGACATCTCACAGTGGATGTCCTCCAACCACCTCAAGCTGAACCCAGACAAGACTGAGCTTCTCCTCTTCCCAGCTAAGTACTACCCTATGCGGGAGCTAACTATTTCCGTAGACAACGCTCTGGTAACGTCTGTCCCAACAGCCAGGAACCTTGGTGTTATCCTGGACTGTCAGCTCTCGTTCAAAACTCACATCACAGCTGTCACTCGATCCTGTAGGTTCACACTCTATAACATACGATGAATTAGACCGTTCCTCACCCAGGAGTCAGCCCAGCTCCTAATCCAGAAAACAGTCTTGTCAAAACCTGACTATTGTAACTCCCTCCTTACTGGCCTACCGGCATGTGCACTTAAGCCTCTCCAACTGATCCAAAATGCCGCAGCTCGCTTGGTCTTCAACCAGCCAAAGTTCTCACATGTCTCCCCCTTCTACGCTCCCTCCACTGGCTCCCGGTCGCTGCCCGCACAGAATACAAAACTCTGATGCTGGCATTCAAAGCAACCAAAGGTATGCCTCCCCATATCTTGCAAGTATGATTGAACCCTACAAACCCTTCGGCACACTCAGATCAGCCAACGCAGGGAAGCTGGAAGTACCCTGACTAAAAACGCCGGGACAACGCTCCACACATCCCAAACTCTTCTCCCTTCTGGCTCCAAAACTGTGGAATGCACTTCCTGTTGCAGTCAGAACTGCAGCATCACTCCCAATCTTCCGCCGTAGTCTGAAAACCCACCTTTTCAGACTCCATCATGGCCCATAGCACTTACCCTACCCCCTTAGATAGCACTTTTGTAGACTTAGGCCCTTGCCAGACGAGGACGTTGCGGGCTGTTCCCCGCCTAAGTTTGTGAACGATATAAAACTTTACTGCGTCTACATTGCGGTTATGTTAATTATGTTTGCCTTACACACGAGACCGGTAAACTGCTCCGTTTTCAAGATAAAGATGCAGTACACATTGCCGGCCTGTAGATGGCCACCAAAAAAAAGAAAAAGCTTATTCTAAAAGTAGGCTATATGAAAGCGTTGGTATTTCACACAGGTGTTGCCAAATAACTAATTATCTTGATCAGATGCGCATATGACATATCTAGGTCATATCAATTTAATGAGCAGAGCAGTGCTGCTTCTCTCTCTGAGTCTGCACACACTGACTGACCAGCTAAAGTGTATGCCTACTAAACCATAATATATGACAAACCATGGACTAATTCTTCTGAAAACAGCAGCAAGCACAAAGTAAGTGTGAGAGAGAGAGAGAGAGAGAGAGAGTGTGTGAGAGAGAGAGAGAGAGAGAGAGAGAGAGAGAGAGAGAGAGAGAGAGAGAGAGAGAGAGAGAGAGAGAGAGAGAGAGCGTGCGCACCCCTTCTCTCGCTCAGATCATCATACACAGCTCACAACGAGGAGCGGCATGGTACATTGTGAATTTATGAGTTTGACTTTGGAGATTTAAATATATATATTTGCTGGTGCGCAACACCTCTGAATGTCAGATAATTGCTCGTTTAGATTGATTCCACCTGCTGGCAGCACAGCGCTAATCATTGCACATTGCTATACAAAAGTATAAAAAAAGAGCAATTGGAAACAGTGAAAACAGGCCGTTTATAGAGGAATATGGACAGTAAACAATGTGTTTATCCTACCTGCAATCCACTCAGCAATAAGGTGAAACTAGAACACAAAGATGAGTAGCCTATTTTTTAACACGCAGCATCTCTCTCTCTCTCTCTCTCTCTCTCTCTCTCTCTCTCTCTGTGACTGTGACTGCGTCTGACACAGACGCAGTCAATAATATATAGCATAAATAATAGGCCAAATATAACAATTTCCCTCTATCTGTGATCAGCTCCTCACACACAACTCCTCTCTCGTGCATGCCTGCTCAATCTCAGCAACTGTTTGCGTGCGTGCGGCGGGCTGCAGATCGGCTATTTTTGGAGAAGAGATTTATAGACATTATGTGCAAATATAAAATAGCTGTGATACTTATATGTAAGTGGTTATGGTGAAATAAACCATTAACACTGGTTAGTTTGGAGGGGGCGAGGGGACTATGACATCACCGTTTCAGCAAATTAGGCGGCATTCGCTGTACACACGGAGACGTGAAAGTCGCGTCTCCAAACTTTCCCACTCTAGAAGGTAGTTTCAAAATTAGCCGTTAAAGTCCCCCAAAACGCCGTCTCCGTGTGACAAAAAGGGCAGATCGGCGAATTACTTGCCCGAGAAACACCGAAATCGTCCTTGTGTGTATACCACCTCAGATAGCATTTGATACAGACTTATAGCATGTTATGTAGACAGCACTATAATTGCATTGTATGTAGTCATAGCACTTCATAGTACGTACTATACTTTTTATATATGTGATGTATTGCCATGCTTTTTGTTCTTGCTTAATGTAAATCGCTCTGGATTAAGAGCGCCTGCTAAATGCCTAAATTGTAAATTGTATAAACACAACACGAGATATATAGCTAGATAGCTATAAACACAACACAAGATCACAACACTGGTATCGGTATTTGGTATTTGGTATTTGGTATCAGCTAACACAGAAATGATGGCATCGGGATCGGATTAGGAACGAAAAAAGTGTATCGGGACATCCCTAGTTTTCATGAATTAATACCAAATTAAATGATTTTTCTAAGTCATTTATTGTACAAGTAAAAGAAAGATCAAAGAAATTCCATAAATTAGAAAACACATGTTTAAAGTAGTGAAAATAGCCGATCTACAAGCTCACAACGCGATGCGAAGTGACGAGTTGTGATCTTGTAGATCTGCTATTTTCACTAATTTGGGTCCCGGGGGGAAATGTCTATAATGTCTCTTTTGGGTCACAGGACTTAATAGTTTGGGAACCACTGGTGTAGATCAATAAGTCTGAAGAGGTTGAATAAAACTGTTAATTGTCGCCCGTTCATTATTTTAGGTGTGTGTGTGTGTGTGTGTGTCTGATGCACATGATGTGTTTGTGTGTGTGTGTGTGTGTGCAAGCGCACGTGCTTGTGTCTGTATCGGGCTATTTCTGTGTGCAAGGATGGATTTAGGTCGTATGTACATGTCATATGCGTGCACGTATACTGCAGGTGTCTACATCTATGTATGTACAGTGTATATAGTGGGGGGCACTGTTCTCACACCAAGGACACACAGGAGGCACTTTAACATTTGGCCAACTCTGGCACGGTTTTTATTCACAGAAATGATGCAGACAACGGTAAGTGCATTTAGGCTAGGCAAAGTCAGTCTCTTTCTTTTCCAGGGGGGCAGGGAGGGGGGCAGCAAGGAGGAGCAGCAGCGGACCAGCGGCGGACCAGCGGAGGACCAGCGGAGGACCGGGTGAGGTAAGTGGGTTTAGTTTTAGGGTTTTCCTTCCCTTCTTTCAGGTTTGTGCATAACTCAAATTTCTTCTACACTAATGCCAAATTAGGAGTGTTCAAATCAACTCAAATTAACAGTCTCTTTCTTACAGGGAACAGGAGGAGCGTCTACCGGTAAGTAGTGTACATGCCGGGTTCTCTCCTCAGACAACAGGTGAGTTTAACAGATCTCCAAGCTCACAATGCGTTGCGATGCGACCCATTGTGAGCTCGTAGATCTGCTATTTTCATAAGATTGTTATTGAAACCTTGAAATGGGACATTCTACATAATGAGTACTTTTGGTATACTTTAAGTAAATTTTTATGCCAATACCTGTATACTTTTACTTTTTCAAGTGGTCGTTTAAAATAACATGCATATGGAGCTGTGTTTTTTTGTACGACATTCTCATACTTGAGGTATTTTTGGGCTATAAAATGAGCCAAGGCCTCAACATATTTACATTCCCAACATTTTGTACTCGAGGTTAAGGGCATATATTTTCTCAAAACATCTAAACAGCTCAAACCTAATTTAATATAGAGGATTTTTAATAAAAAAGGGGGGCTTTGCTTATTTAAGCGTAGTTTGGCATTACTGTTTTGGCAGCTACTTGCAGAATGCAACATTTTCTTTCTTTTTTTTATCGTCCTTAAAAAGCTTTTCAGAAATTCCTACCTGGCATGTTTTGACTACGTGTAAGTTAAAAATAAATAAGCAAATGCACGTGATTTAAAAATGACGGAACTGTTAATGTTATATTTAGGGATCAGGAGGTCTCCCATAACAACTAATAGAATATTTAACCTATATAGCGCAGTAATAAAACATTCAAAATTATGTTTATACATACGGTAAATGAATCAGGGTCAAATGAAAATCACCACTCACTCACTCACTCCTCACTCACTCCTCACTCACTCACTCACTCTCTCACTCACTCACTCACTCACTCACTCACTCACTCACTCACTCACTCAAAAACGTCCTGAAAACATGCCAACAACGAACAGGAAAGAAGAAAAATGGTCCCTTGCTTGCTTGAACCATTAAATCCTTAAGAACTTTCATTGAACTCTTTGTGAGAGAAAGTGCTTCTTCAGATCAAACACATTTTAATTACTACTCCATCATCACGTGCCAAAGAACCACTTTTAAATGTTAAAAAAAGAGAACACTCACAAACAAGGCGACAGTACACTTAGTTTTGAAACATCTAGACCCCAACCAGATTAACACCAGAAAGTGGTGAAATACAAGCTTGAAAACTATCATGCATCATTAACAATCTCTCTCTCTCTCTCTCTCTCTCTCTCTCTCTCTCTCTCTCTGGCAACTTTGTTTAATACAACAAATGGAAAAATAAGCAAAGAAAAGCGTGGTCTGGACCAATTGTCTAAATAGGAGCAGGAGTTGTTTGTATACCTCAAGGGAGTTTTGTGCTTCATATATTTTTTAGGGTTAAGCCAGCAATCTGTCCACCTCTCCCTTTTATTCTAATGGCTTTTTAATAGCCACGATTTCAAGAAAAGAATAGCCTGCTAACGTGGATGTCTCATTTGACAGCCTGTTTGCTTGCACGGTCATCAGGATGCATAATAGAACTGCTATTCAAATGTCATAGCCTGTAATTCACTAATAGATGTGTGGAGCTGTGGATCATTTGTCACCCACTGAAAAAGAAAAGTTGAAGGCATTACAAAACTCAGCTTTTATAAACCGCTCAAGCACTGCAATCTTCAGAAAGAAATAAAGAAATTGAGTAAAATGAAAGAAAGAAAGAAAGAAAGAAAGAAAGAAAGAAAGAAAGAGAAAGAAAGAAAAGGAACAACCTTGGCAATACAAACAAACAATCTAAAGTATAACAATCCGGCCACCACGTCTTATAAGTGGAAGTGTTTTTCTGCCACTAATTGAAATGCAACAAGCGTCTGTGAGAAACTCACTGGTGGTGATCTGGGTCAAGCCGTGGCCAAGTGGGGTGCACAGTTGCAACGGCAGTGTTCCCAAGGAGAACGCAGTGGCGATGAAAACATGCCTCTGTGTTCTTGTCACCCCGTCTAACAATGCTGCACAATGACGACAGGGAGATTGCGTAAGCCAGGAGTAATTGCAGTGATTGGCTCACTACCCCTTCTGGACCAGTAAACTGATTGATTTGCAGAATAATAAAAACCTATCAACATCCAGTGACACAGGGAGATAGAGAGGGGGGAGGGGAGGAAGAGAGATAGAGAGAGAGAGAGAGAGAGAGAGAGAGAGAGAGAGCGTTTGAGAAGGCAAAGAGGCCCAGGGGGATGAAGAAAGACAAAGAGGGAAGGAGAGAGACAGAAGGGGAATAGGGGATAGAGACAGACAGAGAGAGACACACTCGCGCACCTGCGCACGAATAGCCTGCACCTATAGCCCAGCTCTGAGATGGTATGCAGAAGTGGTTGGTATTTAATGGCCGTGGTTATAAAGGCATCCTCTAGGCTGTGGTCAAAGGTGCAAGCTATCTCTAATACGGACACTTCTCTGGAATCTTCATCAACCACATACTGTATCTGGTGTATTAGCTGTCAGAGATGTAAAGGTGTCTGGGTTATCACAGGTTGGAACATGGATGGAATGACACAGGAATGTTTTATACATTCTCACTGAGGATGCATGATAATGCATGTCCTTTGCTATGAATTCCACTATTCCATCATGGCGTGCTATGTACATCCCTTTGTATGCATAACAGCCATTCAAGATGTATGGTGCAAACAATGAATGACCTGAGTGGTGGGGAACCAGATGGAAAGATTGAGTCTGGTGGGAAGGACTTGTAGACTGGCTTTAACTGTGAATGTGATAATGTCCTCATTGAGTGCAGTGTTCTTAATGAATGCAACATTCAAGTTTGCCTTTAATCCTGTCCAGTGTTGTTGTTGCTTTTGTTGGCGTACATCCATGAGTACTTGTCTGGCACCTGTAGCCGTTAGCACGTGACTGTGTCCAGCGTAGGTGACTGTTGCCCTGACCTGGATGAGAGCCAGAGGGTCAGTTATAATGTCACAGTCTCACAGTCACAGTCTCTGAGTTGGACCGTACCCTGCACTCCAGGGACACCCCAGTACGGACGCAGAGGTCATTTAGGTCTGTCCAGAACGACCAAACCCAAAAGCCAGCAGAATGGGTGTCAAGTTTCCCGCTGGGCTTCCTCCTGAAGCCAAGAAAGTGTGGCTCTAATTCCCTGGCCAGTGGGACCTTACGCCTCCTTAGGTCCAGGAACATGGAGGATCGAGCCAGCTCCCTAACATCCTTGTCGTAGCTGTTCAGTATTTTTAGGAGGTGGGAAATCCTCATGCTGGCACACATACATTCCACGTTTCGGACCCCCAGCCCACCCTCCCACTGTGGATGAAAAATGATGTCGCCGGTGCTATGTGAGTTGAGTCCAAAGTATTTTCGCACTATAGGCTCACTGTTTTGTCATTCATCTCACACAGTACTTTCTGTTGAATGTGGACATTAGAGAACATGTGGCGCGGAGCGCCACCTGTCTGATTGCTTCCAACTTCATAGTTAGGGGCATAGTGGACACCTGCATGTCAATCAGGTCCAGCCGAGATGTAAAATCAGACAAGATGTTGTTGACCTGCTCCTTCCATTCTCCTGTGATGTTGATTTTATGTCCAAGGTAGTTGTATGTCTGGTGAAGAGCGCATACACGTAGGGGTTCCGAAGCTATGGTGAAAACTAGGGGTGTGGCTGTTTTGGAGTGGTACCACCGGTTCCCTCCACTCCTCCTCTCATACAAAACAGCACATTTTGTATTTTTGAGGGGTGCCTATATACAGGTTTAATGTTTACGTTTTTAGTTCAATGTTTGTTGGCACCATTACATCACCTAATCAACATGAGTTGGACTTTAATATATTAGCGCCCCTCACTTCACACGGGTGTGATTTTTAACCTCTAGGCCTGACCATTCTAAAAAATGGTCTGTCCTGGAGAGCACGTTTTTAATTGTGCTCTCTTCCCTAGAGGCTAAAGAAATATCATCCGCGTAGCCCTGTACAGGGTTGGGGGAGATCACACCGCGGGGGCCACACTGACACATCCACTTTATCCACTGATTGGTGGCAATAATAAAATGTACTGCGCTCCATGGACAGCCTGTTTTAATGCCAATCTGTAAAGGTGTTGGATGGGTAAGCTGTTTCCCACAGATAACTTGAATAAAGGAGCATGTCAATGAACATCTGGGGCAGCTGTATTTCCTCACACACTTAAGGTTGTCCATTGTATCCGATGATGACAATCCATCTCTATGTCTTGTGAGTGCTCATGTGTCTATATAGTCCAATCCGTGATCCACACGATCTGCCACAAACAGGGCAGGGAAGAGCACTGACTGGGGGTGTGGTTCTGGCTTCATGTCTCCTTTGACGTTTCTTGGTCCGTCGATCACCTCTGTCCTCCTCAAGCTTGCGCACTCCTTGTTGGAGGAGCTGCCGCCAGATGGTGCGTTGAGCTGCAGTGACCTCCTACTGAGTCGGGTTCAGGCTTCATTTCCTCATGTCTTTAGTTGGTCTTTGTAGCGTTTTTTCGGGCCTCCTGCCAAGCGATGACTAAGATGGAGCTGGCCATAGAGCACCTTACATGGTAGGCGTTCTTCTGGCATTCTTATGACGTGGCCTAGCCAGCAGGGTTGGCCACGGGGAGCCTTCGGATGTTAAACAGGTTTCCATCAAGTCGGAAGTCCACAGTGACCCCACTGTCCCTCTGGATACTCTCTGGAGCAAGAGTGTCACACACAGGAAGAAGATGTTGAAAAGGACTCTAGCAAGGACACATCCCTGGCGAACACCAGTGCGCACCTTGAATGGTTCCGATTCCTGGCCACCAATAGTCACACGTGACGTCATCCCTTCATGGAACTGCCTAAGGATGTTGACGAACTTCTGTGGGCAGCCAAACTTCAGGAGGATATTCCAGAGAAGCTCCCTATTGAAAGGATATTCCAGAGAAGCTCCCTATTGACCGTGTCAAAAGCCTTTGATAGATCGATAAAAGCAACGAAGAGGTCCTGGTGCTGTTCCCTGCACTTCTCCTGGATTTTTCACAATGTCAATGAACATCTGGGGCAGCTGTATTTCCACACACACACACACACACACTCACTCTCACTCTCACTCTCTCTCTCACTGTCTCTCTCTCTCTGACGATTTTATACGGAAGTTGAATCCTTACTCTATTCAACCTGAGTCCACTGAGTTCTTGGCAGAGATAGCTTTTGAATATTTTCCAAAGAAAATGCAGCATTATGGCATAAAGTGCATCAGACGTAATATGATCTGTGAAATACCACAGCTGTCCTGGCAGGTACATTCTTTTCCACTGACATTCTGCATTCCCTCCCTGACTTCCCATTGTGTCTAGTCGTGCAGACAATTACATTCATTCCTGTCTGTGTTTTTCTTCTTCAAACAAATTCAGTCATTATCTGAAGATGGAGCAAGAGTCCAGACCCATGAGACATGAGGGAAGACTTCTCAAAAAACTTGGATGGTGTGAAAATAGTTTAGAGTATTTTTCCTCCATGTGAATTGAATATTATTTGGACATACATGTCAGAACTGCAAGTACCAGTAATCTATAGCAGTCAGCTATACACGATATATCTGAGAACTGACAGGGAACATTGCTTTTTAACAAGTCTATTTATTTTTAATAATTTGGGTTTTATTTGGACACATTTTGTCCTGTGGGTAATTTAAGGCCACCAACGGAGACGTGTGAACAGACATAAACAGAAACACAGACATAAACACGGCATGGTAAATCATCGCGAAAATCCACACATGCAAATATTTAGTCTGAAAGCTTTTCAACAACAACAAACACATCATTCACGGTTTAAGTACCGTTTTAAATGGATCTTGATTTAACCTTTTGCTGAGGTGTTGCGGTGACTCATGTCCCCCCAGCAACCTCTTCAAATGGAACCCTCCATATTCTTTGACCTGCAGGGTTTGCCCCACAGATTTATGGCCCTGCGGCTGGAGTTTGAAACAAACCCAACCCTCCCCCATCGCTGTTGCTGCTACTGTCTTTTTACCTCACTTTACTCATTTTTTACCACTGCACTAGAGAAAATAAGTAGAGAACTTTTGTACTACTACTTTGTAGATTTTGATTATTATTACAAGTCATACAGTATAGCCACTTCAGCCCTATATACTGTACATTTCGGCCATTTGAAAATAGCTGATCTACAAGCTCGCATTGAGCTTGTAGATCAGCTATTTTCAAAATATTTGTATACATTTGAAACTGGGCATTCTGCATAATGAGGACTTTTAATACTTTAAGTACATTTTGATGTCAATATGTTTGTACTTTTACTCAAGCACATTTTGAATTCCAGACTTTTACTTGCAACGGAGTATATTTCTACATTGCAGTATCCAGACATCGATAAAGGCTTATCTAATCTTATGTCATCTTAGCTTAGCTTATCTTATCTTAGATTCAGTTTATCTTTGGCTGCTTGGGCTAATATTGGGCTAATATTGCGCTGACATTACCCCCTACCATGGCCCAGGAAACGATTCTCCGTTCATTTTCCTCATAGACATTTCAGAAAGTATTTATTTAAAGACGTTTACGCCGCGGACAAAGCCAACTCGAGTCGTGACAAATCATGACAACAAACAATTTTAATTAATTGAAAGAAGAAAAAAAAAAAATTAGAAAGAAGAAAAAAACGGCAGGTTACAACACTTTTTTTGTTGTTTTTCTTCTTTGTAATTATTTGTTTGGTCCATATTGTTTGTGTTGTCATGAGTTGTCACGACTCGAGTTGGCTTTGTCCGCGGCGTAACCGTCTTTAAATAAATACTTTTTGAAATGTCTATGGGAAAAATGCATTGGGATTCATTTCCTGGGCCATGGTAGGGGGCGGGACTGCAACGCTCTATAGCCTATAGGTATTAGGTAGGCCTACCATTATAATCCCTTTGTTCTTCTGCTCATCTTCTCCACTCATTTCCCCCATCAGAAAGGTTGAAGTCAAACTGCTCTGCTGCTTCATTAACGAAACAAATCCAAATACATCCATGGGCGGCCTTATATATGTTTCAATCGTTTCAATTGAAACGGGACTTTTGTACTACTACTTTGTAGATTTTGATTATTATTACAAGTCATACAGTATAGCCACTTCAGCCCTATATACTGTACATTTCGGCCATTTGAAAATAGCTGATCTACAAGCTCGCATTGAGCTTGTAGATCAGCTATTTTCAAAATATTTGTATACATTTGAAACTGGGCATTCTGCATAATGAGGACTTTTAATACTTTAAGTACATTTTGATGTCAATATGTTTGTACTTTTACTCAAGCACATTTTGAATTCCAGACTTTTACTTGCAACGGAGTATATTTCTACATTGCAGTATCCAGACATCGATAAAGGCTTATCTAATCTTATGTCATCTTAGCTTAGCTTATCTTATCTTAGATTCAGTTTATCTTTGGCTGCTTGGGCTAATATTGCGCTGACATTTCACCGCCCTACCGTATACTGTACAGCAGTGTTGATTTCACCGACTGCCAAATAAATGAAAACCAAATAAAACTAAATAAAACACAAAGCTTATACCGTGACTAAAACTAAGACAAAATATAAACTTTACGAGGGACTAGTGGAGAAGAGATCCAGTAGAGCTAAAAGACAAGTGATTTTATCTTTGGTTGCGCACGGGTGTTGCGCTCTGAAAATAGCCGATCTACAAGCTCACACTAGGCACGTTTACATGTCACGTTCTAATCGGGTTAAAACAAGGTTTTAAATACACCCGATTTAAAATATCCATGTATACACCTAAATAAACCCGATCAAGTCCGACCCGATTTAAATTCTAATCGGGTGCAGAGGGGTGGTCTAGACTTTTTTTAAACCCGATCAAGAGGACATTTCTTCCATGTATACACCTTAACCCGATTAGAATCTGATATGTTCTTTCTGCACATCAAATCGTCGGCAATTTCTGTTGCTTAACCTCCTTGTTTTTGGCAGTGCGATGAGGCGGTATACCTCTCTCTCGTTCCCTCTCCCCCCTCTCTCTCTGCAAGCGCATGTGCACACACACACACACACACGGCACTATAGCCGAAAATCTCCCATGCAAATAAAAAGTATAAATAAATAAAAGTGTTGCAGCCACTGAGATAATGGATGATGAGAATCACTCGTATGCTACCTGAAGTTGCATGCGCTGCCCCCCCCCCCCCCCCCCTGCCTCTGTGATCGCAGATCTGTTTCTGTTTGGCTGAAGAAAGTTGATATCCAATATGCCTACATGCCATTATGGTTTAAACTTGAAGCCGTGCTGGTCAGTTTAGTGTGCTTCGGACCAGCTCCGCTGCTTCAAGTCAGAGTTGGAACAGCTCCGCTGCAGCTACAGTAATTGATTTGACCTAGTTTCACGTCTTTTGCTAGTGATGTAATCAATTCATCATTTGGAACCACCTGCGTAAAATTCCACATTAGCCTATTTGACATTTTAAATGGCGTGCATGCCATGTACTCTTAATATTTTTCATTGTATATAGATATTTAATATAATATTCTTTCCATTGCAACTATAGGGTAGGGTAAAATGTGAAAGCTGAATTAATAATAAATAGTATAAAGACGAGACGACTCAGACCATAAGGGTTATTAATTACTAGCCACAAAATAAGCTGGAAATCAATCAACTCCGACGTCTGAAGGCTCTACCATTCAGTAGCCTACCATTGTTAAACAGACACAGTCCAAGTAGGCTAGTTGCATTCTCGACAGAGATGAGAGAGGAGAGATGGAACCCAGCCAGCACGTCCACTTGGGTCCCATGTGGTTTCAATGCGGGATACATGGGTACAAGTGGGAATGGGCTTGAACTGGGAACATGGTCTACATGTGGGCTAACTTGCATGGGTTGAAAGTGGGCAAGCCCATGTAGTTCCAACATGGTCTACATGTGGGCTAACTGGCATGGGTTGGAAGTGGGTAAGCCCATCTACAAGTAGGGCTGTAGCCTGTAGGCCTACACAAACAGCAGCGTTGTAACAGTAGGCCTATAGAGCGTCGCAGTCCCGCCCCCTACCATGGCCCAGGAAACGATTCTCCGTTCATTTTCCTCATAGACATTTCAGAAAGTATTTATTTAAAGACGTTTACGCCGCGGACAAAGCCAACTCGAGTCGTGACAAATCATGACAACAAACAATTTTAATTAATTGAAAGAAGAAAAAAAAAAAATTAGAAAGAAGAAAAAAACGGCAGGTTACAACACTTTTTTTGTTGTTTTTCTTCTTTGTAATTATTTGTTTGGTCCATATTGTTTGTGTTGTCATGAGTTGTCACGACTCGAGTTGGCTTTGTCCGCGGCGTAACCGTCTTTAAATAAATACTTTTTGAAATGTCTATGGGAAAAATGCATTGGGATTCATTTCCTGGGCCATGGTAGGGGGCGGGACTGCAACGCTCTATAGCCTATAGGTATTAGGTAGGCCTACCATTATAATCCCTTTGTTCTTCTGCTCATCTTCTCCACTCATTTCCCCCATCAGAAAGGTTGAAGTCAAACTGCTCTGCTGCTTCATTAACGAAACAAATCCAAATACATCCATGGGCGGCCTTATATATGTTTCAATCGTTTCAATTGAAACGGGCCTCGAGCATCGGGGGCCTCCCGATAAAAATAAAAAAAAACCCATGTATGTATGTATGTATGTATGTCTGTCCGTCCGTTTAGGGTACCAACAGGTGACAAAGTGGCGCTGTCGAGCTTCACACCGTGCACAGGTGCATGATGGGAAGTTGAGATTTTTTTAGTGGAGTGTACTCGTAGCCTACTGTACTGTACTATACTTTTACATAATAGGTAGTTAATCAACTAGTAAACTAGGCAACTAGTCAACTAGTAAAAATGACTAGAAGTGAATGCCCTACAGTACAATGTAGTACAGTATGAGTACAGTATAGTACAAGTAAGTACAGTACGACTACAGTACAAGTGCATTACAGTACGAGTACAGTACAATGTAGTAGGCTACAGTACAAGTACGGTATCAGTACAGTACAGTACAATGTAGTAGGCTACAGTACAAATACGGTATCAGTACAGTATGTCATGAACGGGGCCTCCTGTTTTTTTTTTTGATAATAATTATTAATTATTAAAATTATGACGTCATGAACGGGGCCTCCCGGTCTCTAAGGCCGCCCCTGAGTACATCACCACTTACATGGGTCTGATTTCATTATACAAACAGTAGCTAATCTGATTAAAAGTGGGCACATGTAAACACCTGATCGGATTGAACTTGCCCCATGTAAACACTTGATCCAAAACCTTCAATCGGGTTTATTTTAATCAGATTGGAAGAAAGGTGTCCATGTAAACGCACCTAATGTGTCGCGGCACGTCACATTGTGAGCTTGTGGATCTGCTATTTTCAGCATGCTATTTTCAGCAAGCTTAAAGCAATTGGTTTCGATAGCACATCAGTGAGCTGCAATCCTACCTGGAGGGGAGAGAACAGATGGTGGAGGTGAATGGAACACTGTCCCCCCCCCCTCCCAGTGAGCTGTGGCGTTCCACAAGGAAGCATACTTTACTGTTCCTAATATATGTTAACGACATGACTTCAGCTTGTGACTGCAACTTGTTCCTGTTCGCAGATGACTCGGCACTGCTAGTCCTCAGCTCTGAACTGGGTAGAATCTGCACCTGGCTCGCTGATAACAAACTATCTTTACACCTGGGAAAAACTGAATCCATTCTCTTTGGCTCTAATAGTAATCTCAGCAAGGCAAATGGCTTCTTGGTTAGAGTGGGTGACAATGTTATCACACGTAAAGATGAAATTACCTACCTAGGTTCCATCCTGGAGGCTAATCTTTCCGGTGATAAAATGGCCACCAACGTAATCAAACAGGTCAACCAAAGAACAAGATTCCTTTACAGGATCTCCTCACTGGTCAACAAAAACACCTTGAAGACCTTAACAGGAGCCCTTGTACAAGGTTTCTTTGACTATGCATGCACCTCCTGGTACCACAGCACCTCAAAGGCCCTTAAAACTAGGCTCCAGACTTCCCAAAACAAACTGGTCAGGCTCCTACTTGGCCTCGCCCCCCGAACCCACCTCACCCCTGCCCACTTCGACAGGCTGGAATGGCTTAGGGTCGACGACAGAGTACAGCATCTTGCAATGGGTCTGGTCCACAAGATTCGATACACCACCAAGATACCCTTGTACCTGTCTAGATACTTCCTTAATGTTAACGAAGTCCACACCCACAACACCAGAGGGAGTGCAACGAACCATGTACAACCCAGATTCGGCACAAACAAGGGACTAAATTCGTTTCGCTCCTATGCCACAAAAATGTGGAACGCCCTACCAACAGTCATTAAGACATGTGAATCCCTTGACTCCTTCAAAACCGCTCTCAAAGGGCACCTACGGATGGCTGCAATTCGAAACTGGCCCCCGTAAAATCTGAATCCCCCCACCCCCCCCCTTGTTTTCCCTCACTGTATATGTTTCTTTTCCCTTTTTACCTCCATTATGATGAATTACTGTTCTGTTCTTTGTCTATATAGAAGTGTCTATTTGTACGTCTCTAAATGTTTTGATGAATTGAACATGGTGGACCCTCTTGTAAACAAGCGTAATGCTTAATTGGGTCGTCCACTCACAGTTAACAGCCTTTGTATTGAGTTTGTGCTTGAAATGTACTGTAATTCTGCAAACTGTTAATAAATATTTCAATCAATCAATCAATCAAAACCAAGTGTAAGGTCTGCTATTTGGATGCCCTCAAGGCTCGCCAAAATACATTTTAGTCCAAATCTTATATTTAGTATTCAAAAGACATGACTAAACTAAATACAAATTTGTCAAAATCAACACTGCGCAGTGCCACATGCAATAAAGTATGTATGAATACAGTCTTGAAAATGAAAATTCTCTCAACAGTGCAGAGCACTGAGAGCAATGACGGCTAAGCCAATAGCTTCTACGCTCAGTGATTACATTGTTTTCCCCTGTCGCTCAAAAGGTCAGCTCTTGGGCAAAAACAAGATGGATGTCAATAAGACAATGAGAACAGTCATTAATGGACTGGTTACAAAAAATACTTGATAAATTGTGAGCACAGCTGAATGCTCTTGTGCAATTATGATGTATTATTTATGCAACACGCGCGCGCTCACGCACGTGCACGCACGCACGCACGCACGCACGCAAGCACGCACGCACGCACGCACGCACGCACGCACGCACGCACGCACGCACACACACACACACACACACACACACACACACACACACACACACACACACACACACACACACACTAACAGATTAGACCACAATCTTTCTCATGAACCTTGACTCGTGCTGCTTAACGTTCATGAGTCTCTCTGCCTTGGCGTGTTTCACAGCATTGTGGCCGAGTCAGACTACATAGTATGTCTGCTGGAACCGAATCAACAGGAAAAAAACAAGTAGATAATGATGACAGTGGGCTTAACCACCAAGACAGAGGACATGTAACCCTTAACCTGCTCCCATTAAACCCCCTGACCCCTCAACTCTGTCCAATTTATTTTATGAATGCCCTGTTTCGCTATAACATTTGGACACTTACAGCAGGCCTGGCATTAGCCTAAATGTTAATCCATTTCCAAATGCAATTTTTCTGTAAAAAAAACAAGGTCAGTCTGGCATTGAAAACGTCCAGAAAATTCCAATTTGGAGCATAGTAGACCTTAGGCCAATGGTTCTCAAATGTTTTCATGTCAAGGATCCCCAAATTGACACGCATTAGCCTGCGGGACCCCATTTATAAAAGATACGCCAGGGACTCTAGCAGTGACTGTCAACCATTTTAATTTCAAGGACCCCCAGTTTGACATGCATTAGTCTACGGGCCCCGATTTACTAACATAAGGGTCCATTTGGTTCCTAACAATCATTTAGCTAGGGACCCCCTAGAACTACCTCAAGGACCCCTGAGGGTCCCCGGACCCCACTTTGAGAACCAATGCCTTAGGCCTCCTAATGTCTTAGCTCCTTGTTATTGGATATTTGGTTCAAGGAAACCTGAGCTTGGATGGATCATCATTTTTCCCCCATACTTGTCCTCAACTGGTCCCGTGTTAGCAGCAGGGGTGGCCTGCATGGCCGTGTTAGCAGCAGGGGTGGCCTGCATTAACCTGACTCCACCAGATGGGGCAGCAGAGAGTAGGCCTGCATGGCCGTGTGAGAAATGAGAAGAGGATTTAGTTTCCCATGCATGCAGCAGTGGAAAAAGTACTCACATAAGTAAAAGTATCAATACTGCGACGTAGAAATACTCTTAGCATGGAAATGTACCAACAGTGAGAGTACTCATTATGCAGAAGTTTTCAAATGTATCATATCTTTTGAAAATAGCAGATCTACAAGCTCACAGCGCATTGTATGACGTAAAATCTAAACACATTTATGTGTTTAAAAAGTGATACCGGCGATTAAACATGTTCTTCTGTTTATAATCTAAACACTGTGACACGTTTAAAAGTTACAAATAAGTGTTTAGAACCTAAACGCTTGGATGTAGTGTAAATTGTAGGCCTACTTAATTAACTAACTACGTAGTAAATGTACTTGGTTACTTTCCACCAACTTATGCGGATTGGAGCTCATGGTTCTTCTGGATCAGGTCTGGAGAACCCCCAGGCGTGCCCTTCTTCGCCCGTCCATCCCTGATCATCTCTTATTTCACAGCATGTTTACGTTAGTGCAGATTTCCACTCTGATAGTGCCGAAGGGGGAATGAACTCATGAGAATGGTGTTGGGAGGTGAGTCTCCCTAAGCTCAGCCTCAGCCTCATATGTCTCTCATGTCCATATTTTAGTCCACACAGGCTACAACTATGTAAACCAGGGGTGGGCAACTTTGACGATGGAGAGGGCCACTAACCTATAGTTCCACACTCACTCCAGAGGGCCACTATAGTTCCACGCTCACTCCAGAGGGCCACTATAGTTCCACACTCACTCCAGAGGGCCACTATAGTTCCACACTCACTCCAGAGGGCCACTAATATAGCACTCCAGAGGGCCACTATAGTTCCACACTCAGTCCAGAGCTATTTTTATTTTTTTTATTTCAAATGCCTTTAATTATAGTTATATATTATATTATAACTTTATGAACTAAATACAAATACAATGGACATTGAAATACAAAAAGACAATTCAATTCTAATAGTAGTCATTCAGCTATATGGACTGAAGTAATTAAAGCGTGTCATGTGTGCATGTTTGGAATTGTAACAGCTGAAACAAATTCTACTATCAATATTCGGGGTACATACGTTGGGTAGACATATAGACATACATAACAGTCCGACAGGCATTAGTCCGACAACACCGTCACTCCCGACATGCGTCACCAGTTACAATAACCCGTCGCTGGTTTAAAACTCACCCGTGGCTCCCGACATGCGTGGCAGGTTAAAACTAACCTGTGGCTTCCTGTGAGGGTAGGTTTTGGGTTTTGGGTAGGCTGTTGGACTAATGCCTGTCAGACTGTTGGTACGTCGGACCAAACTGCATGCTCCTAAACTGGCACAATACATCTCTAGTTCAATCAATTCAACCAGGAGAAGATAAGCCTTTATCTAAGAAGAGTAAGCCGAGTTTTGATCTATATTCAACTAGAGAAACATTGATAATGGCTACGATTGCGGCCGTATAATAATATTAATAATAATATAATAATAATAAACTTTATTTATAGAGCACCTTTCATGACACGAGTGTAAAAATATCAAACAACATATAGTCGTATAGGAGCGCCTTAGTGACACAGAGGTACTGAAAACATTGTGCAGTCAATGATATTTCTGCAGCTAGATGACTCCCTCATCCTATTATCCTTCTTTTGCATTCTGCATACCACGTTTTTGATACCACGCTAGCCCCTCCAATACATGGCTTTTGAAGATTGTGTCATATGGCAGATTTATATGGGATTTGTAATGTTTGTTTAGAGCACTTATGACGTAAATCGTTTGCCAGCCAGGGCAATTATGACGTAAATTGTTTGCCATCTATGTTTAAAACGTTTGTTTAGCGCACTAAAACAAACGTTTTAGTGCGCGGAGGGGCGCTCTTATCATCGTACATCATCATTCTCCATCATTGTCAATGGGAATTTAATTTGTGTAGAATAAGAAATAGCCAATTTGCTCGTCTACATATGACGTAAATTCTCCATTCATTGTCAATAGCATTTAATGTTTGTGTTAGGACAAGAACTACACTAGCTGAATATAGCTCAAAAATCACACCCGTGTGAAGTGAGGAGTGCTAATATATTAAAGTCTAACTCATGTTGCTATGATTAGGTGATGTAATGGTGATGTAAAACAAACGGTGACAAAACAAACATTAAATTATCTTTATTGTTCATGGCATTTAATGTTTGTGTTAGGGACAGGATGACGTAAATTTTCCCTTCTTTGTCAATGGCGTTTTTAAAACCCAAACAAAAGAGACCAAAGACATCCTTTTGCCTATAAGGACTGTCTTCTGTCACAGTATCCTTGTGGTAGAGCTGCACATCCCAGTGTCTCTGTACAGTTTTATAGTTACACTTAATCACTCTGTGTATAGATATATGTCTGCACAATATGTACATTTCTACTTAACCCAGCGTAAAGTTTGTACGGCATCTCTCGGTTCCTGTTCCTGCCCTGCATTGCCTCGTTCTGTATCTGTAAATACTCACACATCTTCTGGACACTATTTGTGCAAACGTATATTCTTTGTGTGCTTAGTAAACTTGAGAACGTTGAGTGTCGAGTGACACTGTAAAGTGCACTGTCGAATAACGAAGCCGCCCTTTTACCGACTCAATCCGGACGTACAGCTGGCGGAACTGCTCAGCCTGGTATTCCTAAAGTGAATTATGCTTAAACGGTTAAGCCTAACCTTATTGAGGGGATGGCGCCTGATGGATGGGAAATGAACTGGTTGGAATAACGTGTTCCTTTCACACGCTACGTCCAACCAGCGAAACTCCCCCCTGTCTGGTGAAAAGAAGCAGCTTGGACACTCATGCATAGAAGGAAGCATGAGGTCAGTCTGCTCTCCCCAGGTTGGCGGGGTTGGGTAGGGAGTGTAGAGCCCAGGATTACATTAGATCAGGGGTTCTCAACGTTTTTGGCTGGGGATCACCGGAAATGCTTTGGCCATGTCTCGCACCCCCGCCCCGCCCCCCTCCCCACCACCAATACAAACTATTACAAAAATAAAAAATAAAATAATAATAATTTGGGGACCCCCCAAAATAATTTGGCGACACCCAGAGGGGTCGCGACCCATGGGTTGAGAACCCCTGCATTAGATAATTGACACTGGGTGAAAAATGGGTTACAAAATTGTGGGATAAAAAAACCTTATTCCTAACCTTAACCTCAGCAAAACGGTGCCAAAACCTAATCCTATTCCTAAACTTAACCCTAGTAAAACTATGCCTTACCCTAAAAACCAAAACAATGAGGGTGAGATGGATTATGGGCGACGGTACCTGTTACCACACTGTCGAGTGGCACTGCCTTGGTATTATCTTGTTATCAGAGCTCGCTGCGTGCTTGCTGAAGGGTCATTCAAGCGAATGACCCACTCTCCACCTCTGACCGGTGGTGGTAAAAGTACTCAAATTTAAGTTTAAGTTTGACTTACTCTGTTTAGAAGTAAAAGTCCGGAATCCAATTTTTTTTATTGATCTCCAAAAACATGGATGTTTTGTATGATCAACTCAATCTGAGCTCATTTCCAATACAAATAACTTTTTGGATACGCACTAGACGGGGACCCGTGGATGGAAATGAATACAACCTTATCTCGTCCGATCTCGCCCTGGGCGGTCTGTGATCATTAATGAATCTCGTCCGAAGTCGCCCTAGGCAGGAAAACTGTTAAGTAAATGTACTCAGTTACTTTCCACCACAGCCTCTGAGTCACACCTCCTAAATCACCTCTCAGTGCTGCAAAGTAAATTGATGTGGCTGATCAATATCTGCCTCAACAACGATGAATCCACCTCCACTCTGACGCCAGAGGAGACCTTGTTTGTGGGTGTGAAGTGTCATTATTTGCAACATGAAGTATCATTTCACAAGCTTAAGTTATGCATCGACATTCGCCCAGGTCTTGAGCCATACAGCCAGCGATAATCCCTCCCATCTGTTCATCCACGCTTCATATTTTCATCTAGTGCATCCTAGTCTACATCAGTGGTTTTCAACCAGTGGTCCTTGAGGGGGTTCCAGGTGGTCGCCAGCTAAATGAGGGAGAGTTGGTAACCAAATGGACCCTTATAGATCTTTAACTCTTGTGAGTGTATACAATGACACATGTTACATTATACACTCTTTTGCGTATAATTTGAATTTTGCAGCGGCAGCCATATTGAATCACTCTCCTGCAGCTTTCAAACTCTGCTCCTGCACTGCTTCCAGATCTCAGCTCCAATTACTAATTGATTTGTGCACCAACTTCTGCTGCAACGATACTTTTGTAAATAGTTGATGCATTCAAATGTGGCTGTATCCAACAAAAATGTTGTGTTCTTGCCAAATGATATCCCTGCTCTTTACTGGTAATAACACTTTGAAAACTAGATTTTGTTGGTCCAGCCTGTATGGACAAATTAATGTAGGCTATAGCCTGTGATTAGTGATTAACAAGGAAAAAACATCACACTCGTGTAAAGTGAGCGGCGCTCTTATCATCATATATAACTAAAAAATCACACCCGTGTGAACTGAGTGGTGCCAGGTCTTATATAGCCTGATCAGCTGTGGTCTGACGTAATGTCAGTGACCGTAGTAACCATGCACATTTTTTTGGGTCCCACGTACAGGTACACACACGTACAGGTACACACACGTACAGGTACACACATACATAGACACATAGATACAGACAAAGCTGGTTGTTGGAGTGGTTTGCACCACTCACCTGCACCTGGGACATATCCTCAGTGATGTATCCCAAGGTCATCAGGGTTTCGGGTCTCTCGAACATCATACCGCTCACTCAGGTGACCCAGCTGGGGTGATCAAGTCCCGACTTACGTCCCAGTAGCTACCCTCTATCAGTCCCATTAGGGCAAGACCAAGGCCACACAATCCGTTGCTCCGGAACTACTCTACCGGGACTGGGAGGATCAGCAATCTGGCGCATGGAAGGACTAGGCTCTGTGGGTTGACTCCTGTCCGGGCCCCTCCTACGTCTCACCAGGTCCACACCTGCTCTCACCAGGCCCAGGACCTGTGCGTTGCACCAGACTCCCAGCACCAGGCACTTCATTCAGGAGTGGATTATAATGGCCCTCCTAAAGGCCTCACAGAGGGTTTTTGGGCTTCCTCCTCACAAGGACACAGGATGGGGCGCTAACCCATACTGCTCACCCGGGTGCTGTCTACATTCAGGCTGTCACCCGTCTCTCCAGGCGTCACGTAGTCTATTCGTATATACATCATCATAGTGTACATCATCATACATCACATTCCGTGCTCAGACATTCAGCTGAGCACATTCCGTGCTCATATTACAGACACACATACACACAAAGCTGTAGTGTCAAGTGGGTCTAATGATGGACCAGTGTTGATTTTGTCGACTAAAACTATGGCGAGAAATGTTCGTCGACTACCTTTTTTCACTGACGAAAACTAAATGGAAACTAAATTAAAACTAAGCTCTGATGACTAAAACTATGAGACTATATTGACAATTTTGTCAACAAATAAAAACTAGACTAAAATGTTAGGAAGGAACTAGTGGACAAGAGATCCAGTAGGCTATAAGTCAATTTACCCTTGGTTGCATGCTGAAAATTGCGTGTTGCGCTGCGATGCATTGTGAGCTTGTAGATCGGCTATTTTCAGCAAGTGTAAAATCAGCCATTACGACGGCATCAAGGCCCGCCAAAATACAATTTAGTCGACTAAAATCTTGTGAAATTTAGTCGAATAAAATGATACGTAGCTTGCGGAGTTAGTTCATAGTCAGATATACTCGAGGGAGAAAATGCAGCAGAGCCGAACGCCAAGATAAATATCATATGGACACTTATATTCTCATTCTTAATAAATATTGGTTAAATCTATTCGTGAGTTGTCTGACTGAACTAACACTAAAACATTCCAGGTGACTAAAATGTGACTAAAACTAAAATCAAAATTTGCTGTCAAAAACAACACTGTGATGGACCCACTCGACACAATACACTATGACACTCCACACTCCCCACGTTGCTCTTAGATTCCTCTTTTCATCCATCCTTCCCCTACAGAAGTGTTCCAGTCCTCTCTCTCTCTCTCTCTCTCTCTCTCTCTCTCTGTCTCTCTCTCTCTCTCTCTCTCTCTCTCTCTCTTATACTTCTGTCTTGTCAATCTCTGTTCCTCTTTCTTGCTCTCAGAACCCTCTTTCAAGAAGCAGGCTACTTGTCTTGGACGTATTTCCGCTCTCAAACTCCCCAAGAGTTTTGAGTTCTGCAGGCCTCCCTGGTGCAGATGTTATTAGGAGGGGGTGGGTGGGTGGGCTGCGGGCTGTGGAGACCCACTCCCAGGAGGGATGACGGTGGGAAGTGGCGAGCCGGAGGGAAGGCGGGTCGAGCAAGAGGAGTAGCGACCATAAATCTACCATACTTGTACTGCACACGCACACGCACAGAGAGAGGGGGGGGGGGGGGGGGGGGGGGGGGAGGTTAGGATGGGAGAGCAAGAGATTTCTGCTCTACACTCCATATACAGTCATTGTTCATTCAGCTGCGGACCCCCACACACTAACCCCCCACCGCACACGCACGCACGCACGCACGCACACACACACACACACACACACACACACACACACACACACACACACACACACACACACACACACACACACACACACACACACGTATGGTCACGCACACACGCACTAACCAACACACTATACACTCACACAGGTCTCAATTAGGTATCAATCAAGACCTTTACATAACATTCTTCTCATGGTAGTCATACTGATAAGAGTATACGTCAGGATGTCACTTCTAAGAACATGTCTGATCTTCGGTGCAGTAAAGAAGTTAAGTGGCGTCGACTTGTCTGGATTTTTCCATTGTAACTCGTCTTACTGTAAATGTCTGCAGTCTGCAGCGGCGGTGAACAAGCAAAGGGAAGATAAAAACAGTCAAATTAAAATATTTACCTTTGGGGAGGCATACTGTCTCTCCCTTTCCATTAGGTCATGTAACCATGACCTCATTTATGCATAAGCTAATACGTTAATACACACCACACGCAGACACTCAGAGGTGGTATTATCACAAGCTAAAAGTAAATGTGAAAAAAAGAAAACCGTTTTCATAAAGTATATTAATCTCAAATCATTAATGTATAAAAAAACATACTGCAGAGTGCAGATATAAGTAATGTTTTTCCTATTAACCCACAATAAATGAAAGCAACTGATACTGCAGATGCTGCCTTATTCACACCATATTCATGTTTAATAATTACAAATACGACAACCTACTGTAAGTGGAGCTGAAACTATAAACTGAAATATACTGTAATGTGTAGTTGAAACTAAAACAAAACTAAACTATAATTGCTATGACACAAAGACCAGGAGTCACCAACATGTCTGTACACGGACATTATGTGTCTGTGCCAAAGAAGGATTTCTCCAGAATAAGTATGACAATTATTTATTATGATAGTGATTCTCAAATGTTTTATTTGCAAAGACCCCCTTTAACTCTTGAGAGTTTTCAAATGGAACCAAATAGACCCGTATAAGGGTCACTCTCAGAGTTACAGACCTATTGTGGTAATTCAGGGCTAACTATTTATGTTTTTCTGGTAATATCCTGTCCACTCATGTTGTGTGCCTGTGGCAAAAATGGAATATTGACAAAAATGCCCACCACAAGCCAACATGGCGAGGACCCCTGATCCTAACACACATATCACCTGCACATTACCTCACTGCGCTAATGAAGCGTTAGAATATGGGTAGAATAGAGGGTAGACCTATGTGCGTGACATCATTATCATACCCGGAAGAACGCCTACTGAGTGGCAAAAAACGACTTTCTGGCCTTGACAGCCCGGATACATCCATACAGAAAAGTCTAATCTGATTGCATTAAATGACGTTAAACTCACTTTGCCACTCGAATTGCCACTCACTTTATGCATGCGCATTGCGCATACCCTCTCTAAATGCTTTATGTGGGAGTCAGGGAACATCTTCAAGAAGGCTCAGTTCAGCAGCTGGTTGCAGTTCATTGGACAAACACTGCAATGTCGAGGTCATTCAAGGAACCATTGAGCTCTATGACAACTCAGCAATGTTTGCTTGAGTCTGCTTGCATCTGCACTATCTCATATCAATACCTTACATTGCGATGCCTGTGATGGATCACATTACATTTTTGGAACCCAAACTGGCAGAGGAACGACAGCGTATTGTATAGAGGGTAATGTGCTTGGCATCATCATCATACCCGGAAATTATGCGGGAATGCCTAGTGAGTGGCAAAAAACTACTTTCTGGCCTTGACAGCCCATACATCCAAACAGAAACGTCCTATATCTTATTACATTAAAAGACGTGAAATGGCGTTAAACTCACTTTGCCACTCATGCGCATACCCTCTATTACACCAAATCGTACCAGATCCTCTCCAGTCAGCATGTTCTCACATTGACTGTATTTCACACTGCACCTGAACACTCAAAATCCACCTTTGCCCTGTGTGCCTATACGAACAGTGTCTGTAAATGGAGTTGACCAGGCCAGGCGTCGGTAACCTCCTCCTTGCCCTGTGTGCCTATACGAACAGTGTTTGTCTGTAAATGGAGTTGACCAGGCCAGGCGTCGGTAACCTCCTATACGAACAGTGTTTGTCTGTAAATGGAGTTGACCAGGCCAGGCGTCGGTAACCTCCTATACGAACAGTGTTTGTCTGTAAATGGAGTTGACCAGGCCAGGCGTCGGTAACCTCCTATACGAACAGTGTTTGTCTGTAAATGGAGTTGACCAGGCCAGGCGTCGGTAACCTCCTCCTATACGAACAGTGTTTGTCTGTAAATGGAGTTGACCAGGCCAGGCGTCGGTAACCTCCTCCTTGGCCTATACGAACAGTGTTTGTCTGTAAATGGAGTTGACCAGGCCAGGCGTCGGTAACCTCCTCCTTGTTTTTCTAAAATATGAGCCCCAGGACTCTGACCCCTGGAATCCACTTCTTCTTTTTTTCCGTTCCATTTCCATTTTTATCAGACATCATTAGCAGAACTCAGAACACAGTCATGCATTAGTCACTGTTGGCATCTTGGCTTCAGACCAGGCCCCATTCCTCTAGATTGTGAATGTCATTTTTAAAACTTTATCTGGATGGCAGATTGACAGTGGCTCCAATCGGAGAGACCAAGCAGTGGGTCAAAGCAAACACTAAACAGGCTTAATTTATTTCACTTGAGCAAAAGTTGAGCATTATAGAGAAAGCTTGCACTTGCTTCTCATTTCCCTTTTTCTCTTCTCGTTTTCATAACCTCTCCTTTGTTGAACCGTGTTTATTCAAGTGTGTTAAGTGAAGTGAAGTAAAATCAAATTAAAGCTGGTCCTACAACCTTTTCTCTGAGGCACAGTGTAATGGATGTGAAATACAATTATCTGTCATTTTAGAGCATTTGCATTAACAAATGAATAATTTTCATAATCAGAAATAGTTTTTGTCCTGCGGGAATGAGAAACAACCCGATCAAAAAAACACACTACGGCTTCCAATTTGTGCAATTTTATAGATATCTGTCACAATCTGTGCCCTTTCTGTAGTCATATTGTGTTTTCTAGTGTTCCTTGTTCATAGTTTTAGTTTGTGTTCCAAGGCCAGTGAGTCGATGTATTTCCTCCAACTGCGCCTTGGTCTGCCCCGGGGTCTCCTCCCAGTGGGATCTGGTTTCAGTAATTATTTATTATGAATTTTCTCTAAGGTTATTTTTGCAGTCACTTTGTATTGGTGGTGGCGAGGGGGGCGAAGCCTTAGAGTATATATTAATAGAGACGGCACCGGATTTCTCCTCTCATCCACTTGCATTAAGTTGCTCAAAAGCGCATGAGGCGATTTCACTCCTCCTTCCGAGTAGGAACAGAGTGCATTCTGGGAAGAATTGGGCCAAATCGTGAACGCGCTGTGCCGTTGACTATCATTGCACGCGTTCACGTATGAAACAGCGTTCACATGTCATCATGAACGTGCGCAATGATAGTCAACGGACCAGAATTGGTCCAGTGCTGCAATACCAAATTCGGCCACTATGTCCATTTCGCCTCAGGGTTTCCTCCGGGTGCCGTCTCTATTCATATATACTCTAAGGGCGGAGCGGGGGTCGCGAGACATGACAACGCATTTCCGGGGGTCCCCAGCCAAAAACCCCTGCCCTAATACACTTAATCAACTGTATTCAATCAATGCTTTCACATTGCATCGATCCGTATCCGAATACACTTCAATCGGTCCCGAGACTATACCTCCATGTGGTCCCGGGAATGCATGGGTGATCTGCTCCCGGGAAGGTACGCAGCATTCACACTACCACAACATCTGCCAAGTGGTCCCGAGTGCGCACCCAGGACCATAGTGTGGGCGCGTTCGGAAATAGTGCACTGAGCCCACTGCGCAATGCAAACTAATAGGCGAGTGCGCTCCGGTGTGGTATATCCGAACGCGCCCTATGAATCTGCCCTTAGTCCTCCAGCCTATCCCATTGTTGATTCTGTCAGTAGTGTTCACCTGTGTCTAGTGTTTTCAGTTCTTTGTTGATTTGTTGCATTATGTAGTCAGTGTCACTGCGTTCAGTCCTGTTTCATAGTGTTGTCTTTGAATCCTAAAAGCTTGAATTCCCAGTATTATAGTTTCCTAGTTTCCTCGTGCCTGATCCTAGTTTCTTCATTGTTAATAAACCCCTTGCATCTGAACCTTCCGCTTCACTGTCTGCGCTTGGGTCCTACACCTGTTTCGCATCGTGATAGATACCATTTTCTCCATGAGATGTGCAATTGTACAACAATAGTACAAACTATATTCCCGTAATGAGCCCGGAATGGTTGCACTGTCGGAATGGTTTCTTTTTGTATCCACTTTCCAAGAAAGCACTCAAAACTTTAAGTATGACCAGGAGGACTGATGAAACCATGACATTTCCTGTTTAAGTGTGTGTCATTTCCCTGTGGTCACGTTGGTACTTTAACTTCCCTATCGGAAACAAAACATGCTAAAACATGCTTTTACAATAAAGTCAATATTAACATGATCTCAGTCTGAATGAAATTAACAGGGTTTTAATTTGGTCTCTCTAGCATGATCAAAATGTACACCCCATTTACAATTTACAAGTGTGGTCAGCAATCAGAGTACTGGACAGCACTACGGTGAACTTGAAGACGATGAAGACCTGCTAAATTTAGTCATGTCTAGAATCGACTTCCTTTGCAACAGCAAAGAACAGGAACCACAGATATATGCTGTTGGGGTGGTGCGTGTGGGCAGAAATCAATCATTGTTTATTTCGGCAGCAGTGTTTGCTCTGACTGACAGAAGACCACATGCATCCTTCACGTTATCTCTTCATCTCTATCCTTATCAAGGGTAAGTCAATATCCCACCTTGTGTGTGTGTGTGTGTGTGTGTGTGTGTGTGTGTGTGTGTGTGTGTGTGTGTGTGTGTGTGTGTGTGTGTGTGTGTGTGTGTGTGTGTGTGTGTGTGTGTGTGTGTGTGTGTGTGTGTGTGTGTGTGTGTGTGTGTCCATGTGTGCATGGGGGTTAGGACTGTGCAGGGTGTACAGATTTTGGGACCGCTATCCTGATCCTCATCCGACCTGACTGCGCTTGTATGTTCTCTCCCACATCTAGTGTGTGAAGCTACCTCGGTAGTAGTTGGCAACCATGGACAGAACATCACTCTGCCCTGTAGCTACGACACACACACTCATGGCGTGCTGCCGGCGTGCTGGGGACGAGCGGAAGTCCCCCTATCCAAGTGTTCCGACACCGTCCTCTCCGCCTGGTATGGGACCGTAGATTTCCGGCAGTCCCCCAGGTACCAGTTCCTGGGACGGGACGGAGAAGGAGACGTGTCTTTGACTATCGTCCGTGCCCAGACGACGGACTCTGGGATGTACGGCTGCAGGGTGGAGGTCCCCGGCTTGTTCAATGACATCAAAGTGAACATCCTCCTGACCATAGTGGAAGGTAAATGTTCAGTGGTGGAAAAAAGTACTCAAATGTTTTACTTAAGTAAAAAGTATCGATGCTGCAATGCAGAACGTACTCCGCTACAAGTAAAATGATCTGAATTCGAAATGTACTTAGGAAAAAGTACAAAAGTATTGGCATCACAATGTAAGTGATGCCAAAAATAGAAAGTACTCGTCAGAATGTCCCATTTCAAGTTTTCAAATGTATGAACATCTTTTGAAAATAGATCTACAAGCCCACAATGCGTCGCATCGCAACACATTGTGAGCTTGTAGATCGGCTATTTTCAAATGGCCAAAGGGCTGAAGTGTAGTTAGTTAGTGTATGTTTAGTAATAATAATTAGCATCTACAAAGTAACTAGTAACTAAAGTTTTCAAATAAATGTAGTGGAGTAAAAGTACAATATTTGTAGAAAATGTAACATACAAATCCCTCAAAATTGTACTTAAGTACAGTACTTAAGCAAATGTACTTAGTTAGTTAGATAGTTTCCACCACTGCACGTCAGTGTTTCAGAGTACTGCGTTAGTGGTGCTAAAGGTGAACTTCAGAATGTTGATTCATCCATTAGGTTAAGCCATTAGGATTTAATTTAATGCACTTTAGGATGCATTTAGAGAGCTGAAGCTTGTATTAAATGCAGGCCAAACTAAATTCACGCTATTCTCTATAGTGCCAGGAAAATGTATTATAATAACTTTCATAGTACTACCTCAAATGGATCCAATATAGAAAGGGTTGCTGAATATACAAGTACCTTGGAATGTGGCTTGATGACAGATTTTATTTGAATAGGCCTTATTCGAGGGATGACTTCCGCACACCCGGTTCAGTTTTATAGCAGGTGCGTATAGGTCCTGGCAGTACAGCAAACGTTATGAGGAAGGAGGAGAGACCCGCACACTGCCACTTGCTGGTTCAAGAACTTTATTTTAAAGAGTCATATAGCAACGTTTCGGCATTTCGGCCTTCTTCAGGCATGTGAATAGGCCTACCATATAGACAATCTTGCCTGTAAATTACAGCAAAAGATTGGTGCAGTTCACCATTCTGCTGTGCCATTTGTACCATGGTGAACCTAACCCTTGGATGCAGTTCACCATTCTGCTGTGCCATTTGTACCATGGTGAACCTAACCCTTGGATGCAGTTCACCATTCTGCTGTGCCATTTGTACCATGGTGAACCTAACCCTTGGATGCAGTTCACCATTCTGCTGTGCCATTTGTACCATGGTGAACCTAACCCTTGGATGCAGTTCACCATTCTGCTGTGCGATTTGTACCATGGTGAACCTAACCCTTGGATGCAGTTCACCATTCTGCTGTGCGATTTGTACCATGGTGAACCTAACCCTTGTGTTTTTAGTAGCTCCAATGGAAGAGGAACCCATTACACAGGATTGTGTGCTGCCCAGTGTCGCAGGACAAGGTGCGTAATCACGTAGAAAGGAACCACTGTGACTGCAGACTTCAAGCACAATTCTTTGCACAATACACAATCACGGCAAAAGTGGTTCTATGTTGTTTTTTTAACCCATTTATAGGACTGAGACCAGATTCTACAAAATGTTTTCATAATCATGACAGTTTTCTGAACCTGTTTCTATATCAGTCATTTTCAAACTATTTCAATCTCAAACATTATATGTATTTGGCCACCGACCCCCATCTGAAAATATGTTGTTCCAGGGACCCCGCAGAAGATAATTATGAGTTAAAAACGTTTGCTGTGAAAGAATATATTCAAAGATTTGCAACACATTTTCACGATTTTTCTAAAATAGCAGATCTACAAGAGCTAAAGCTTAAGATAATGGTTAAAGTGGTTAAACTCTATAAAGGGCCTTGAAAACATGAAGCGAGGAACGCAGGCGTTGTTGCCTGGATCAACACAGGTCTCCTCCAGGTCTGTTGAAGAGGGGCGCAACAACGCAAGCGTAAAAAAAAAGCTAAACAGAATCCATGTCTGGTGAGTCGCGGGCGTGTGCACGGTGCACATAACGAGCATGCGCGCAACAAATTCACGGGACCGCGTTCACGTAAATACACTTGCGTTGTCGCATCGCAAAAAAGGTCTCATTGAAAATGATCTATAGGCGCGTTTTATTGCTCCCCGTTTGCAAGGCCCTTTAGGCCAGGGGTTCTCAACGTTTTTGGCTGGGGGACCCCCAGAAATGCTTTGGCCGTGTCTCGTGACCCCCGCCCCCCTCCCCACCCCCAATACAAATTGACCCCTACAATAACCATAATAATAGTGAAAATACATCATAAATAAATACTGAAACCAGATATAATCATTATAGAAAGTTTATGCATGTACTATGTGTACTATGTAAACTCTTCATTTCTCTTTTCCAGCCATTCAGTTGAAAATAATTTGGGCACCCCCCAAAATGATTTGGCGACCCCCCCCGGGGGTTGAGAACCCCTGCTTTAGGCGACACAGATGCGTTCCCGTCCTAAATGGATTAAACAACTCATTTATTGGCACTGCGATAGACGGAGCAGTTTGCATCCTATCATTTTTATTTTGTATCGTAAAAGTAAACTTCAGTAACCAACCGTTTATCAAACCCCTACAGAGATACCGACAACACCAGGATTTGGAACAGAGACTTCTAACTACCCCGTGATGGAATTTGTCAAAACTCAGGTATAGATTATGTTGGTGAATATGAACTAAATATACTGTATGCCCTTTTCTGTTTGTATGCGTACTGTATGGTCGTGATTGTACTTTAGATTACTTTAATACGTTTTATTTTTATACTTGACTGAGCAGTGAGCAACTTTCACTTGTAGTGAAGTCATATCTGACTTGTTCACATCGGGGTCCTCCATTTTCAATTCATCAGAACATTTAAAGACGTACAAATATACACTTCTATGAAAAACAGTAAGACATCATACAGTAGGCCTATATACAGTTAAAGAAAGTAAAAAAGGGAAAAGCGTATAGTATGCGGGGGAAAATGAGGGGGTGGGGGGCTGACTTTACAGGCCGGGATTCACATTTCTTAATGGCTGTTGGTGGCGCGTTCCACATTTTAGTGGCATAGGAGCAAAATGAATTTAATCCCTTGTTTAAGCCGAATCTGGGTTGCACATGGTTTGTTGCACTCATTAATGGTTGCATCACTGTGAGCGTGGTCTTCGTTGACATTAAGGTATTATTAAGGTATTACGTATTTAGAAAGGTTTAAAGGGCCGTGGTACCAAGCGGTGCATGCATGCATAGTCGAAGAAACCTTGTATGAGGGCTCCTGTTAAGGTCTTCAAGTTGTTTTTATTGACCAGTGAGGAGATCCTGTATAGCAGGGGTGCCCACACATTTATGATGTGAGATCTACTTTCAAAATGACCAGCTCAACAAGATCTACCCACTGAAAAAATAAGTGTACCATTGCTGAAAATAGTTTAAATATATAATGTACCTGGGGGGGCTTTGGAATAGGGAGGGGGGAGAAATTATGACAGGCAGTTTCTGCTGTCAAAATATGTCCCCCCCCGTATTTAACTTAAACGCCCAATGCATTCTCAATGGCAATAGCACAAACTTTGGCATGCTACTAGTCCTACATACTTACACCTAGAAACCCCATTCAAACCTATTTAGGTTCATCTTACGGTGGACATGTTTGCCTGAAAAGGAATCTTTGAAATGTTTCATAGTTTTAGAAATATAGTGCTTTCAAATTTGAGAAATTCACAATGGGGCTCAATGGCAGATATTGGCACGGGGGCGGTGCTGGCGTTACATAGGCTACAGTAAGACATAAGACAAACACACTTGGAATGGGAAATAGAAGGAAATGGAATTGGTAGGGTTTTTCTTTCTACCGACAGTGTGTACTGTAATATTTTGTATGTGGAAAGTGAGTAAACTACCTCGACGCACCCAAGGTCTCCTGTCTTGCTGTTTCCTTACTCCACAGTATATAACTTTGTAATGCTACTGACGTTTGTGCACAACAATCTTGAAAACAAAGTAATACATTGTGGGTTTGAGCTGACAGGCCCTTCTAAATGTCAATCAAGTCACCTTAATTCAAGTGGCAAAATTTAAATTAAATATATTTTTTAGGGGCATGTAATGTGATCTACCTGCACATCCCTTGTGATCTACTGGTAGATCGCGATCTACCTTTTGGGCACCCCTGCTGTATAGGAATCTTTGTTCTTTGGTTTTTGATCGCAGGAACGATTTGCCTCCAGGATGGAACCTATAGTAATTTCATCTTTACGTGTGATCTTGTCACCCATCTATACTTATTATTACTTTGACTGTGGACAAAGTACACAATCCCATTACAGTACTTCAGACTGAAGTACCGTAATGGGATTGTGTACTTTGTCTCCACCACTATGTTTGTGCGCACCACTATGTGTGTGTGTGTGCACAGTCTGCGCACCCTGTGTGTGTTCGCATGTGTGTGCGTGTGTGTTCTGTTAGCGTAGTGTACTCTTGTATAGCCCCTCCTATGTCCAGCTTTTAGTGTCCGTGTAAACACAAACTTTGCCCTAACACAAAAAATGTAATGCCATTGATAATGAATGGCCAGTTAAATTTACGTCATTGTTCCAACACAAACATGAAATGCCATTGATAATGTTTGTGTAAACACAAACATTGTCCTAATTGTGATTGGCCGGAATCAAATGATGTATGATGATAAGAGCGCCCCTCACTTCCCATGTGATTTAAAAAATATTAATCCACAAATTAATTTATTCTATGTGCTTTGTTTGATTTATTACGGGCCCATTCATTCATATTTGTCTTCAATTCAGGGAAGGTTCAAAGACCTTCTGGAGGTGGGGAACCTTGGCAGGTTAGCAGCAATTTTCTGCACCACCGTCATCCTAATCCTCGTGCTTATTTTTGGTAAGTGTGGAACGGATTCTAGTTTGTGACTCATTGTGCTATATGAATTTTTACAGTTTGAACATGCACAGGCCTCTGTTCTCTTTACGCAGCCATGGCTGCAGTGTGTAGGTCGATAATTATCCTTTTTTACCAGCTGCTATGCAATAGCAAGCTGAGTCTATAATCGATGTGCAAGCTAGGGATGACCTTTTACGCAGAGCCTGGTAGTCGATTGTCACTATGGGGGAACTTGTTTTACAGGCGACCGGATTAAGGTTGGTGAGGGGTCCGTTAAAACGACCGGATTAAGGTTGGTGAGGGGTCCGTTAAAACGACCGGATTAAGGTTGGTGAGGGGTCCGTTAAAACGACCGGATTAAGGTTGGTGAGGGGTCCGTTAAAACGACCGGATTAAGGTTGGTGAGGGGTCCGTTAAAACGACCGGATTAAGGTTGGTGAGGGGTCCGTTAAAACGACCGGATTAAGGTTGGTGAGGGGTCCGTTAAAACGTCCAGATTAAGGATGGTGAGGGATGCGCTGCTTCGTGCTTGCGATTAAGGTTAGGGTTTGAGGTAGGTAGTAGCCGGCGCTGTAAAACAAGCGTCCCATCAGTGCCCCTCGAAAACCGAGGCTCTGCGTAAAAAGTAGTCCAGCTGGTTTTCTCATTGGCTGACGCCAATGAGAAAACGCACGTATGTGCGCACCGCAAATATGTCTGGGCGGAAACGAACGACTCAGGAGTCAGAACACAAAGGTTCCGCCTTAGAGAAGTTTGGTTCCTACCTAAACTACTGTGCTGAAACTGACACAGAGGCAGTTATAGCGGACCCCCGCCGATAAATGCAGCTGGTAATTCATTGATTTAATCAATTCTTGTTTTTAGACTGCATACAGTGGGGGATAGTAATTAAATGTCCCTTAATGTTTACATTTCTTCTACACAGGGAAAAGACGTGTGAACAACGCAAGGACATCCGAGCAGACTGAGAACATATATGAGGATGTCCAAATGTATGCATGTGCATGATAGAGACAGTTGGGAACGAGATGTGTTGTGCCTATAGCAGGTGTTGTTGGATGAAGGGGAAGTTCTGACCAATCGTGTGTGTGTGTGTGTGTGCGTGCGTGTGCGTGTGCGTGTGCGTGTGCGTGTGCGCGTGCGTGTGCGTGTGTGTGTGAGTGTTGAAACTAACGCCCTTACATTAAGTTACTTTACATAACAAAACTACTTTTTGCAGTAACTTGTAACATAACTCTTTACATTTTCCCATTCAGTAACGCCATTATAGTTACTGTGTTTTCAATGGGTGAGTTAGTAGTTACCCACGTTATGTAATGTAATCCAAAAGAACCGTCTCCTTCTCCTGCCAGTGCGGAGTCTGTCATGTAAACTGACATGGTGCACTGAGTGCGCTCCCAGAGTGAAACACATTCCACATGAGAAAGAGAAAGTGGCTTCCACAGGGCATAACGTTATCATAATGATGATTGGTCAACATAGGGTAACTATAGGGTAATTACTTTAGGCCTGTCTGTGCATGGGCAGGACATCAGTATTATATCCATTATCATTAGACTGGATATTGTCTGTGATTTTAGATAACGGTATTGTACTATTGGCAAGTGTTTTTTAGAGTAGAGCTTAAAACAATCCACAACTGGAGCAGTGACATTAGGGAATATTTTTTCCTTGAAAACAATAGAGCACCGAAGTCTGACGTCACTTTCAGTAGAGGGCACCAACACACAGGTTCATGTATTTTTTTATTTGCATTGAAATCTCCATAGGGCGATTTTAGGTCGCTTCATATAAGAACTGTGTTTGAAAAATAAACCGACCACCCCGGCCTTTCTGTCAGGGGAGTGGCTGTGCGTCGTTAATGATGTCCATTCATATTTGATACAGCCAGTTTCTGGAGAAAATTGAATGAATGTGGCCGCAAAAGCCTTGAAACTACATATGAAGGCAATGTCCCTGCTAATATACGTCATGCCCAGCTGTCAACACATTGCGTTCCTGAGATTCCTCGTTGACGTAAGCTCAGCTGGTGGTGACTCGACTTGTACTAACCACAAAACATTAAATATCAATAAAATTAAAATAAACGTAATTGACATTCAGTTTCTGTTGTGCGACAGGCAGATGCAGCCACCCGCCTACCCGGAAATGTAGTCTCTGGGTTGTTTGACTCGTTTCTAACGCTTATTTTGTTACTCTTTGGGTATATTTGTACATTTTCACCTTCAGTCGATGCTTCATATCCATATGAGTGAAAAGGCCGGGGTGATCGGTTTATTTTTCAAACGCAGTTCTTATGAGGCGATCTAAAATCCCCCTATGGAGATTACAATGCAAAAAAAATTAACCTGTGGACTGACACCCTCTACTGACAGTGACGGCAGGACTTCGGTGCTCTATGTGTCTGAATTGGAAAATCTTATTGTCTCCACCAGGCCGAAGGCATGGGGAGAGAGTATGTTTTGCACTCCGTCCGTGTGTGTGTGTGTCTGTCCGTCCGTCCGTCCTTCCGTCCGTCTGTTACCAGTTAATCTCCGGCACCGTTAACCCGGTCGATGCCAAAGTTTGCACACACACTCCCTGGATGCCAACGATGAACCTCTGCCCCACATTTTCCAGAACGGCCTGTTATAGCGCCACCATGAGGCAGCTTTTCACATGTTTTACCTAAAACTGCACTGATCTGCGTGAAACGTTGCATGCACACTCCCTAGAGGCCATGTACAAACCTTTGACCTGCATTTTCCGCATGTGCCTTTTATAGCGCCACCAGGTGGCCGACTTTTGTAAAACACATTTTTTGATATTACTCCTCCAGATTCTGTCCAAAAATCTCACAAATCGTTACACAGTATCTCTATGGTCATGTGCGCAAGTCGGATCTGTCCGATATTTCATATTCCATCCTAATTGGCTATAATTGGCTTTCACAGTTTGCAAGATTGCCCCGTTTTGAACAAAAGCCTCAAATCATGAACGCAGCATGCAATTTACGTGAAATCTTTCACACATTTTCTTACTAGGCTGAGGAATATATCCCACCCTTTTCACATTGGCCTGTTATAGCGCCACCAACAGGTTGATTTTTGCAAAACACAGGAGGCCACAACCTGACCTGCCCTGGTGGAGACCTGTGCCCCGAGGGGCACTTTTTCTAGTTATATATATTTTTTTTAAAACCTTTTTTTTTTTATAAAGTAAAGTAAAGTAACTATAGTAACTAGTTACTTTCATAATTTAGTAACTAGTAAAGTAATTAGTTACTTTTTCAGACTAGTAACTATAACTATAACTAATTACTTTTTAAAAGTAACTTGAACAACACGTGTGTGTGTGTGTGTGTGTGTGTGTGTGTGTGTGTGTGTGTGTGTGTGTGTGTGTGTGTGTGTGTGTGTGTGTGTGTGTGTGTGTGTGTGTGTGTGTGTGTGTGTGTGTGAGGTTGCATGTGCGTGTGCGTGTGCGCGTGGTGGGGGTGTTTATCATTGCGTTCATGGGAGGAAATTGTTTCATTCCATGGTAGGAGGTCACACTTTGTCAAAGCCCTGCTGTGCAGCCTTAGTCTGCAGTAGGCTACAGAGAAATAGGAGCATTTTGATTTGTAGGCTTTGGCAAAGGTGCTCCTGCATTTATAGTTTGTGAACTGAGTTGGAATTTAGCTCAATCATGAGCCTTGAAACTTTGATCCTTTTCCTGACAGTCACCATGGAACTGGTGCTGTACTTTAGAGACACATTGCCACCTAGTGGACAGAAGGCATTATTGACAGAATCAATGGTTGTCATTTCTGCAGGCATTATCCAATACATGATGTCATACATTAAAACATAATTAATACGCACATATAATGTACAATAGGCTACTAATGTCAGCTACAGCAGTGTTTTCCAAAGTGGGGTCCGGAGACCCCCAGGGGTCCTTGAGGGAGTTCCAGGAGGTCCCCAGCTAAATGATAGTTAGGAACCAAATGGACCCATATAGGTCTGTAACTCAGAGAGTGGACCATAATTATTTGTACACTCTCAGAGTTAAATTTACTTTGATTTTACAATATGTATTGGGGTCCCAGAGATAGAAATGCCAGAGATAGAAATGGGGGACCGTAAAATTCAGGTCAAACCGGTTGCCTTAGAGCCGTACAAATCTTATCTTGTGGGGGTCCTTGGCATGTATCTTCAAATGGGGGTCCGCGGGCTAATGAGTACCATTTTGGGGGTCCTTGACATGAAACAGTTTGGGAACCACTGAGCTACAGTATACCCTCTGATTAAATACTTTGTGCTTTCTAACATATCTGTGATATAGGTGTACGTGGGGTGACAAATGTGTATAACAAATAATGTGTGTCAGTGGACTGGAATCCTTGTCAAAACATTCCCCAAACGGCTAAACAGAAACATTTATTCTGCTGCGTTTAATTATATATATACATATATGTATATGTACATATGTATATATATATATATATATATATATATATATATATATATACATATACGTATACGTATATGTATATGTATATGTATATGTATATGTATATGTATATATGTATGTATGTATGTATATATATATATATATATATAATTAAATGCAGCAGAATATATATATAGTATATTCTTTACACTTTTTTAAATGTATTTTTTTCTTCGGAGTCCTTTGTCACTGTTAAGCACTGACCCTATTGTTTTGATAGCAGCAGTGGAGTGGGACATTCTAATGAATTATGCATTGATATTTGATGAGAGCAACACACCAAAAAGTTAAAACTTTCAGAACTTGTAGCTACTCATGTAAATAAAGGCCCCAGATACTTACCATTAATATCGTGGCTGAAAAGGTATTAATTGACTGGCCGAGTCCTGTGCTGGGAGTACTGCTGGTTTTGGGGAATATCAAGTAGTTCCGAGTGGCACTGGGGGTCACTACTTGATATTCCCCAAAACCAGAGCAGTACTCCCAGCAGGGGACTCGGCCAGTCAATTAATACCTTTGCAACCACAATATTAATGGTAAGTATTTCATACAGCTTTATGTCCAAAAATCCGAACTAACCCTTTACAATTAAAAGACCAAATATTTTCAGTTAAGGATTCATTCGATGGAAAATCCAAATGTTGAGCTATAGAACATTACTTACTGCAACATAATCAATATGTCATTGTATCATAACCAATAAATGTATATGTGCATGAGTCTGATCTTCACTTAATTCTTCCATTGCAATGAATTAGTCATTACTGCACATTATTGTCTCATGGAATATCATAATGTTCTCTCTTTGTTCCTTTATACAATTAACATTCAGAATTGTGCACATGGAAAATAAAATAAGAATGTCCTCGTGTAGGTTATATTACTGCTCCTCACTGTTGTTTTTGACAGCAAATTTTGAATTTAGTTTTAGTCAGTCTCTTGAATAGTTTTCATTTAGTTTTCATTTAGGGGGGGGAGCACCAATTCAAGAGGCTGCCCATTGATATCCCTTGAGCGTTTTTGTTATTAACCCCTTAATGCCCGAAACACTGAAAATCCACCCAAAATAGAGTTTTATGGTATTTCATGCAAAATACTTGATACTGTACGTGATCGCAGATTGACCAGAGGCAGAGGACCTGATGAGAGCCTATCAGATTGCAATTGCTGATGTCATACATCTAGTCAACATGAGATGACTGCCTTCTCCATCTAATGTTATGGCCTCCACTACCTGACAAGCTACCTCCACATGTTCAACAGTATTTTTATGTGACACCACCCATTGCTGGAGCATGGAATGGTCAGTGGACCAACCAGTTCATAGAGTTTACCTTCATGAGGTACGGCCACGGTGCAGGATGGATTATTTGAATAACCTTGAAGCAAGAGACCCTGAAGTCATTGGCCCTGAGTTGTCACATCTGCTCCAATATTGGGTCATAGATAGATAGATAGATAGATAGATAGATAGATAGATAGATAGATAGATAGATAGATAGATAGATAGGACAACAGGGATACTGCAACAGGGCCTACATCTCTATCACAAATAGGAAGCTAAATCAAGGAGTTTAGCACACAACTGGACATGAACATAACTGGACTTCTTAAGACACTGGACATAGCGAACATCCAGGGGAGAGTATTGTGAACATCATCAGTGGGTAGATAGACACACCAGTTGTCAATGTAGACATGCAGTGCTGTAAAGATAGCCTGGCTTGGCCATCTTTTGTCACCGGCAGATTCACGTCTGGCCACTACGAGGCTACTACAGAGTGGGGAAAAAAAACCTGAATGCAACTGAATGGCTGGAAAATGGAAATTAAGAGTTTACATATAGTATGTGGTGCATATATCTTCTCTATTATTAAGGTTATTTTTGCAGTCAGTTTGTATTGGTGGTGGGGAGGGGGGCGGGGCGGGGGTCGTGAGACATGGCCAAAGCATTTCCGGGGGTCCCCAGCCAAAAACATTGAGAACCCCTGGTCTAGTGAACAAGAATCAGTTGAGAAAAAAACTTTGACGAAACCACGTTCACCCCCACAGTTCCCGGACTATTTCGAGATGGAGCTAAGAATATAAATAGGGCGGTATAGTTGCCGGGGTCTAATTTGCTCCCTTTCTTGTGCAGGGGGGTTACTTTGGCCAATTTTAAATCTTGGGGGACCTGTCCCTGTTTGATGGAGAGTTTTATTATGTGGGTGATGATTGGAGCTATAGAGATGGCCGAGTCTCTGAGAAATTTGGAGGGAATATTGTCCATGCCATGTCATGGCCAGTGGCCTTGTAGGGTTGAAGGGCTCAGTTTTTTAAGTACCTCCTCAGTTGTTACCATTGCCAGTTTAAAATCATATTTACGAACACGGTACCTAGGTTTTTGTAGAAGGCTTTGATGTGCTCTACACCAAATGAGTGGGAGGGCAGTTTGTTAACCAGCGTTGTTGCAAAGAAGATGTTTAAGTAGTTGGCTACGTCAAGCTTGTCAGTGATGAGGGTGTCATTCGATTTGATGTTTATGTTTGTATTTTAGTTTCTGACCGCAGCCTGGTTGTTTAGTAGCTTCCAGAGCTCCCGAGGATTGTTTTTGTTTTCCTCGACTTTATTGATAAAGTTACTTTTTGCGGATTTGGTCATGGTAGTTACCTGTACAATGTTTCTTAGCTTGTTTCGTTGGGTTTTTAGGATGCCCAGTTGTGTTTGGAGATCACTGTCGAAGCGCTTGGCTAGCTTGGACTTGCATTTTAGACGTTCAGAGCATTTTTTGTCTCTGGCTTTCATTGCAGTCAGTATGTCCAAATTCATCCATGGCTCCGAGCGGGTTTTGAAAACCTGGTCAAACAGAGTCAGTGTGTGCTATACTGTATTAACTAGTGTTGTCCCGGATAGTGGCTGTGATTTTGGATACTGTATACCGTTGTGATATGGCATAAATGATCAATACAAATATAACTATCGGATCGTAAAACATCGGCATCGGCGGATATTCAAAATCGAATAATCGGAATCGGATCCGGAGCAAGAAAATGCGATCGGGACATCCCTAGCTTTAACTATACTGTATGTGTCGTATATGGCTGCCGTGCAATGCTGCATTCTATTCTTCAGGTATTTGTATAGTTTACTATCTATTGATGACTATATAGGGACATATGAAGCACGGTGCTGTTGAGTGATGGAAGAGGAAGTTCCGCCGTGTATACGGTAACTAAACATCCACTAGTCAGCAGACCCAGATGTTTGCTCAGCAGTCTGCCACAGATAGCCCTTGGGTAAACCAGTCTGCCACAGACGGCGACTGGAGGTTACTTTAAGTTACTGCTGCCTATAGCAGAAGATAGTTTGAAAACGTGTACAGTGGGCCTGTTCTTCGTCACGAAATGTACCAACCCTCAGGTCCTCGGTGATGCACTTGCCGAGGTCGATGAACTATAGGCTACAGACAGACCGACGGACAGAGACTTTGCGCATTTATAGTACGATTGTTTTACTAATTGCTTATTGTTTGTAATGGATTACAAACGATTAGTTTGATCTGTACCCCTTGTCACGGTCACGACCTCTGCCCTTCTCCAGTTTGTCCCTGACTCCCTGCATTGTGTAGCCCCTGCCCTCTTTTCCCTCTTCAGTTTGAAATAAGACATGTCACACATTGTTTTCTGCTGTGCTGCTTTTCGTGTACACTGTATAATGTTATTGAAGTTTAAATAGCACAGCGTACCTTTCTGAACATGCAAAGCATTGCGATTCCATTCAAGAGCCTGACAACCAAATCTTGCGATTGGCCTATACTGCCGAGCCAGAAATTATATATGCTGCTGTTTAGATGCCGCACAATACAATTATGTAGTGCCCAGCGGGCAGAGTTTGCTTCTGTCTGTTAAGTTTTAGTTAGAGTTCAGTATTCTTGTGTTGTTGGCCTGTGTTTTCATTGTGATTGTAGCCTAGTGTGTGAGTTTGTTAACTTTGTGTGACACGTGTTAATTCTACTGTTCTGCAGTGTTTTAGTAAAGTCTTTGTTAAATGTCCTTCTTGCCTCGAGAGTCATTCCTGACACCCCTATTTTGTGAATCTAAGAGCTCTCCTCCATTAAGGTGGTGACTTCATTCAGTTGAATTACTCGACTGTAAGCAAGCACCGAGCTAATAGAACAAGATGACACCAAGTTGAATTACTCACCTGTAAGCAAGCACCAAGCTCATAGCACAAGATGACACAAGTGTCAAATGATTATGTTCTGAAGTTGATTAAACACACACACAAAGATAATACATTTGCATAAGCCAATATACTGTGACCGCCATTATGTAAGCCATGGTTGATTTGAAATTGTACTTGAACAGTGACATCATGTTTCCTTCATGGGCCTGCAGTATCTTGATAAAAGAGAGCACATGGTATCAGAAACACGTATTTGCCTCTACAGCTTACTGTAAATGTGATTAAGTATAGTTTTAAGATTATGTACAGATATACTGGGATGTGGGATAAGCCTTGTGCATATTACAACATACAACAGGCGTCAAAAGACCTGAAAGGGACCCACACCATAAACATCTCAATTTGTGTTTCATTTTAAAGAAGACAAAATGAGATGGTACATTTATGATTTACTGTATATTTATGCTACATGCTCTCTCTCTCTCTCTCTCTCTCTCTCTGTGTGTGTGTGTGTGTGTGTGTGTGTGTGTGTGTGTGTGTGTGTGTGTGTGTGTGTGTGTGTGTGTGTGTGTGTGTGTGTGTGTGTGTGTGCGTGTGTCCGTGTGTGCGTGCGTGCGTGCGTGCACATGTGTGTTCATCGTAGCACATAGGCTTGCTCACTGCTGAAGAGATATGTTTATTGGCACCTTTCACTCTCTTTCTTCTAAAAGTCAAACTTAAGACATTTACACATGGAACCAAAACCGCAGAAAAGGAAACAGTCCCTCGACTTTCCCCCTCAGCCAACAAAAGTTGTTGATGTGTGCAAATCATCACCAGTCATGTGATTTGGACTTGATTCAAATTTGCACAACCCACTGTGGTTTCGTTTAATGTCATTTTGCGGTAGGAGAGGCCAAACCATTCAGAGGTGTTCTGTGATGAGAGATCTGAATGAGCGTGAAAATGAATACAGACGCTGGTTGCAGATGGCTGTCCAGGATGATCCTTTGTGTGCTTCTAGGTAAGACTCACTTTAACAAATGCCCATTTAACCACTTAATAGCACTTTGTTGTATATGTCTCTACAAGCTCTCAACGCATCACTGTTGCAACACATTTTGAGCTTGTAGATCTGCTATTTTTTCTGAATTGGTTGCCTATTGTATTGCCAATGGTTAGTGTATTTTCACCAAACGTTTGGCTGTTGTATGTTGTAAAATGCATGGCTATTTTGTCCTCGTATTATTAGAATAAGGAATTATTTGTAATATTTCCAATTTTCATTATACTTTTACTACTACTCCACTACATCTCAGATTCAAATATTGTACTTTTATCCACTACATTTATTTGAAAACTTTAGTTACTAGTTACTTTGTAGACTTTGATTATTATTACAAAACATACGTTAACCACTTCAGACCGATAGATTTTTGGTCATTTAAAAATAACCGATCTACTGTACAAGCTTGTAGATCTGTTATTTTCTAAATATTTTAGATTTTTCCTTTTTACATTTCGATGCCAATACTTTTGTACTTTTACTCAAGTAGGGGAGAGCCGCCATGGTTGTAACACTTTGCACGTTTCACTCTTTTACTCAGAGATCCGTTTATCTACATATGTAATATTTTCAGGAAACGGACCTACACATGTCTGCTACCATAAACCACTTCAAGTTTTTCAATATAAAACAGGTCGGGAGTTATTAAACCGAACGTGGACGCTGTTCCAGTGTTACATTTGCTGCGCATATCGGATTAATTGTAACGGCATGCGTGATAAATGTAACGCTAAAAAACACCATTAAACATATCGTTTTCAGCTTAAAGCAATTATATTTCATTGAAGCAACTCCTTAACATTGTTTTCATACCATGGATGTGAAGAAAATGTATCAAACATAAGGGAATTATTAAATAGTACCGGGTGTACCAGTTTGGGCGTTTGAGTCAGTTCAATGGGAAAATACATTGATTACACAACAAAAAACGTTTGATTGATTGAGTTGTACAATGTTATACAACCCTAAACTAACTCTGTAATGAAAGACAGCTGACTGAACATAATATTGGCCAATATGTCAAATATGTAAATATGACATACAGTATAATGGTATTTAATGGTATGGCGTGTGTTACAATTGACCCACTTTTGCAAGTTGTTCTTTGGCGTTGCTTACAGACCAGAATGAACGTGAATTGCGTCTAAACACGATGCAAACTAATGAAGAACATAAGCATGAAGACATCCATGTGGATTTTTACTCCCCAACATCAAAGAAAGGAATTGTAGCCCACAGATACTCCAGGTGTAAAATGTTACGCCTTTTGAGAAAAGCCAATTTTTCGCCAATAATTCCCAGTAGGATGAAGGTAAACACTTCAAACTTCCTGGGCACGTAGAGCACGTTGCTGTACACATACTGACACGATGGAGTCATGATGGCGTTGAGATAATGTGCATGTTACAACCATGACGCGTTACAAACGTGGCAGCTCTCCCCTAAATTTTGAATTCCGGACTTTTACTTGTAACGGAGTAGTTCTACATTGCAGTATTGACACTTTTACTTAAGTAAAACATGCGAGTACTTCCAAGCAGATAGCCTAAACTCAAATCTAGTGGCTTCAATTAATAGATTAGTGATCAAAAAGATCACAGAGCACTGGTCCACCTGTTTCTGGAAAATAAGCCATGTACAGTGGTTCAATAGAACCAATAGAATAGATAAGAGAATTACAAGCATGTCAGAGGTCCCAAAAATAACTTTGGGAAACAATTTGTGGGCCAAGTAATCTTGAGAGGTGGTCCTTGTCAGACGGTCCAGAAATAACTTTGGGAATAATTCTGGGCCAATCCATTTTGAGAGGGAGCACTTCCCACCTTACAGTGTAATTGACCAGCGTCAGATTTAATTCTCACAGTAGCCTGGTCCCAATAGGCTATAACAGTGGTTCCAAAGTGGGGTCCGGGGACCCCTAGGGGTCCTTGAGGGAGTTCCAGGGGGTCCCCAGCTAAATGATAGTTTGGAACCAAATGGACCCTTATGGGTCTGTAACTCTGAGAGTGTACACATGGAACCAAATGGACCTGTCACTCTCAGAGTTAAATTATCTTTGATTTTACAATATAAATGGGGGTCCCAGAGATAGAAATGCCAATATATAGGGGCCGTAGCCTAAATGCATATCAAACTGGGGGCCCTTGAAATTAAACAGGTTTAAAATCACTGCTAGAGCCGTACAAATCTTATCTTATGGGGTCCCTGGCTGGCATACCGGGGGTCCGCAGGCTAATGAGTATCATTTTGTGGGTCCTTGATCCTCCACTGGTCTATAATATCTACACAAACCTCTCTGTTTTAGGTGGTGCATGCGCAGAGGGCATTGAAGCCACAGTGGGAGCAGACGTTACCTTAAATTGCCAATATGACGCCCTGTACTACGGCAGGCTGGCTGTCTGCTGGGGCCGAGGGGTCATACCCAACAGGGGCTGCGGCAACGAGGTCATCAGGGCCGACGAGCACGACGTGACCAGCAGACTGTCGGAGCGTTACCTGCTCATGGGGGACTTGAACCAGGGACACGTTTCCTTGACCATCAGGCAGGTCCAGGAAAGCGACTCTGGGGTTTACGGCTGCCGTGTGGACATACCTGGCTGGTTCAATGACCACAAGCACGAGGTGACGCTGACCGTTGTTCCAGGTGAGACGATCAGTGACTCTACTTTCTCAGCTTGCGCAATAGCGATTGGAAGAAAACAATGTTCTGTGTGTTCAATATTGCATGGAAAATGATCCAAACCTTGCATTAAGCACATGAATAATTATTCATAATTGACACAACGGGAACTATGCACAAAACCGGATTTCACCCACTTTTTTCCTTGTAAAACTGTACTGTGACAATAACGTTGATGCTGATTCTGATTCTTTGAACAACCTTTTTGCTTTCCAATAATGACCTTGGCATTGCTTTCCTGCTCAGCGCCTCCTCGGCCGTTGAGCTTGGACGTACGAGAGGTGAAGGCGAGGACTGTCACCGTTCGCTGGACTCCTGGATTTGATGGAGGCCACCCCGTCACATCCTACAGAATCGACTTCAAGAACAATATGGGTAAACACAGTTTAATACTCATGTGTCAATTAACTGACAAACAAAGTCATGTTTTCAACTTGAAAATAACTGCCGACTGACGTGTTCGATGAAGTATGAATTAGTCATAATCAACCATAAACCAGCATAATTCATATAAGGCTATTCAAGAGCTTTGGACATCACGTTTAGCATGTTTATCATTTGAGTTGTACATACACATGCATACAAGCCAATGGCGTGTTATATTGTTGATTCTCTTGGTGCAGAGTCGTGGGGGACTGCAGTGACAACTGGAGACATCAACCCTGCGCTGACTCAGGTCACCTTGATTGATATGCGTCCGGCTAAATCCTATAACGTCCGTATGTTTGCTGTGAACGATGTGGGCATGAGTGAAGCCAGCAATGTTGTTTCTGTCACCACCAAAGAAGCAGGTATAACTGTGGTATTATCACATCTGATAAAGATGTTCCGAATCCTCATTCAAAAGGGATTTGAATGTAAGTCAACGTCAATCAGATTCCTCTTAAACCTTTTTGTTTCGTCGTAGCACCGGAAGGTCCTCCACTGGATATACGCCTCGATGCTCTTTCTTCTCGCAGTATAAAGGCCATTTGGAAAGTAAGTAATCATACTGTTGATCATTTGTTGAGCCGTGAAACCGTCGTAAGGAGGCTACGCAATTTCATGTGTTAGATCTCTAATTCAATATCTGACAAAGGTCAAGAAGATCATATATGTGACTCTTCTTGATACAGAGACTTGGTGGCAAGACTAATTGTTCAGGAGAGGAGAAAACCTGATGTTTAAATTTTTTTTATCCAAAATGAGTTAATAGCACAGGCAGACTCTTCACATACGCATATCTGAAATTAATGTCAGAGTTGAAATTGACATGTCAATATGAAATGAATGCTTAAACATGTAGGCTAGTAACAACCAATATGTCAATTTGAAGCTATGATTCCCTGCTTTCATATGACGTGAAAAAAAAATCAATGACTTAGCCTCGGTCAGAAACGGTCACATATTGATTAGAACATTGTCGTTCATAACCTCTGACATATCACCGTAGAACAGTGGTTCCCAAAGTGGGGACCCCCAGGGGTCCTTGAGGGAGTTCCATGGGGTCCCCAGCTAAATGATAGGAACCAAATGGACCCTTATGGGTCTGTAACTCTGAGAGTTATTAACAGTGATTTTACAATATACAGTACATTGGGGGTCCCAGAGATAGAAATGCCATTAAATGAGGGACCGTAGCCTAATTCACGTCAAACCGGGGACCCTTGAAATGAAAATGGTTGAAAATCACTGCTAGGGCCGTACAAAGTCTTCTCTTATGGGGGTCCTTGGCATATCTTTTCAAATGGGGGGGTCCACAGGCTAATGAGTATCAATTTGGGGGTCCTTTACATGAAACCGTTTGGGAACCACTGACGTAGAAGGATGAGACTGATTGTATCTGGAAGCTTATTGTCTCATGAAATATTATATATATTATATTACATTACATTACATTACATTATATTAAAAAAAAAATGCAAATGTGTTGTATGCAGTGGTGGAAAGTAACTAATTGCATGTACTTAAGTGCTGTACTTAAGTACAGTTGTGAGGTATTTGTACTTTACTTGAGTATTTCCAATTTCCAATACTTTTACTTTTACTACGCCACTACATCTCAGGGGCAGATATTGTACTTCCACTCCACTACATTGATTTGAAAACTTTAGTTACTACTATATACGTAGGCTAGCCTACATTTCGGCAATTTGAAAATAGCAGATCTGTGAGCCTGTAGATCTGCTATTTTCAAAAGACATTTGAAAACTTGAAATCTGCACTTTCTACTTTTTGGTACTTTAAGTACATTTTGATGCCAATACTTTTGTACCTTTTCTTAAGTGCATTTTGCATTCAGGACTTCTACTTGTAACGGAGGATTTCTATATTGCAGTATTGATACTTTTACTTAAGTCAAACAATTGAGTACTTTTTCCAACACTTTTTCCAACTATAGGCTCCCAGGACTGAGCTCCGTAACGGGATTCTCCGCAGCTACGCCATTAGCTACAGGGAGTACGACTCAGTGAGCAGACTGTACGGGAGGTGGCACCACCTTAGTCGGACAGCCACACAGGAGCAGGAAAGTGTCATCTTGAACAATCTGAAGCCATCCACCCAGTACAATGTTCTTATTCAGGCTAGAACAAGTGCAGGTATAGGGCCTGCAGCCCCTGGACTTCGCTTCACACTGGATGAGGGTAGGCTAACATAATCATAACACATGTCACCTGTATATGTTTCAATATAACAATTGTGATGGTGGCCATAGATACATTTTGAGTAGAATTCACATTTCAGTCCAAATGTATTATAACATAGATGAGTACGCGTGCGTGCGTGCGTGCGTGCGTGCGTGCGTGCGTGTGTGCGTGCGTGCGTGCGCGTGCACGTCTATTCTTAACAGTGACTGACATGTTAAAGTGTAAAAGTGAAAGACATATTTTTTTGTTTTGCAAGTTACTTCATTTCATCTGAGGTGGATATTGACAGAGATTGGAAATTAAAATGTAATAATTGTATGCCATCCCTCCCAAGTTCCCTCAACTTCAACAGCTGAGACTACACTCGCCGCCACAGCCTGGTGGGAACAAACCACTGCAAGCCTCCCCCCAGGTACACGCTTTTATAAATATTATTTATCTGAAAGGAGGGGAAAAAAGCATGAATCATCAATCATTCTTTCTATTTTTTATATACATTTAATCCCACGATTTTGCAACCCATTTTTTCACCCAGTGTCAATAATCTAATGTAATCCTGGGCGCTACACTTCCTCTACCAACCTGGGGGGGGGGGGCAGCGGACTGACCTCATGCTTCCTTCTATGCATGAGGAGTCCAAGCTGCTTCTTTTCACCTGACAGGGGAGAGTCTCCCCGGCCGGACGTAGCGCGTGGAAGCAACACGTTATTCCAACCAGTTCCTTTCCCCTCCATCAGGCGCCCCGGCTGGCCAGGCGGAGATAGTTTAGAGACCAGGATTACTGCATGTGTTTTGTGAGGGTACCTACCCTAGGGGACACGGGGAGAACATGCAAACTCCACACATCAAGGCCCTTTCGCCAACCCCGCCTCGGGCATGGGCACTGATGACACGGAGGAGAGAACACGCCTTAACTTTCTATTTGTATCTTCCAGTTTGCCCTGACTCCCTCGTGGTAGAGTTAATAGAGGTTAAGCATAAGACGGTCACCCTCCGCTGGGCGTCTGGGTTCCATGGAGGGAGCCCCGTCACTTCCTTTGAGCTGGAGTACAAAACCCTAAACGGTGAGAGAAAATCATCAGCGGTCGGGAAAAAGTATACTCAAAAAGTATACTCAACGTTGTTACTTATAAGTAAAAGTTAAGTTAAAAGTGAAAGTGTGGAGAATTCAAAATGCACTCAAAATGCCGATACAAAAGTATCGGCATCAAAATGTACTTAAAGTACTAAAAGTAAAAGTACTCATTATGCAGAATGTGCCATTTCAGGTTTTCAGATGCATAAACATATTTTGAAAATATTTATTTTCAAATGGCCGAAATGTATAGGGCTGTAGTGGTTACTGTATGTTTTATCATAATAATCTAAATCTAAACTAGTAAAAGTACTGGAAGTCAAGTAAAGTACAGATGCCTCAAAATTGTACGTAAGTACAGTACTTATGTACTGAGCCTGGATGTTACTATGGTGTGTATTATAGCATTGAGTGTGTGGACCTTTGTTTTACCGCAGCCTCCTGGGATTCCACAAAGCTTTTTGGAGACATCAGCCCCAACTGGACAGAGGCCACTATAATAGAGACACATCCCGCTACCTACAACATGCGCATGTTTGCCAGGAACAGCGTGGGCCTGAGCGACCCCAGCAATGTCCTGACCGTTACCATCAGTGAGAGAGCAGGTCTGGTTTTAATGGACTCCAACAATGTGTCTGTCTTTGTCTCCACCAGGCCGAAGGCATGGGGAGAGAGTATGTTTTGCACTCCGTCCGTGTGTGTGTGTGTCCTTCCGTCCGTCCTTCCGTCCGTCCGTTATCAGCTAATCTCCGGCACTGTTGGCCCGATCAATGCCAAACTTTGCACACACACTCCCTGGATGCCAACGATGAACCTCTGCCCCACATTTTCCAGAACGGCCTGTTATAGCGCCACCATGAGGCAGCTTTTCACATTGTTTACCTAAAACTGCACCAATCTGCGTGATACGTTGCATGCACACTCCCTAGAGGCCAAGGACAAACCTTTGACCTGCATTTTCCGCATCTGCCTTTTATAGCGCCACCAGGAGGCCGACTTTTGTAAAACACATTTTTTTATATTACTCCTCCAGATTCTGTCCAAAAATCTCACAAATCGTTACACAGTATCTCTATGGTCATGTGCTCAAGTCGGATCTGTCCGATATTTCATATTCCATCCTAATTGGCTATAATTGGCTTTCACAGTTTGCAAGATTGCCCCGTTTTGAACAAAAGCCTCAAATCATGAACGCAGCATGCAATTTACGTGAAATCTTTCACACATTTTCTTACTAGGCTGAGGAATATATCCCACCCTTTTCACATTGGCCTGTTATAGCGCCACCAACAGGTTGATTTTTGCAAAACACATTTTTGGAACAAAATGCTTCAAAAACATGTTTATATTAATCCTAAACATTTTGCCAAACATCTCACACAGTCCTATCCTCCTGGTGGAGACCTGTGCCCAGAAGGGCACTTTTTCTAGTTGTTTCTTTGTTTGTTTGTCTTGTTTCATTTGACGCTTCATCTCATATTGCTTATCTACAGTACGGGTGAAGGTTCAATTCAATTTTAATGCTTGTTGTACTTAAACAACATCTCAGATACAGTAAGTTTGATTCACTTTTGGATGCAAATAATAACGACTAGCCCTGGTCCAGTGCGTTAGCACTGGACATACAATGGCTTATAAATTTACCATCATGTTTCATCATGCTTTTCAAACTTCCTCTACATTTAGGGCCAGCTACCATTACAGCTACAACTAGGCCTACAGCTACTACAACAACCGCAGGTAATAATAATAATAATAAAAAACTTTATTTATATAGCACCTTCCATACATAAAATGCAACCCAAAGTGCTTCACATAAAACAAATAACAAGCAGCGGAATGCCAGAAAACAAAAAAGCAGGTGAATATACAAATACAAAAAGTAAAAATGGTAAGGAAAATTGTCAACAAAGTAGGGGTCTATATTTCGTCCCCTGGGGTAGTTCCCTCCTTTTTTGCTTCAACACCAAATCTACAAGTTCACAGCCAAATGTTCACCTATATTGTGACATTGTGCCATAATGAATGTTAGAGTTCATGTGGTTAAGAATGAAGAATTAAAGCAACCTCTAACAAGAGTTTCACTTCCATAAGACCACATATGTGCCGATGAACTTCCTCTTAAGCACTTGTTGTTGTCTGCACTCTGCAGGTCATGAGGGGGGGCAGCTTTCAACAACCCTCTTCACTGACACCCAGGCTGCTGTGAGTATGATGCCAAATGGAACACTTTGTGCCGTTAAAAATATAAAATCACACCCGTGTGAAGTGAGGGGCGCTCTTATCATCGTACATCATCATACATCATCTCATTCCGGCCAATAACAATTGGCATCCGCACCTTCATCATCAACTCAAAATTGTCCATTCATTGTCAATGGCATTTTAATATTTGTGTAGGACAAAGTTTGTGCACACACTAAGCTCTGGTCCATAGCTCTAATGCCTTCATTAGAGCTATGTTACTCTTCTCTTCCTGCGCTCACATGAAATGCAGACGAGCCTCTCATTGCACTTTCACCTGAAGGAAAAACCTTGTCTATGTGGTTTTATCTTGACAATATCCAGCCCATTCAATGACCATAAAACATACAACTAACAGACAGTTGCACATACTAGGTACCGTGAGTAGATGGGGTTGATTAAACCAGCCTGGTGGCCTGTGTGGACTGGCCTGCAGTGCTTTTTGTGTAAAGGAAGCGGACAGTTTCAGGAGATGTGCTATTCTGGAACCTGGATGTTCTGCTCTTAATGCTCCTAGTCTTTTGAGAGAAGGAAGGAAATGAAACTGTTAGTCAGCTCTTCGCTGCTGCTCTAATTTCCATTAAAATAGCCTTTCTACAACAAGGCAAGCTCACAACGTATTGCAACACGCTGTAAACTTGTACGGTAGATCTGTATTTTTGAGTGGTGCAAACCACTCCAACAAATGGCTTTGTTAGTACCCGTGTGTGTTTGTGCCTGTACGGGTGAGCATGGTTGCTATGGTTAGTATGTGAGGTCACTGACCAGACTGAATTCATGCGGAGAGTACTTATGACACAGATGCTTTCCTGGTTCTAATGTACAGTAACTATAACAATAAATGTGTAGTTGCACCACTCAGTTCACACGGGTGTGATTTTTTTAATATATAATTACATGCCCAAAATAGGGATGCCAGCCATGTTGAAAGTGGGTAAAAATCAGGCACATTGGCTGCATAATTGCAGACACTTGAAGAAAGTCAAATAATGGCCGATATTTTGACCAGAGCGCTATAATGGGTCTGGCTCTATATCATTACTATTACTGTATTTGTCTTTGCTAGGTGAGTGGTGACAAGAGCCATGGTAATGTGGTTGCATGGGTGGTTCCAGTGGTGATGGTGATGGTAATTGTTGCCATAGCAATTACATGGCAATTAAAACGTGAGTACGAGTACGACTAACAATAACATTAATTTGATTTAAAAAGTCCATACATTTTTCCCAGTTTTTATTTATTTAATTGTTACACCTTCTCTTTCCGCAGGCATGAGACTTAAAACGGGCACCTTGTCAATGTGAGTGTTTATTTATAAGATGCGGTCACATGGGGGCACATGGTCACATGGGGCAAATCATTAACACTCAACTGCACACTGGAATTGAATAATGATTTTGTCTTTTGTTTGCAGAGCGTGGCTAAAGAATGGCTCCCAACGTTACAGAGACACTGAGCCAATTTCAGAGCTGTAAAAGAGCAGTGGTTCTCAAACGTATGTACCCACCGGGGGTATGGTGTAGCCCTGATACAATATGTTTTCAGATGGGTGACCCCTTCACCAGCACAAAACATGCTTCCTGACTAAATTAATATTTGTCTTTTATTTTCATATGTTTAAACTTTCATATTCAAAGTTCACTCATCAAAAAACGATGGAGAGCAAGCTAGATTTGTATTTAATTTTTATGTCCAGCTTTTAGTGTGTGTGTGTAAACACAAACTTTGTCCTAACACAAACATTAAATGCCATTGACAATGAATGGACAATTTTGAGTGTTTGTGTAAACACAAACATCACGTAAACACCAATCTGGGAACCCATATGCAATGTTTGTATCCTTTGAATTTGCCTCTGGGGGCAGGCCTCAATAGAATGTGTATAACAGGATGTTGGCCCGTTTGGCCCGCCCTCAGCCCTCCAATTCCTGTGGTGCGCCTGTGTTTTCATTCCCACTATCAACAATGGCCTTGCTGACAGATTCGGTAGCGCAGCACAGAATCTGTTCTTGAGAGATTACGTAAACACAAACATCACGTAAACACAAACATTGGAGACAAAAGTGAGGAATGAGATGATGTATGATTATAAGAGCGCCCCTCACTTTACACGGGTGTGATTTTTTTATGGTGGGTGGTTGACGTACATTATTGGCAATGTGTTACATTAAAATATATTATGATATGGTTCACCATACACAGATTTAACTGATTTTATGAACTTGTATGAATAAAACAAGCCCTAGGAGTGCCACAAAGTAATCCTAGGGGTACTATTAGCTACACCCATTTGTGAAACACAGGGAAGTAGCCTTTGGTCTAAGGCTTAGACCAAAGGCTACTTCTCTATTTACACAATTGTAAAATAGCTTAGACTCTAAGCTATTTTACAATTGTGTAAATAGTAAGCATGAGCCTTGCTGATTGTGTTCTTTACATTTAGATGACTGCATGGGTTTCACGTCTTTATCAGGATAAATCTTCTGAAATGTGTCTTACATCCCAGGAAGTAGTTTGTTTGAAGTGTTCACCCAATCACCTAATAATATAACAAAACTATGTTTTAGCAAACAACAAAATAAATACTGTGACATATGATATCAGACATTATCATATGTGGCTGCAGTGCCTCTGTAATCCTTAAAGTGCTTACTCCACACAGGAATACTGAGGCCTACTTTGAACCTAGACTGTGATTTAACAGTTTGACAGACTTTAGGGACAATGGAGTTCTGCAGTTATATGTTCAGTCACGCTTATATGTTGGACTCGTCTGTTTGATGTTGATAGATGATGTTCTTCAAATAAAATATGAGACGGTTTTTATGAACACTATATAACATATGACGAATAAAGAGATTACCAAGAACTTTCTTTCTGTGAAGTCTATTACATGGACACACATGATGCTGCAGGACAAAGTGCACAAAGCGAAAATCCAGACAGCATGAAACAAAATGATATGTATATTTAGATCTCACCCCATGGTCAGTGAAAGAGAGAGACAGGGAAAGATAGACAGGAGGGCAGAGAAGAAGGAGAAGGGAGGGTGTGCAGTGGGCCGAAACTCCTTATCTCGATGCAAAATAATAATGAGCAAGAAGCTAAGCAGAGCCTGGAATCCATGTCAAAATGACCCCTTTGATGCCAATCTTAGGCTAGTAAGTAGGGTTGTCCCGATCGGATCGGGTGATCGGAAATCGGGGCCGATCACGTCATTTTCAAATGATCAGAATCGGATCGGGAGCCAAAACACGTGATCGGGACATCCCTATTGTAAGAAAGGCCATGGACAGTGCACACACACAGGGCGGCTGTGGCTCAGGAGGTAGAGCAGGTCGTCCAATGATCCATGGGTCGGCGGTTCGAATCCCGGCTCCTCCTGTCCACATGTCGAAGTGTCCTTTGGCAAGACACTGAACCCCAAATTGCTCCCGATGTGCTGGTTGGTACCTTGCAAGGCTTCTGCCACCATCGGTGTATGAATGTGTGTGTGAATGGGGGAATGTAATGCACAATCTATGTAAAGTGCCTTGGATAAAGGCGCTATATAAATGCACCATTTACACACACACACAGGCACACACACGCATACACAGTGGAAAGGCTGTGATTGCCCAGGTGTTCTGAGTGCTGATCACTCAGCTATTTTACTTTGAAGTTAACTGATCAAAGACTAGCTCCTTAACTGGCTGTATGGCCTTATTGGTCAAATAGTAATTTAGGCCTGCACACTGCAATCAGAGCTAGTGATTCCAGCTTGATGTGCCACAGAGCTTAATTTTAGTTCAGTTTGTCCAACAGTAAGGAGTAGGACCTGTGCAGTGTGTGTCATTCCTGATATGTGAGTAGCATTAGTTGTGGGTGTTTTGTGATTATTTGTTTAGTTAATTCAGTAGTGTGCCATCGTGGTTTGTTTGTGCTATATTAGTATTCCAGAACATGTTTTCTTTCACTGTTTGAATATGTGTAAATGACTAAAAGGACAGTACTTAAGTAAAATGTACTTAGTTGCTTTCCACCACTGACCATTATTAGCCAACAATATCCATCAGCAGCCACAAGAGGGAGCCAGAGTCCCACCATGTGGGTTAATGTAGTGGCGCTCACACAGCGGCGACACACACACACACACACACACACACCATGCATCAGAAACATTCCTCCGGGGGCAGCCTGCACACAGCCAGCTGGATTACCCATCCATCTGTCCTGTAAATCTCTTAATTGTCCTAATTAACGAGGGAGAGAAGGAGATGTGATACCTCTGTGGCGCTTTGAGGCAGCTGGCGGCAAGGGAGTCCCCGACACTAATGGGGAAGCACACGGGAACACCCAGGCTGGGACATGCGTGCATGGCACAGCAACAGCATGGATCAGTGGACTCATACTGTAGGCCAGTGGTTCCCAAACTTTTTCATGTCAAGGACCCCCAAATTGACACTAATGAGCCCGCAGACCCCCATTTAAAAAAAGATATGAGACCCCCATAAGAGAAGATTTTTACAGCAGCAGTGATTCTCGTTTAATTTCAAGGACCCACAGTTTGACATGAATTAGGCTACGAACCTCCATTTAATGGCATTTCTATCTCTGGGACCCCAATTTATATTGTTAAATCAATGTTAATTTAACTCTGAGAGTGTACAAATGTACCATCTGTACACTCTCAGAGTTACAGTCAATTTGGTTCCAAACTATCATTTAGCTGGGGACCCCCTGGAACCCCCTCAAGGTCCCCAGGGGGTCCCTGGACCCCACTTTGGGAAGCACTGATTTATTGGGTATTTGAGCCACGGGACCTGCACTTGATGTCATTTAGCCTCTCAGACCCAAGACAGCAAGACTTGGAATGTTTTGTTTTCGTTGGACAAGATTTTGTCCACAATTACATACTGTGTTGATGTTGGAAAGATAACAGGCAAACGTTGAATTGTGTAGACTTCTTGTACATTTAGTAATGCAGATGTCTAACGATAATTTAACTCTTGAGAGAGTTACCGGCAGGGTCCATTTGGTTTCATTTTACGCTCTCAAGAGTTAAAGATCTATACGAGTCCATTTGGTTACCAACTCTCCATCATTTAGCTGTGGACCACCTGGAACCTCCTCAAGGGCCACTGGTGGTCCCCGGACCACTGGTTGAAAACCACTGCTGTATATGTTTTGTTGTTTTTGATCAAACATGATAGTTTCTGTTTTCTGCTTCGGTTATAAAGTATGTTGTTCGTCCAGTTGTTGGTTCAAAGATTGTTGGACAACCACTTCAGAGGCTCTATACATCCACGTATGATAACAGCATCCTAAGGTTAGCAAGGAATATCACCTCTAGCCATGTTTTGTATGGAGAGTATAGGTTGCTGCCTTCAGGAAGGAGATAATGGTCTTTTGTCCATCAGTCGACTTTGAGGCTTAATCAGGATTTTGGCCATGACTCTGTGCCCTTATGTTTCTATAGTAATTGTATTTTCTTTTCTTTTTGTCAAATGTGTGTATATGTGTTGAATACAAGGCCGCTGGGTCGCAAGACACATTTCAGTGCAAACTGATCATATCATATCATATCATATCATATCATTCAGCGGACGTATAGTTTATTTTAAGTGCAACCTCTTAATCAGTGGTTTTACGAAGGTCTCAGTAGACATGGAGCACAGACTGTATAGCGTGTTCTCTCATGCACGCACGCACGCACGCACGCACGCACACACACACACACACACACGGCAGTGTCATCGTTCCTGGGAATGATGCACTAAATCGTCCCACAGTGGCATAAACAGCAATCGGATTTGTTTGTTTGCGAACCGGATGCTTCCGACACACACAAAGCCTCTAGTGTTGTTGTTGTCCCCGTGACATGTGGCTTTTAAACAGACCTCCACCACATCCCTCCTCTCTGGAGTCGCCTCTTCCTCTCATCTTTGGTCCCCTGTAAGTTCCACTCATGTCCTCGCCATCGCCCTCGCCTTCCACCACCCCCTCACCTTGGGTTCGGTTCCCATTAGACCACTGTTTCTCATATAGCGCCGGGTTACGGGAACCACCATGGGGTACAAAATGGACCTCTATGGCTCTGTCAGAGTGTACGAATGGAGTCTATTCGTATACGTTAAACAAAAAAACAAGCATTTTACGATATAGATTGGGGTCCCAGGCAGGGATGAAATAAATCGTATCAAATGCACCGAACACACCGAAGTCTTTCCACTTAGAGACCTCTCTCCATCTCTCCATCTCTCCATCTCTCTGTCCCGACCTCCTTCCGTACCAGGCCCCGCTGATTACACTGCCTGGCTGTTAAATAAACAGAAGAATAGAGGGAGGGGATGTTTGGGGTTGGGGGGTGACTTTGATGAGGGCGCTTTGATTGACCACACGCTCATAAACCAATACCCCCCCAAATCCCCTCAAACTCCCCCCTGACCCCCACGCCCCCACACCCCCGCCCCCCCCCCCCCGCCTGAACCCGATAGGGAAACAAAAACTACCGGTCAACAACGGCGCGAGCACGGAAGACGAGGAGTCAGACACAAAACAGTTGGGGTTTCTGTGCCCCGGCCGTAACCCTGCACAAAACAGCTCCCGCAGGGGGCCTCTTTTTTAACCCATTTAGGATGGGAAACGCATCTGTGCCACCTTATTGCTTTTAACCACTTTAACCATTATTTAAAACTTTTGCTGTTGAAAAATAGCAGATCTACAAGCTCTCGGTGCCATGCTACGAGCTTGTAGATCTACTATTTTTGAAAAATCTTGAAAATGTGGCACAAATCTTTGAATATATATTCTTTCACAGTGAACGTTTTTTAACTCATATCTTTGCTTCTGGGAGGTCCCTGGAAGAACATATTTTCAGAATGGGGGGTCCGCAGCCAAATACAGATAACTTTTGTGGGGGGGGTCCTTGACATGAAATAGTTTGAGCACCACTGACTAACATAGGGTTTTCAGAAAACTGTCAGGAGAAGACGTTTTGTATAATCTGGTCCTCAGTCCTACATAGGTTAAACATCTTTTCACCCAAACCACACAACACTGTGTGGAGCTCCATCGGCCGTGGGCCGCGGTAAAGGCTTCCTCCTTCAGAGGACTTGCAGGTGGGTGATGATGGAGGAGGCTAGGAGGGGAGGGAGGGAGGGGTGGCTTCTTGGATGTATATATACGCTCATAATAATGGCGGTATTAGTGGCAGGGGGGACGGAGTTAGTGCTCTAATAAATCATACGGCATGACTGCACCCACATCAAGGCAGCGGCCCACAGGAAGTGGAGGCTCTTATACTGTAACGCATGCGCGCGCGCGCGCGCGCGCACGCACGCACGCACGCACGCACGCACGCACGCACGCACGCACACACACACACACACACACACACACACACACACACACACACACACACACCAAAGACTTCAGCTCCACAGGAGGGGCTGGTCTCCAGGCCTGCACTGCCCCTGCAACGGATGCATGTCCCTGGACCCAAGGAGTTGCCAGATGTATACTGTAGTACGTGTGTGTGTGTGTGTGTGTGTGTGTGTGTGTGTGTGTGTGTGTGTGTGTGTGTGTGTGTGTGTGTGTGTGTGTGTGTGTGTGTGTGTGTGTGTGTGTGTGTGTGTGTGTGTGTGTGTGTGTGTGTGTGTGTGTGTGTGTGTGTGTGTGTGTGTGTGTACACTTCAGAGCAAGCGGAGCAGATGAGTGTATTGAAGGAACATGAACAAAAAAGACCGGGTGGGGTGGGGGGTGTGGTGGGGGTTGTTAACGGCACGCATGCAGTGTTGAAGATCTTTTTATATGATGAAAGAAACTCTAATTGATTCAAGTCTTGATGAATGCGGCAGACTGCTTGAAAAAAGAAAAAGGAAATTCAAAAGGGGGAAATGTCATCTCGAGACAGCGGAGGCATGTGTGACTCGGTGGGCAAGAGTGAAGCAAAATATGTTACTAATTATCAGATAAGGCACCTGTATTGTGTGTACGTGCGTGCGTGCGTGTGTGCGTGCGTGCGTGCGTGCGTGCGTGTGTGCGTGCGTGGCAACGAAGTTCACGTTGTCAAAGCAGAAACAATATACAACAAAACATGAAACAAAAAATGTATTTATTCATGAG